>NW_023458555.1:47191110-47234818 GCF_013731165.1 Rhagoletis pomonella
GAGTTCTCCTTAGACGAGCTCTATTCTGAGCATCCAACATCGAATTTCGAAAATTTAAAAAAGGACCCATTTTTTAACCATTCTCAACAGCTGAACTCATTGCATCGGCGAATACTTATTTCAGTACTAATAAAATTAACAAAATAATAAGGATTATCTGAAATTTTTTCCTTTGGCGTTTAAAGACCTTAAACCCTTTTTGTAATTTAACTCAATGAAGGATAAAAATATTTTCCAACCCAACCTACAAATAGTCACCTGAATTTTGGGATCCATCTTACAGATTTCCTCAAAATAAATCTTTATAATTTACTACATATTAACACTAATTAGGTTTTACCTTTTTTTGGTTTTCCATCATCAACCTCAACCGCTGATATTTCACACTCATTTAAATGAATTTACATGTCTCCATTAATCTTCGCACACAGGGCTCACCGTTAAATCAGGCGCCAAAGAATGCGTTGAAATCGGTAAGTGAATAAATAAGCGAGCAGGTAAACTGTTACCGACACTCATTAATGCGCGTGCATTGTAGTACTTTCAAAAATTCCGCACGCATGCAGCGCCCAAGGATCTGCGTGTTTTGCATACCACAAAACCGGAAGCATATCGGCCAACAGCGAAGGTAAACCGAACAAAAAAAACACTCTGAAAGCAAAAAACCCAGAACCAAGCAGACAAACTGGTATCCCAACCAACAGCGACGGCAGCATGCACACATACATACATATATATACATGCAAGTACGTAACGATAAAAGTGCCGGTAATAGTAAGTAAGAACCTGACATTACATTAATTAGTCTATTCACTTAATTTGTAGCCGAAGCTGAGAGCAGCAAATGAGCAAAGGAGAAGGGCAACTGATTATGAGCAAAAGGGCAGCAAACTCCGCTGGAAACGCGAAAGGTCAGTAAATTTCGGGGAATCCTTGAGCGGATATGCTTGCTGGCTGCTTTAATGAGTCAGCGTCGTTGATTAGCGACGAGGCATCAGTCAAGACATTTTTGAAAATGTACGAAACCAGTTGGTTCATATGTATGTAAATATGTATATGTATGTAGCTGAGTGGCGTCGTGCAATTAAGTGCTGGTGAAAGGTTTCGTTCATTGAACCCTCAGTTTATTGACCATGTTGACCATGCAAATAGAATGTTGTAGCCGCAAGAGGAGGACATTCGATATTTTTTAAGTAATGAATGTGAACAGATGTAATGAGGCAAATAAAACGGAGTACAAACAAGACAGGCGCAACAACAAAGTTGTAAGAAAATTGCTGTTTAAGAGATTTGTGTAAAAATAATGATGACGTAAAAGTAATAATGAAAATACATCAAACCCATTATGATTTTTAATATTTTTTTGGCTGTCATCATTATCACTCAAAGATAAATGCGGTAAAAACAAACTTAAGCTGTTGATGGGCAAACGCGTTGGAAGCTCAAAAATATTTTGTTGACCTCTGGGCTACAGTAGAGTGCATATGATTGGAGTCAAACGTACAGCCTTAGACCACTGCATGCCCATTGTGATGCCATGTCAGAGACTCATTACGTCCCCTCTCATACCGTAGATGTAAAACCAATTTGTAGCCCTAATCAAGGGCACAAAATCGTAGATACTAGCTGAATGCAGTTTAGCCAAACATTCAGAGGAATAGGTAATGCTCTATGCCTTCCATTGCCTCCTCAGAAAATGCCCGGTGAGAACTCCAATTACATGCCGTAGTAGTGGTCGCTCCAAGAGTAGTAGAGGGCTAAATCTGTGCTTATCCAGCCGATTTCTGACAGTTAAGTGCCATTCCTTACCGGTTCATCTGCAACACATTTACCCGGTATATGTAAATATATGGCATACGACTTGAATGATGTTTCTCCTTACCAGCACGTTTAGGGTTCGTCTACATTCCATGACAATCCTGGACGATGATTTCTCCCAATTAAGTGCTTTTATAGCGGCCTGGCTATCAAAAAAGTTAGCTGCTGCTAAAGATGGCGGCTTTAGGAAGCAACCGCATTAATTTAGTTGAATCCAACGCGAAGGACCATCATACGCAGACATCAATGAAGGAGGTGAGACAGTGCTAGACTTTATATTACAAAATGGTTAAAAATTGGCGAATAGAGGTTAAGAAGCAACGTTTATTGGGCCCACGTCCATAGTCGTACGAAGGAACATAACTGGAGGTTCCTCAAGCCACCGTCGTTCTCTGACCATAAATACAAAAGCTTTGACTTTTTAATCTTTCTCAAGAGAAATAGTAGGACTCTCAGAAATCCAAGAAATACTAACTATTAACGCTATAAGAAAATAGTTGATGACACGAAAGCTAAATTGCGCAGGTGCGACACAAAGGTTGAACTAGAATGCATCCTTCCATCTCTCGCGCACTACGCGTAGAACCAAACCCTCTTTTAGAGCTTCAAATCGGCCAAAGTAGCCGATATTTAATTTTGCTGGGGGCAAGGACTTACTTAAATCACTATTGTTACGACGGGTATACTCGCGTTGCAACCTAAAAAGATATAATGTGCTAAACCTTAATTGTAGCCACTCCCACCTTAAAGCTTAAACAGACGGCAGCGTTGATCCAGATCAACTCGGACTTAATCCGGATCAACTGCAGTTAATTCCCGAGTTAATCCAGATCAACGCAGCCGTTTGTTTATGCTTTTAAGCTATTTAAGAAATTAAGCCCATTAGAGGGTGCCGTGTTCCGAATTTTAGATGAAGAAGATAATTGTTCCCCAAGGTGTATCAGTCTACGATTCATGATATGTGGGCAGTCACAAAGAATACTCTCTGAGGTTTCCTCCACCAGCTCACAAAATCTGCAGTCCGTCTCTCCAGAAAGCCCCATTTAGTTCAAATAATATCTTAATTTGCAGTGACCTGTCGGGTAGCCTGTAACTGCCCTAAGGCACTCCCGTTATACATTTCTTTGATTGTCTCATTCCATTTTACTTCCGCCAGTGGGCAGCGATCTGAGATTCTTTCCAACTCCTAAACAGTTCTAGAGTGTATACATTAGATGTGCCGCAGATAGGCTCGGGACCATGCCTGCGCATTTGGGCTCCTCGTTTCGCGAGTCAGTCAGCGCTTTCATTATCTGCAAACCCCTCTTGCCCAGGAAGCCACCTGACCTTGTTGCGCTTGCCAAATGACAATTTTGTTGGCATGATATCTATGAACATGATAACGAGATCATCCAGAAATGACTTGAGAACCTTCAAGTGACCCCATGCTGATTACAAGGCAGCCGTAGGGCACTCCAGGAGGTCTCCTTTTCAATCAGAATATAAAGAGAAGGTATGCCTGTAATCACACCCAAGGGCATCTGTGATTGCCACGCAGACCCAGCGGTGTAGCTTGCCCAAGGTGGCACCCGAACTTACTTGCTTTGGTTTTGGCCACCAGGCCAGAGTCGCATATGTAACAACGGGTTTCACGATCGTACGACCCACGTTTAACCATGCAGTCTCTGGCAGGCATAAAACACCCTTGCAGCCTTGGTAACCATAATACTTGAATCATGCATATAATAGATAAGTACGAACGGCCCAGAATTAATCATAAGTGGACGTCTGTGATAACTTGTAGTTGAAAAATGCGGTGGGCAGGCTTAGGAAATTTCTTACCAAGATTCTAGACACCCCTATCCTTATACTTAAGAGTTATGGGGACTGACCTATTTCAAGCGAAGAATCGATAGAAGATCTGGTCAATGCCCACATTCCAGGTTGTGTGGACTCGACAGGTATTGGCACTTACATCAAGGGCACACACCCTTACTATTACAATACATTGAGAATAGAAGCAATATAGTTTAGAGGTATTTCTGTATATCTCCTGGGCTTTCAGTAATGTCTCAGGAGAAGCTATTATGAATACCATCGATTAACCTAAACTAATCTAGCCTAAGCTAGCAACTAGAAGTAACTGCTTCGACTGACAGTGCTTTGAGGAACCCAAGGCAGGTGCAATAAGTCAAATATCCAGGACAAAATTCCGAAATTCAGCAAGTGGTCGACCTTCTATGACCACTGCTCACTAATATCATTAGGACATGCCCTAACCTTTGCCAAATTCCCAGGGAATAAACCAAAGCTATTGTAGTCTTTATACGTAATGCCTCTCCTACGTGTTTGTCATGCCACACCCAATGATTTCAGACCAAAAACCCTTACCTGTGTTGGACATTGCGGCAGATTAAATTGTGTTCAAACTTGAAAAGGGACTTGCTTTTAAAGTATTTAGATTAGGAATCATTCTTAACATAGAATGTGCCTTTGACCATATCCTTCCAGAGGTCATCCACAGGCTACATATTTAACGCTACATTAATGAAACACGGTGATACTCTCACACGGGAAACTGAGGGAACGGAGCAAGAGCTCGATGAAGGGACATAAAAATTGGCCTAACTTACTCCAGGCTGTCTGTGCAAAGTGGGAACCACCGCAACTTAGATTAGGTTGCTCCTTGTCGAGAGGCGTTGGTCCTTTGTGCAAGAACCGGAAAATAAGTATCGCAGGCGAAATATGATAGTCCCGGTGAGCTCCTCCGGCCAAGTCAGGAAGTACGAAC
The DNA here is from genome assembly GCF_013731165.1 of Rhagoletis pomonella. Classification (NCBI taxonomy): domain Eukaryota; kingdom Metazoa; phylum Arthropoda; class Insecta; order Diptera; family Tephritidae; genus Rhagoletis; species Rhagoletis pomonella. The sequence goes on from NW_023458555.1 coordinate 47,195,699, forward strand.
CCAAGTATCTAAGCCCTAATCTAGCTCGTCGTCTTCCATTACAGCTGCGACGGAAAGGTTATGGCGTGAAACCCGAGAGGGCAGTGGTTCTGTCATTACACCCACCAGAATCGTTACCTGGGGATTTGCGAGCCTAAAGAGATTCCTAGACCTTCCCCGGTACCCTCGTCCAGAAAGACCTCGCAGTGGCGCATGCCCCGGTTTTCACCCAGCGTTCGCTGAGCTGACCTGAGGCCCATCTTTCCAAAAGAAGTCCACAAGTAGTCAAGAGAACTCCCACTATCTTTTCTTTGGCGGTACTACCTCGAGAATAGCGTCTCTGGCCAGTTCATCATGCACGCAGTTTCCTGCGATAACACTATCCGATGCAACCAAAAGTGAATTAAGGAATTTCCAGTGCTCTGACTGCCGCCGGCAGTCTGAGTAGATGGTAACAGCCTCCGCCTTCAAAACTACTGGAAGCCTAAATTTAAAGATGTTAGAGAGCTTTCTGGAAAACACCCCTCCACCGACACTTCCACCAATCTTCAACCGGATAGTGTAAAATTTCATTGGTGCATCCTTCCAACCCCTTCCCTCCTGGCCAATGCCAAATTTCCCATTAGGCCCCGTGAAGCAAGCCGGGAATTTACTAGCATGCCATAAAATTATTCCTTTCAGCCCAATATTATGCACACTACTGTATTGTTTTTGTGCACAGCGCGGTGACAACATCATTCGCGTGCAATTAATTTCTGCGCGCATTTCGAAATTAGAAGAGCAATTTTCTTTTATTATGATTTCTTTACTAATATTTTCATATATCTTCTTTTTTTGCAGGCGGAAAAGTTGACGCGCATAGTTCCTAGGAAACACGATTCCACCAGAAAACTAAGAAAAGCAATCAAGAAATGAAAAACGAAAATCTGTATGTAGGTATGTATGTGCTTGAGTAAAAGTGCAGAGGTGGAAAACTGAAAACTGAAATTGAAAGCAATTTGCCATGCGGTGTAAGTAGTTTAAAGCGAAAATGAAATTACAGAAGATTAAATTAAAGCAATAAACCTAAAAAGAATGCGAAAAAGTGCAAAAAAACGCGCCACAGAAAGTTGTGGTAACTCACAGTAAAGGACGCTAACTGAAGAGCGCCGCAGCGAAGGTGCTTAAGTACATACTCATAGAAGAAGCAGAAGACGAAGATGGCAGGTGAGGCGATTCAAGTCACAAAAGACGGCAGCGCACTGAAGCGCTAACGACCCTCTCAACTGTGGGTTGCAGTAGCCGATGGGCCAGTGGCATGCAAACAGAAGACAGTCGAGCGCATAAATGCATCAAAATGCTGGACTACAACAGGCTGAACGCATTTTGTTATTGCCCCATTCGAGAAGACGAAATTGGCCAGCACCAGCATACGGGTATAAATTACAACGAACCGTACCGTGTATGGGTCAAAAGCAAAAAAGAAAAGCAACACGCAAGCGTACGTAACAACAACCGCAGCGAAACTCAAGAATTGCTGTAAAAACATGCCGCATGCAGTAAAAACAGCAATCAGAAAACCAATAACAATGGCTGGAGGCGCGCGCGCGCGCTCCCACAACAATAATAAAAACGTGACCACCGTCTTTTAATCGCCACAGCGATCACAACGAGAAAAAACCGAATGCGCGCAGAAGACACAACCAAACAGAAAACAAGAAAACAAAGGCAGGCAGCAAATATACAGGTGCAACATGTTGTTGCTGGCCTTTCAGTTGAATGGAAATCGCTACAAAGTCAACATCGATTTTTCGTTGAAATTCCAGCAATCTTATTGACTTTTCTTTGTTGCGGCGCCTTTGGGGCATTTTACCCATCAACCCCCATTTGTACCATGGGGAGCGGCTCATCAGTCTACAGTTAGCACATCACTTTACTTTTGCGGGCAAGCCGTGGGAAAAACCAAAAAAAAGGCACATACAAATTACCAACTGACAATCATAATTTTCCATGTTGCATTGGACATGCAGTCATTTTTTCTATTTTTGAAGTGAATACGCGAAACTAAAATGTATGTATGTATGTATTTGTACGAAAGTACAGGCATCGGGCACTCGTTAAGAGGGGGGCTCGATTTCTTTTTGCTTGAAAACTCCAAAAATTTGTATATTACTATGTGGCCTACTATTTTTGGGCTGAACGGCGGCTTGTTATAAGCCACTTGAAAGAATTTACTACTGACGAACAGAACCAGGCCCACGGCTTAGGCCTCATCTTCTCCTAAATTGGCTCTGTAACCGTCTAAGGTATTTTGGCCGTTTCCAAACAAACGCCAGTTGTTTTTCTTCTTCGCCAACTCACGCGACCCGCTTTGAATACTTTCAGAGCAGGAGCCTTTCTGTCCATTCGAACGACATGGCCCGCCAGCGTAGCCGCTAAATTTTAATCCATCACGCTATGTCTATAACATTGTAAAGCACATACAGCTCAACTTTCCATCGTCTGCGGTATTCGCCATCGGCAATGCGCAAAGTCCCGCAAATCTTCCGCAGAATCCTTCTCTCAAAAACTCTAAGAGCCGCCACATCAGATGTTTTGCATGATGAGTGACATATAGAGTGTGTTTTTTTTACTACGAGAGAGGACTTTACTTCTCAATTGCCTACTCAGTCCAAAGTAGCACTTGTTGGCAAGAATGGTTCTCCGTTGAATTTGAATACTGGCATTATTATTTATAGGAGTTAATGCTGGTTCCTAAATAAACGAAGTCCTCCACTTTTTAAAACATGTAACTGTTAACGGCTACGTAGGTGCCGAAACGCTTATGCTCTGACTGATGACGAGAGATACTTCGCTCTGCCCTCGCTCGCCACCAAAACCATTCGCTTTTCTTCTCTATCTAATTCCAATAATGTCGAAGTTGTCGGCATACACCAGCAGTTATATGTTCTTGTAAAGTATTGCACCTGAGCGGTTCAGTAAATAAATCACACGAAAGGAGTGACCTTGTCTGGAACCTATCAAATTTAGACATCGCGGCATAAGACAGCTTCTTTTCGTGCTATCGAAATCGGCTTTGAAATCAATTCGTGGACAGTCTTTCACACAATACACTCGATAAAACCTTGTAGCCTATGCTTAGAAGGCTGATCCCGCAGTGGATTTCGCAGAGCACACTTAAATACCAGTCGTCGGGTATGCGTTCATATTCTGTTAAGAGTCGGCTCCTCGCCTACATACTTGAATAGCTCAGCTGGAATGTGGTCAGCTCCAGCAGCTTTGTTGTTTTTCAGCCGCGTAGTCGCTATTCGTATTTCGTGATAGTCAGGTGGTGGGACATTGACTCCATCGTCAAAAACTGTCGACTCGTATTCGTATGCTCCACAACTTTCAGTGCTGCTACTATTCATTAGGGTGGAAAGTGTATCATCCATAATTCTTACAGGAATTCGTTCCGGTCTCTAAACCTTCTATCTCGCGTAAGCGTTGTTTTCTTTATTTAGCTTCATAAAAGAGATACTTGGATACTTCGTACTTCTCTTCACTTGGGGCGTGGGGGCAAATGAGCGAGTACCACACTTTGATGTGGATTTTGGCTAGACGCTCGTTTGTCGGGATGAACCACAGTGCCCGGCGAAGGAGTTTCGCTCCCGTCACCATTCCATCATTATCGCCAATCAATCTATCTGCCTACTCATTAAATTTTCACAATTTTTGCTGGACTTTCAGAGGGGAAAATTCAAAATTACACATAATTTTTTCACCCCTCTTTTCAACGATCGGTACGCTTCTAAAAAGCTTACTGGAATCGACGCGATACTGACTAATCTGTTTAGTTGCGTTTGGTCCTGAACTCATTAAAGCAAGTCTTTCTTTTTCCATTGTAATTAAATCTTTAAATGACATGGAATATTTGAGTGAAGGTATGTGTGCATTTATTTGGTATTTTCCTATTTTTATAAAAAAAATTACTTGAAAATATATGTAGATGCTAAAGATTAGTATTAAAATGTATGAGGACTGGTTCCTCAGTTCTTAAAATTAGTCGCATGTTGTAGAGAATTTCCTGTAGCTTTCAAGCATATTTTTGGATCTTTTCGTGCGAAATTGCAAATACATAAGTGGCATTCATATATTCAGGGGCGTCATCTTGGACAGAAAGCTATTCTGGCGACACAATGTAGAGAAACGTACTAGGAAATCTATAACTGGCCTATACTCGTACATCAGCAAACATGCAGAGGGGGAAAACGGAACTTGTGGGCTTTATGTCCCTTTATTTCCACGGTAGCGTCGATAAAATGGAGTTATACGAGGTTAAAACACTCCAGAACTATTTAATCGTAAAGCATTTAAACCATAGAACATCGCCTTTTACTCTCTAGGAATTTTTCTCAGGATGTTGTTAAGCTAATCGCGAACGTAAAACATTGCATCTATGATTTTGTGATCTTCATTAGTATAACGAATTGGTTTCAGCACAATTTCAAAGAAACCATAATTCTACTAATACTACTAACAGATTGTATCTATGATCTTAAAAGCGAAAGTCTTTGTGATCCATAGATCCACTTGAGCAACTTACATTAGCAAAATTTCATTCTGCCTTTGATGGAAAATCTTACCCCTCTTTCGATACGCCACTTCAAACTTTTAACAGCTAGTGCTATTTCCACAGTTATGCACTTACAACTACAACAACGTATATGTATATGCCCTGCAGCAAAATTACGAGACAGCCTGGCAAAGCGCCAGTTCCGTCCTACAAATTTCAGAACTGTCTCTGAACTACTACAAAAGGGATGCGTAGCTGGACGGTTGAAACTCATATGTTGTTAGATGCGCTATCAGCAATGTTACTCATCTTGGTCATGTGAAAGCTGGCAAAAGATGCCCAAATGTATCTACTATACTTTATTTTTTCGATTTTCTTAGACCCTAAAACTAATAACAAACCGTTTTCGTTTATTTAATATGCAATTCTCTGCATAGTTTATGGGGCAAAAAAGTCGGTATTGGTAACATTAATATGATTTTTATACATACATATATACGTACGTATAAAATTTAATGCAAAATATAACCATAAAATTTAGTTAAACTGCGCATAACAGCAAAAGTCTGCGCACCATTTCTTTTTTAAATATTCACAATATATTTAGAATTAAAATTTGTTTGTTAATATTTTATAAAAAAAATGATTATGCTTAAAACAAAATCATATAAACCGTGCTTTAAAACTTTATACAAAACAAAGTTAACCTTAACGAGTTTACATCAAAATTTTTTACTTAAAAACTGTCTTCTAATTTCAAACTTTTTAATCAGATTTTTTCTTTTTTAAATATTTAGTGTATTCTTCTTTGTAGCCCATCCAATTTTACTGTAGAAAGTGCAATCTTGCATATTAAACGTAAGTATTTAAATACGAGAATTCCTTCAAGAGCGTGTGTAAAAAGAGTTATAAAAAGTCAGCGCGATTAATTATACTAAAATTTAGTGGGCTATGAAACGGCATACTTATAAACTCTGATTTAAAATATTAAAGTTTTTATAACAGTTTCTAGAATTCTACTTAATTTCCAACACAGCCAGAAACGTGAATTTATATGTTTATGTTATAATACTCATGAGCCATCCTTAAATAAAAAATTTACGAAAAATATTTAGCATAAAAACCATTGCGAATAATCAAAATTCTATATGTTCTTTAATTTAATTACAATAATTAATACAATTTAACGCTAAGTTATTATTATATATATTATTTTCTCATTTTTTCACAAGACTTAGTTAAGATTTTTAATTACAAGTAACACCGAAATACCCATTATACCTAACAAATATAAATTATTTTTAAGAATAACGGTTTTAGAAAATGAAGGAATAACTGATAACCGATAACTGTTCCTAATTTTAAAGCACAGTTTGCCTCAAAAAGTAAATTAGTACAAAACATATAGCTATTTAAACATAAAATGAAGTATTTTTTACAAAATTGTATGCGTGCTTATTTAAAGAAGAGGCTCTATAATATACTTCTTAGGACCAGAGGTGACCCTTTTTGAACTATCTAGAAACCGTTTTTACATGAACTTTCTCAGAACCTTCTAAGCCAGAGCCAGCTCAAAACAAGTTCAAAAGTTCTGCAGAGGGCGAAAATTGTCACTTCGTAGGACATCGACATGTTAAAAAAAAGACTGTTGAAAGCATTGAGTTTGGATAGATGAAGAACCAGTACCGTCCCTTTTCAGGCTAGCTCAGCGCAAGTTCTGAACCAGTTTGTTATGCTGCAGGCTGCATATACAAGCATCTATCTACGTACGTGTCAATAACTGAAGTTTCTCAACTGTTGCCTGTGTGCCCGCTTACGTTTCGGTTGCATGCAACTTGACTAGTGTCAGCGTTTGATTTGATTACGATTCAATTGTGTATCCTCATGACATACATACATACATACATACGACATAGCTGTATGCATATGAAGGTATATCGACCAGCTCAAATAACTTTTTGTGACTAACACAAATGCAAAAATGTGCAAGTGTGCATGTGTCTTTACGGTGGCATTGTAGGCAAACTCTAATTTTGCTAAACTTTGTTTGTGTGTCCTTTTCTATTGGTTATGTGCAACATACGAGTAAAAACAAATGCACTTTCCAACTCTCGCAATCACTCATACGCTCCTCAAATTCCATTGAAATATACTACTCCACTTTGTTATAAGTGAGTCAATGGGTGGCACTCACACACACCTGCACACTTGGCGGATGTACTCCCTACAAGAATTGTGTGATGGAAACTAACACATTCTCATTTATCTTACTAACACATTTGCAAATTTTGCGTTGGTTAAAAAGAGACCAATATATAAGGCCATAAGTTGGAGGAAGACGGAAGATCATATGTACACAAATGTTTACATCAGATTTTTCACACTGCCCTTTAGAATGTGATAGAAACTTGTAGGTAGCCAGTGACAGAAATCTCTATCAGCCTTGCCAGTCAAATGATTTGTCAAATGATGGTCACTGTTCTTGCAGGGCTCTTTCGACATACCTAAATGGCATGTGCAACACATTCCTGCACGTGTGGCATAGAGCATTGTGGCAATAGATATGGTGGGGTGGTGTTTCCCTGCAAGTTGGTATCGTCTAAATGACAGCTGCAAGTGCACAATTGACTGACAGTGACAATGACGTCTACCCAAATGTTAAAGGTTTACAAGGTAGAGCTGCCGGAGATACTCGCTGGATGCTGGATGCTGGATGCTGGTTGTCACTGACTGTTTGCTTGCTGATGATGGATCAGCTTCTAATGTATGGATGAACCTGCATGTGCACATACATATGTACTTCCAGATGCACGTATGTACATTTGTAATTCTGCAGCTAACACAAAAACCAGTTGATTTACAAGCATTAAAAAGTCATTTGGAAATCAATGAGTAAAAATCGTTTGCACATTACAGATTAAATTTTTGTTTAATCGAAGGTCAATATCGAATCGAATGCAGAATTGAATTTCAGCAAATGCCGGAAATGACATTACAATTTACTTTTGTACATATACATTTGACTTTATAACACTTTTGCCATGTAATGTGCATTTACAAGTGTTATAATAACAAGTAATTTCGTAGTGAAAATCAGTTGGTGTGGATGTGACTGGAATAATTGATTTAAAAAGAGGATTGCAATAAACCACAAAAACGTATGTGTAGTGTATGCTTTTGTTGTAACAAACTGAATCATACATAAGTTTGTACCTTCCGATTTGCTTAGTATAATTCAATTTTCAATTCAATAAAATTCAAACTTTAACAGGGAAGAAATTAAAAAGATTATCGATTCAGTGAGATTTTTTTTTTTCATTTGCGTTAAAGTCTGTTCTGGGACTAATGGAGAAAGGCGATGGATAAATAAAAAGGGATTGAGTATTCAAATGAATATGTTGCGAGGACTTTTTTCTTTGAAGTATGAGCAGGAAAGAATGCTACTCATACGCCATGTACGCCACATTTTATTTTAAGATTGTTCAATTGGTTCGTAAGTTACATATATAAAATTAAGTGGAGCCACTTTTTTTGAGCGGAATAACGGTAAATGGAAAACAAACGGAAAGTATATTCAAAGAAAAAAAATTAACTCAATTTTCGGAATCAACGAGCGACTTCATAGGAATTGGATAGGGGCATCCGGTGAACAAAAAAATAGTAAAATAAATTGTGATCCAGTGTGATTGACCTCATGCAAAAAATCGTCAGATGTGGTCAAATATTTTATAATACTACAAAGTCATTCCAAGAAAATGTAAAATGTGATTTGTAAAACTCGAAGGGGACCAAAGCATCCACCAACTGAAAATTATTAATATTTCATGAAAAATGTTAGAACTAAAAATGAAATCTTTTACCCACTGTAAAGCAACTCACAGTGGTTCTGCTTGTATGGAGCAACTGTGAAAACTCGTATTCTCTGAAACTACTTAAATTCTATTTCGTAATAAAATTTTGTACCCTTGTTACTCTTTGTCCAGGCTAGGTTGGTAATGAGTGAAATCCGATCGTAACTGTGCTTGCCTTCCACATTACGATATTTTTGGAAAATGCGAAATACGATGTTTAAGTAACTACTGAAGCCAAATTACTAAAAATATACAAATATGTATATAGATTGAACTTTAAGCAAAAAATTTCTTTTATAATAATCTTTTTGAGAAAGTCATGTCCCTAAAGAAAAAATATATAAAATTAAAAAAAATCAAACCCAAATTTTCAATATAAAAACTCAGACGAAAAAGTTAGATTGCCTATGCGTTATCCATATTTCACTTCTGTACCACTCGGGAGACACCAGAACTCAAACACTTCGTTTCTTGAAAAGGGACTGGTGTATAAGTTACCTGTTAGTTAATAGCAAAAAATGAGTTTATTTTTATAAAGCTTTTATTAATTGTTAAATAACCAAAAAGTAAAATTTTTTGTGGAGTTATTTCTTTCCATCTATGTAATACACGTTATCAATATGAATCAAATCGTACCATAAATACGGGGTTTCCAACTAAATATTTGATTAGACATGGGTGAAAGTGATAAAAGCTTCTAAAAGTAATATGAAATATATATTATTCTAATGTAAAGGAACTGGGTTTTCATTAAAAAAAAAAAGAATGTATATGTATATTTGTCGGTGAATGGGAAGGTTTTGAAAAGTATATGCAAAAAAATAAAACGGAAATAAGTTAAGAGCAAAATAGACTTGACTTAGGAGCGATATAAGTAATAGAACTTTTAACAATTATGGGTAATTATTGTTTAAAAAAGGAGTACTCATCTTTATTTGAATTTTCGTTACAGAGTTTGTTGAATAAATTTCACATTTTTCTTAAAATAAAGATAAACAAATGAGCCGTAATGAGTCACCGAAAACACGATTCACAATAAAAATATGTTTTGCCAACTTTCGAGAGTCCGCAATCAGTTATAGCACTCCCACCTACGGCCATCGAAGCTATCATCAGAAACTGGTTGAACATTTCGCTCAACGACTTGGAGGCGTCCAGGGGCTGCAGGTGAGCAAAACTCATGTTTTCTTCAATCTTAGGAGGTCCGTCTATTTTTTCTCCCACTGAGCAGATAGGACTGCAGAAAACTTGTTGGACTGCTGACCGGTCACATCACGTGGTACAAAGACCTGGCTGTTATAGGCGTACAGGAGAACTCCATTTGACCACCCTGCCTCGAAGAGGATAAAATGGTGGAACACTTTTTGTATTTCTGTCCCGCCTTTGCAAAAATTAGGTATGGAGACATTTTTTCGTAAATCGTGCAGATTTAAAACAGATTAAAAGGGACATAAAAAACGGTACAATGGACGTATATGTTTTAAGACAAAGTTACGTGATAGAATAAAACTGACAATGCAGTTTAAATTAAAAATAAAACCAATTTCAGCTGCGTCCGCTTGCGTACTGTGGCAAAAAAAGTAGTAATTGACTTCAGATTTTATTGCCATTTGCTATGCAATACTTTTGTTTAGCAATAAAGAAACATAAAAATATGGAATAGGCTGGCAACCTTCCGCGCCTACGGAACTAGGGAGCAGATTTGTTAGATGTTATCCAATTTTAATAAAATTTGGCTCTTATAAATGGATTTCTTATGACTACTGGGCATGTTAATCAATCCTTCAGATTAAAGTCTTTCGGTTTCAAATTGTGATACAATACGAATTATAATAAAATCGTACAATATTTATCAATTCCGCCCCCTAGTGTAGAAGGCGTGGCAGTGTGTCCATTTTTTCATTTCTTCAATGCTATGCAAAAGCAATACATCTAACAAACTTCAGCCGCACCTTATATGGGGATCTTCTACTCTTCGGTATATCAAAAAAAATTGGATGTACATTTTTGGTGATCAAGTAAGACTAGGAGGCTTTTGCCGACATATTTGCAATGTACTGTTAGAGGTCCAATTACATCCCGAAGTGCGGAGAGTAGCAAGGATTGCATTCAAACCAAAACCTGCTAGATTATAAATTCTATCCAGTTAATACTGAAAGTGTTATAGAGAGTCTTACGCTCATTTATTAAATAAAGAGGTGTACTGAATAGAATATCTCCAAACCAATATTACTCTGCAGATGATAATTCAACTTAAGAATTCAATAAGGAACTCATAATTGTAGTTTTTATCTAAGGGTATAGGGCACACTCTGACACCATCTCAAGCATTTAGGTTAGGACTGATGCAGAGTGCAGAATACATGGCTTGTGGCACTCTCGAGTTCTTGGGAGATCGGGACCCAACTACCTCGGCGCTGTATTCTGCTTCTCACTGAAGTAAATTGTAAACCAAAACACTTGCCAAAACTCGCTTAAAATGCATAACGATTATGTTCTGAAAGGTACCTACGCCTCAATACTCTTGGTCTATGTAAGATCAAATCAACCAGCCAAGCAAACCTAACCTCCTAACTTAACTATTAGAAATTATATTCCCTTTTTTGGGTGTTTTCATTAGTGCTTTTACAATTTCATTATAGAAATTTGATTTACGCTTCTTTCTCTCTATGGTTACGTCTCTAACTTCTATTTATATTTGTTTTTCCATAAATTTTCTCCTAAAGAAGTTTTAGAAGTTTAGGGCTAAAAATATTTAAATTCAAACTTTCCAGATTAATTTTTTATCTACACACATAGGTCTCTAAAGATAAAATTATATTTAAAAGAGATTTATACAAATTATTTCATGATAGTATTCGAGGTTTCGGCCGAAATTGTAGAAAAATTAACTTTCGGTAAAAATATGGAAAGCGGTGGAGCAAACTCCTTTTAGAGTTCAGTAGCTTTTATAAAAATTTGCGTTCGAAGTTTGACTGAGCAACTAAAATTGCCGTCACACTGTTTACCTTACTTAAAATGTTTTCGAAAAAGGCATTAAGTTTCATTCACCCGTCTCTGGCGTACATAAAATTTGTGTTGCCATTCGTGTGGACTTATATTAAACAAAGGTCAACAAATTTAACTTCAAAGCACTTGCTGCATAAAATTTCTATTAATCGGTTGTCGCTACTCGATACAAAATGCCAAAAATTTCGAAAGAATTCATTGTGTCACCGATCGGGCATGCAAAATGTTCATGAAATTGCATAATTCAATTTATTATACACGTAAGGAACCGTACATTTTAACGTATGTAGATACAAGCACATGTGCACATTTACATATATGTACATTAGGGTGGTCCCTAAATGTAGGAAGCCATTTTTTACAGCAGATTTCCTAAGCCTCAATCCCTACATCGATGCTATATAAATTTTGGTTTGAAGTCGGTTAAAGAGTGTCGGACAGGGGTTTAAGTTCAGATTACCCTACGCAGACGCCTAACCGACTCCATTCGGGGCCAATATTTACATATATGTAATATCCTCGACTTTAGTTGTATCGATTTTGGGTATTAAATGAAAAAAAAATACTAAAATTTTTTGAGCCCATTGAGGCATCTGGCCTTTGACGCCTTTGCAACACGCCTTAACCGACTCGGGACCAAAATTTACATGTGATATCTTCGACTACCATCAGTTTTTGGTATTAAAGGAAAACAATTTTTTTTTTTTTTGAGTCTCCATAGAAGAATCTGTACTTTCCGTCTGTGTGACACGCCTTAATCGACTCCACCCTGGTCCGAATGAGGGGTGAGACTGAAAAAATCGTTCATTTGATTTTTTTAAGAACCACCCTAATATCATACTGTATGTAAATATCTACCCTGCAAAAAATGCGACAAATCCGGGATGGCACCGGGAGCAATCGCAACGGAATATGTGTCTAATACGGCTATGGGCACTGGCTTGCCCGCGGGCAAAGCTCTTTTAAGCTTTCTATATATATTATATAGGCGCGCGCAGGGTAAAACTCTCTCTGCCCATCGCTGGTCTAATACCACTTTTCATATCTTTATATTCAATAAACTGCTCACTTTTGCTCGAGCATGTCCTACCAAGTGACGGGGTCCACATCACAATGCCGCAATTGACTAAGTGTCTACATATCACTAAATATTTAACTGTACCCGTTAGGCCGAGGCCACGCAATGAGCGGCTGAGCGGCGAGCGGCTTAAAATTAAAAATTTGATATACTATTGCAGTGGCCACGCAATGAGCGGTCTGTGAGCGGCATTTATGAATGGTTGGCCGGGCCCGCTCGCGAATAAAATGCACTCACCGCTCAGCCGCTCATTACGTGGCATCCTCTTAGAGTTGAGTCGGGGACTAACTGATCTCCAATCATACCCGTATGAGATTAATTGCAACTAAATAATTAAAGCCCAATTGTACTCCTTTGAGACTAAAAAGGGAATACTTTGTTTAGAGATTAGTCGCACAGTTTTTTCCAGGGTAGTTATATCACACATACAAATGTATGTATCACTCTCTACAACGGCTTAAGTATTTTTGAAACTAAACAAGTATGAAGGTGTAAAAATAAATAAATCCAGCTATCAATTAAATTTTAATAAATTCAGCAAAGCATTTTACCTCTGACTGCACACCTGTTAGAAACCACAAGTTCGACTAATTCTATTTATTGAATATTTATGTAGTTTCAAGGCTTTTGTGCTTAGTGTGGCTATATATTCTGACTTAAGGTAGGTCATAGATTTTATATTGATGTATGCCCAGAATGCTGATGCTACATACATACAGTCACTCACAGATGTATTTTGTATTGATAATATGAAAATATTTTTCGTGGCCAAAAACAATATAAAGCAGAACTTCAATTTTAGAGAAATTTAAGAAAATTTTGAAAATTTGCATTAAAATTTTCAACTTTATTATCTTAAAGTTTACATTTTTATAGCTCATTCAATTTTAGCATTCAATTTTAGAGAAATTAAGGAAAATTTAGAAAATTTGCATTAAAATTTTAAACTTTATTATGTTAAAGTTTACATTTTTATAGCTCATTAAATTTTAGCATTCAATTTTAGAGAAATTTAGGAAAATTTAGAAAATTTGTATCAAAATTTAAAAAAAATTTTTTTTTTTTTTTGAAGTAGGGGTGCAACATCGATACAGCGAAATCAATATCGATGCTAAAATTCATCATTTCAATCCCAACCAATGAAGTAGTTTGAAATGCAATCAGAAAAATATCTTTGTATTTCCCTGTATTTAATCAGCCTTCCTACATATATACGCGCAAATTTCCAAATCCTGAAATCAGAAACACTTTCTTTGACTTGGTCGTAAACGGACGATCGGCCCTTTTCTACATATATTTAAATATGCTAGCATTCTTCTTACTGGACGCTAATAGCTCAACCAGCCACCGACGGAGCGCCCTTCCGTACGTGCCGTCCGTATCAACATATGAAATTGCTGTTGATTGAGAGAGAGAGAGAGAAAAGCAACGACACCATCGCCATCATACGGTGGTGAGTTTTCGTTAACACGAGAATCCCATAAGATAGGTCGTGTCAGCTGATACGTGCTACGGTTTTACGTCGGTAGCTGGTTGAGCCATTACGGTGTTTGCATGAGGCCATTTTCCAGGCAACTATTAGTTGAAAGCAACAATCGCCTGGTGTGAACGGCCTTTCAACTAACCGCTTCCAATGAAGTTGGAGGGCAGCGAACTTTTGATTCAAGTGTTCGCCTCTAAAATTGCCTGGAAAATCGCCTCATGTGACCACCATTTATACGTACGAAATTTCTCACTCATAATTTTTGGTGATGCCTCCACAAATTGCGTTAAAAGTTCTCTGTGCTGTTCTAGAAGTCTTTAGTAGTAGTGTGATCTACCAAACTTTGGAAAGCCACATCCGCCAAAATATCGAAAATTTTAAGACAACCTTTTGGTTAGCACTCCATCTTAGCAGCCAAAGGCAAGGTATAAATTTTTTTCGTGTATGCGCCATCGATTTGTAAAACTAAATCCTCTTTTGTGGCCAAGAATGTCTTAGAAGTGGCAAATCCTCTAAATATATCGGACAGTCAGGCAGTGCTTAGCAGGGACCGAGCATAACAGTTATTGATGAAAACTGTTATGGAAAAATTCATTATGAAGGAAATGTTCTACAACTAAGTGATACATACCAATCGATTTCTTTTTTCACCAAGACTCAAATTTGAAAATAAATTTTTATGCAAAATTAAAAAAAAAAATAACAATTATATTTGATTTTTGTATTATAAATCCAAAATAATAATTATTTTTTATTTTTATGTTATATGTCTTAGATAACAGTTATTTAACGCTTTTATTTATAAAAGTCATTAATAAATATCAATCAATGTCTTTTAATTTTAAAAGTCATCAAAATAAATCGGTCCCTGACTTTTATTTATTAAATCATTCGTATAAAAGTCATTAACACTTTTTGCAGTTAAGAAGGTGTTGGGAAACAAAAGTTTTCTACGACTCGTACAAATGACTTTTATAAGTATGGTTTAAAAAATAAAGGTCAGTGACTGATTTTTATTTATGACTTTTATAAATAAAAATCTTCGATAACTGTTACCTAAGACATATAATTTAAAAATCAAAAATAACTGTTATTTGCATATTTAGATACAATCAAAAATTATTGTTATTTTGGATTTATAACGTAAAAGTCAGAAATAACGATTATGTAAGGAGTAATTAAATAAAAGTAAAAAAATAATTGTTAAAGAGCGATTTTTTTAATAAAAGTTTAATTGTTACGGTCCCTGGTGCTTATTTGGTAGGAATAACTTCTCCAACTTTGTGAGTGTATAATGTTTTCAGCTAGTGTTATAGTTATTGCTATGGCTAGATAATTATAAACGCGCGTATGGTGATTTCGTGTCTACCAAAAACAAGTAACAAGTAACATATCTATTTTGCCTCATAACCAGAGGTGGGCACTACCACAAACAAGCGTGACATATATACATCTGCTTATGCTTAAGGATATATTTTTTGTCATTTTTCTATCAATATCCCTACCTCTAGCCCTGCTCGGTCTAATTACATTTATGTTATCCTGTTTTCGTTTTCGATAGCAAAAATGTTGATAATATTAGTAGCAAAATAGATTGGAAAATCGATAAAAATATCGATAACAAAATCTATAAATCATCGATAACGAAATCGATGACAAAAATCTATTGGAAAATCGATAAAAATATAGATAACAAAATCGATAAATATCGTTAACAAAATCGATAAGTATCGATAAAAAAATCGATAAATATTGATAAGAAAATCGATAAATATCAATAACAAAGTCGATAAATATCGGAAAAAATCGACAAATATCGAAAACAAAATCGATAAATATCAATAACAAAATCGATAACAAAGTCAATAAATATCGATAACAAAATCGATAAATATTGATAACGAAATCGATAAATATCGATAGCAAAATCGATAAAAAATATCGCTAACAAAATAGTTAAAAATATCGATTAAAAAATCCATAACTAATCGATTAAAGTATCGATAACAAAATCGATAAAAATATTGATAATTTTATCGATAGGTTCCGAAAATATCGATAGTAAAATTGATGGCAATATCGATAGAAATTTCGATAACAAAATCGATAAAAATATCGATAACAAAACCGATAAAAATATCGATTATTTCATCGATAAGTCTCGAGAATCCTGAAAATCTCTCAAATTTCAAAATAGATGTCAGATTGAGTCTCTGTATCTCTCTCTATATCCTTTCTCTTTAATTACCTTTATTCTGATCATTCTTCCCCTATCTTCATCTTTACTTGTATCGGTATCCTCATCCTCATCTTTATTTTTAGTTTTATGTTTATCATTTTCTTCAATTAAATATTCCCCTTCACCCTTGCCGTTATATATATAAGTAAAATGTTTAAATTTATCTTGGTCTTCATTTTTGCCTTTATCTTTACGCATCTTTGTGTTTGTTATTATTTTTAGCTTTCTCTTTATCCTTTTCTTTATCTACGTAAGTACTCACCTTTACTTTCATACTTGTATTGGTGTTTTCCTAAGTGTTATTCTTTAACCTTTTATAAGCAAATTTTTGTTAAACTAATACCATGTGCATACGCGCAAGAAGCACTTGTTTCAGCCCCAACCATTTCCGTTGCACCATTTCCGTGTGCAATTTCCGTTGAATTTGCCAATTTACTCCCAACCAACCAACCGCCGCTAAAGAAGTTTCACTTCAAAAAGTTGCCTTTTGAATGCCCCTTTCTCTTTTAGTGTTCGATTCTAATTAAAGGCAAAGGGTGAGAAAATTGTGTGTTCGTTTCTTAAAATGTCACACTCATGTAAGGCAAAAAAGAAACATTCTGTAGCCTGTGAAGCTTTGTCAGGGGAGATGGTTGCCCTGAAAATCAGATGGTTGTTTAAAACGACAATATTATCAAATACATGAGTTTGAGTGTAACATCAAACATATTTCGTACCGGGAGAAGGGTAACATTTTTTCGAAGAAACGAAATCACCGTTAGCTACATATGCAGATATTTAGTCATTTGGCAACCGAATGCATATGACCCAAATATTATTTAACACAACTACCCCGGATACATAATTTGATTAACTTACTCCGGCGACAATTTCGTTTCTCCTATTGCCATAGCAGCCTCGGTTACCAAACAGGGTACCGACGAATATAAAAAAAAAATGCAGCTAATCGTTAAATATATAAAAGTAGGTTTACCTGTTTGGCACCGATTTTAGCGCATTTTCATTGAGTTCAATGAGCGTTTGTGTGTGTAGCTGCTTGCATTTAAGCTTTTTTCCAGCAAGCTGCCACATAACGACCGGCTCTGGTTGTATGATATGCACACTATTATTTGTTTGCACATTTGCCAAAAGCACATGCGCGCTTACATAGCCATATATACATACATATATGTATGTATTTATTTACGTTTGTAGCGAAAAAATAAATGAATTATAAAATTAATCGGCGCCGAGACGAATGGACAACATTAAATTGTCTAAGACACTGCTTGCAACAGACAGGTGAGCGGAGTGTGGGTAAAGCGCGCGGGGAAAAATTTATTACAAATGCCCGAATGATGTCGTTGATCTGCATGTAGCGCTTTGTAAGTGGATGTCAGCAGCAGCAGCAGCAGTAGCGGCAGCTTGTCGAAAAACTAGGCCGCCGTTGTAGCCGAAACAAACCGGCTATTCCACTAAGTTGCGGCAGTCGAAGAAAACAGCTGCTCGGACTGCAATTGCAGCTAACTATTATTACAGCAATAATATAGGCAATATACGCATGTAGCCTTTTTGTAGTTGTTCCAGCTCTAACCACCCAAACAGCGCGCTGCCCTCTCCCCACCGAATGCCACAACTTTTGCCCAGTTTTCGCTACAGACGGCATCTTCAATCCAACCATTTCTGACCAAATGCTATGTATTTAGTTGTTTGCAATCGTGGTCATAATAACAGTTAAATGGGCAGAGCACAGCAACAGCAACAACGAAATTAGCAGACCAGCAACAAACACTAAAGCGTCAACAAAGCAATACTCATAGCAGCAATGCGGGTACAACAACAATAGCAATAGCGACCAACGCCGCAGCAACAATACCAACAGCAAAAAGTGGTCAAGCCAAGTGGTGCGCTAACAAGCGAAAATGCGGGTAGGATACAGGCGGGGCGGGGCCAACAGCAGGCGCCTCAGGAGAGGTGAAGTGCGCTCGTAGGTAATCAAAATCTTTGTTTATTTGTGTTTACTATCAAAATACCACCACTAACAACAACATTGACAAAAGGCCATACGCAAACTTGCACGGCAAAACAATAATAATAGCAAGTTTTGTTATTGTTGCTGTTCACACCAACACCAATCGAAACATCAACATGAACACACATTGTCAACTAAAATTTTCGAAATACATAGATGTAACAATAACAATGTTGAAATGCTCAACACAACTACTAAGGAAGTAATAAATAATTTGCATTATATGAGTAAGGAATCACAAGCAAACGTAGGTACCCTGCAAAGGAAAATTATCAATTGATAAAAAATAACCAACTTGTAGTTAGCGTTTTTACGAGATTACGATAAAAATCTCACTTTTTATTAGCTATGACCAAGGAACGGGTTTTATGGAAATTGCCTTTTTTTCTGCTAAATAAATGGAGTATATACGATTAAGAATGTCCACGCTTTAGCTTTCCCTGATTCCATACTTACTCATTTGAAGTTACCTTTTTTAGGATATTTGCCTTTTCTACCTTTACTACCTTTAATTGTAAAAGGCAAGGAACAGTGCCTTATTTCTGGTAATATGAAAGTTTTAAACGTTCCATATTTTAATTGGGCGCCACTTGTATCAACCCACGTCGAGCGCGCGCTTAGTGTATTCAAGGCTGTTCTTCGCAAAAATCTAATGAAAATTCTGCCAGAAATCTTCAAAATGCATCTTGTGGTTCAATGTTACTACAGCTATAGGGATTAAAGTTTTGTGAGTTAAAAACTCCAAAAGAGAAAATAGTCAAAGATTCAAAGTATACATTTTTCATATAATGAAACTAATTTATATTTATTCTCTTTTTACTTGTTAAATAAACATTTCTAAAATAAATGTATTTTTTTCTTATTTATCGGTTTTGACCTTTTTTGTAGTATTCTAGTACCTTTTCCTGCCTATGTTGCTATTTTATTTGACCTTTTCTATAGGTTTTTAGTTTCTAAAAATCCTTTCCCTGGCTATGACAAACTAATTTAAATTGAATTGTAAATTCATGCAAGAGTCATGGATACATTACCAGGAGATGGTTTTCTTTAAACAAGTTTCTATTTAAATGCCCTCATATAAAAATTTCTTTGAATGCACTCCTTTTCTGCCCTACCCAGATGGTTTTTCGAACTCAGGACAAATAAAATGAAAATCGAAAATTTATATTATCATTATGATGTAAACAAGTAAACAAATATGTAGTGTTAAATAGCGTAAATATTGCAATAAACATGTAAACAATTGAAAAACATTTTGATCTTTTTGTACATAAGTAACGTAGTTGACACCTAACACAGAGGAAACAGCTCGCACTTCTTGTGGCCATTGCCCTTCAAAAGTAGTTAGTTACGGCCGAAGGAAATAAACAATAAAAAGTTACAACTAGTAGTATTCTGGACAGTCAGAAGTTAGCTAGAACCTAGTCCAATTTTTTACAGGGTATGTACAAATAAATGTACATATCGACACCTCTAAACCATACCATACCATGCTAAGTCATCTTAGACTTGGTCAGACTTAGCATAGTATGGTTTGGAGGCGTCGATATGCATAATACAAATGGCGTTTATAAAAACTGCCAAGCACTGCCAAGCACTGACAAGCTTCGACTTAACCGACTTCAAAAAAGGAGGAGGTTATTAATTCGTCGAAATATATATATTTTCGTATGTATGTTACCGCACAACTTTGGACCAGGTTAACCGATTTCTATAAGTCTTTTAAAAGGAAGGTGGTTCCTCAAAGATGGTCCCATACTAATTTGGTTTAGATCCGCTGGTTGGATCATGCATACATTAGAGGTATTCTTAATTTTTTATATGAGAATTGAAGTCGTTTTTGGGCCATTCCAGCAAAGACTGCGCCACAGATAAAAACTAATAAATAAATTAATTGTATCTATAGATTCTGTTTAAATTTGAGAAAACATTAAAGCACGTAGAATAATTCATAAGAAATACATTTTTATCGATTTTTTCTCTATTTTCTTATTTATTGCTACAAACGCCGCCGTAGGGCAATTATCTCTGATATAATCATTAAGTTGTCAAGGCTTTCCTCGTGTATTATAGGTGGCAATGCAAAAAATAATTATCAAGTGAGTTTGAATTTAGTCAAATCAATGGCTAAAGGGAATTTACTTAGGGTTTGAGCAAAAACGATATAAAATGTTCCACCCGTCGCTTTGGAATGCCCATTTTGGTTTTGTTTCTTTAAAAATTACTTGTTTGTAGCTACGGTATTTTGTATCCAATGTTTTAGGCGCAGTTAGGGAGACACTCTAGACACGTAAAATTCCCTCTATTTTCGTCCACATCTATTTTCCACCACGTTATTCTTTTTTTTTTTTGAGGATTACAAATACCCTGGCTTGGAATGCAGAGCCAAGAGAGAAAGGAAGATTGTCGCCGTTGCCTTCAGTATTTGCATACATACATATGTATAGACCTCAGATCCTAATCCTATGGATATCAGTTTTGGAGTCATCGGTAAATATATTCGACAATGTATAAGTGCAGGCTCAGTATTTGGGAACTCAACATTATATGTATTTGGTATCTCTAAAGGAAAGGCAATGGTTAAGTGGCCTACATTATAGAGGTCCTGTACAGCACATGGCTATAGCTTTTTGAAGTTTTCTAAGAAGATTTCCCTCGCTATTGGTTGAGAATCTGCTATTTAATAGGAGGTTTATCTGTGTACACTTACATTCATTAGGCGAGATCCATCGTATTTGAGAGTGTTTTAAAATTTTTAAATCGACTTTATGCCTTGATTCGCACACGTAGTATCAGTATTTACCATTTTTAGGTCTAGTCGTTCTTTTTCTGCAGGGTTTAAGTGTTTAGATAGTATATGTAGGTATACATAGTATATTTTAAAATAGTATCAGTATTTTTTGTGTTCGTTTACGTGTGCATTAACATATGTAGATATGTACTTTAGGGCGGGTCAGTTTTTTTCGACTATAGGCGTATAGCATAGGAGATCTCTACGTGTACTTCTTAGAAAACTTGCCGAAAAAACCCCGGGTCTAAAATCAATTTAGAGTTTGCCAAATTGCGAAAATAGATTTCTTTTACTTAGCATTTTGCTGTAGTGTCGTAAAGAAGTGCTGAAAATTTGTATAAAAACATGCTAGAAGGGGTTTTTTGATATGAGAAATCTATTCCTTATCTTTTTCTTAAAACTTCCGCCAGATGGTGCAACGGTGAAAATTTTCACGATTTCTTACGTTCTAAAACAAAAAAAAACGTACATTTTACTTATCCTTGAAATTTGTTTCATACAACTAAAATTCAATCAAACTATATGCATATGTATTAAAAGTTTATTTAGAATGCTAAGCGACGTCAATTGACTAAAATGAGTAAAACAATCAACCGTTTTGTCGCTGAAAAATTGTATATCTAATAAATTACAATTTTTTTATATGTATATTTAAATTTTAATTCAATTTTTTATTAAACTAATTACAGTCACTTATAAAATTTAGTATATGGCAATTTTTCAAATATTCACAATTCATTTCATGATAGAATTGTTTGTGATTTTTTTATTCGAATATGGCTTGTATTTTAATATTTGCCATAGTAGTATAACTTTCAAGCTGGGTACGAAATTTATAAAACTTCTGTAAATTTTATAAAAAAAAATGCAAACTTTTCAATAAGATTTTCTAAAAAATGTCGGCTATGCAATTCCCAATACCCAATAATTGTCTTAAAATTCGCGTTGATTTTTGACCAATTTTTTCTGACGGTGTTATGCATTTTCCATATAAAAAAATCTCAGTGTAAAAATCTATAAAATCAATGGGAGTTCCAAGACTGTTATATTTTGCATATTTTCATAGTAAAATTGAATGGGCTAAAAATCTGCGTACTCAAAATTTTGATATTTGATAAAGTTTTGAAGAATTATAATTTTCGTTCAAAAGAAATTTATATATATACATATATACAAGACACATTTGAAAACTAGTGTGAATATTTAAAAATAAATGACTGGATCCTCATTTTTTTAGTGACTTTAATTACTTTAATAAGAATTTGAATTAAAATGGAAATGTGTAAAAAAATTTTTTCTTATATGTACATATGTATGTATGTGTATTCTGTATTGAACTTTACTGCTATGAACAAGAATTTTTTTTTTTTTTAATACGTAAGCAATTTTCACCATTGCACCCACTGTTGGAAGTTTTAGGAAACAGATAAGTCCAGAAATAGATAGATAGATTGCACTTCTTTACGACACAACAGCAAAATGTTAAGTAACAGAAACCTATTTTCGCAAATTATAAAACCCCAAATTGATTTTAGACCCATGGTTTCTTCGGCGAATTCGCCTATAATTATATAATTATATATATATATATAATACTTGTATGATATACGCCTATAGTCTAAAAATCTCCAATACAAATTGAGCCGCCCTAATGTACATATTTTATGTACGTCAGTGTTAGAGCTTACAACAAATTATTTTATAACGTTTGTCACAGTGCAATGAATCGGTTGTAAAACACAACAATTACAACAACTTATGCAAATAATTTTGAATATTTTAAGCACATATACTTACATACATATTTATTTGCCAATGTTTACATTACAAATCAACTTTTACCAAAATGTAAACGGCAATTGCAAATCAAGTCTTTTGCCATCTAATGATAGGATATTTTTTATGAAATTATTTATGTATTATTACATTCGAATTTGATGTTTGTACGTCTCGCTGAAATGGCGAGTCATTTGAGATTTGCATTTTAAAAGTTGCTGCTTTATTGTTAGAATCTACGGCTATTTACAGTATATCGATAGCTGAGTGGAAGATCGCCTCATCTCAGAAAGCTTTTCAAGAACGCCCTACTTCAGAATTTGATTGAAGAACACCTTAATTCAGAATTTTATTGAAAAACGCTCTATCTGCCTAACTTAGTATAAGTGTTGGATATCAGACAACTCCCACTCTGACGCTTAACGCCATGCTGAACAAAATGCCTCGTGACATTGCGGGCAAAACTGTCGCAGAACGGACTGGATAGAGGCTCATTCCTAAAAAACTCAGCGTATAGTTAGATTCCCTAAAATTCTTAGAATTTTTGAGTTCAGCATTGATTACACGGATCACAGCATCTCTTTAATGGTTTCAAACAGCGTTTTTTGCTACACACACATTCCCTCAAGGAAAGATTAGGTGGAACGAGCTAGTGAGAAAGGGGGCGCTCTTAACGATTTCACCGGGCAAGGAAAGGCTGTTCACTATTGTGCAGATGGGTGTCATGCAAGCTCAGCGAAAGTTGGGCGAAAACTAAGCCAGACACAATTAAAAGCTCCTTCTTGGGGCGGTCAGAAGAGCTTCTTGTGCTTACTTAATATCAGAGCTGGGCGATTACCTGTGTAATCGATTGCATCTAGAGTTATGATTGCTTTAATCACAATTTAAAAACTGCGGTAATGGTTCATCGAAGGCATCTTAGATTCCGACTTTTTCAAAATTACGATTACTGTAATCGTAATCTAAGTTCGTTCGATAAATGATTACTTTAATTGTAATCTTGCTTTTTTAGCTTTTGGGGATTACTGTAAATAATCCCAATCGTTTAGTAATTATAATCCTTATCGCCCAACTCTGCTTAATGCATATATGTATGTATGCTTGCTTGTTTCAAAATTTTAAAATAATTCACTAAAAAGCTAAATAAAAATATTACAACAGTGAGGAATCAGGAACGATTTATTTCGAAGCATTTTTGAAGAGCATTGCCACCTGTCCAAAATGTGAAATTCAATTGAATTAGGAAGTAAAATCAAATACATATTTTAAAATAGATATCAATTGAGACAGAGGTTCAAGTAAGCTTTATTTCGAGAATATTTTTTTCAGAAATTCCAAATCAATTAATATAAAAAGTTGTATTAAATAATTTAGTATGGCTTTCAAGCAAGAGATATTTAAGTAAGCCTTGCTTCTAAGAGTGGCCACCTGCTCGAAAAGTCAAAATCAATTTAATTAATAGGATAGTCGAAGCATGTGTATATAAGTATGTGGCAAACGAAAAGAGTTTTAAGGGGCGTTATTTCTTTATTTATATTTTTGAATAGGGTTGCCACCTATTAAAAAATTCAAAATCATTTTAATTAATTGGTTGCATGAGTATCGTACGACAAGGGTTTAAGAAAACTTTATTTCGAAAATATTTTGATGAGGATTGACACCTGTGTCGTAATTTAAAATCAATTTAATTTACACGTTAAATATAAAATATTTTAAGATGGGTGCCAAACGACAGGGGTTTAAGAAAGCTTTATTTGAAGACTTTAAGATGACCAACTGAGTAAAAGCATCAAAATGATCAACATAATACCATAGCAATCAGTATAACAGATGATGGTGCATCCGTAACATTTGATTGTACATATAGCGTAGCCGTATCTTATGCGGGGAAGCCGCAGGAAAAAGCTGGTAAATAATATGTAGGAGCACGAGTTCACACGCTTTTACATGCAAAGTTATGCAGTCAATCTATTTGATAACAAAATCTCAAGAGTGCCAAATATGCGCTCATCTATTTGGTTACATACTTCCCAAAAAAAAAAAAAAACATTTTTATTTGATAATATTTTCCCGAATCACTGCTTATCTGCTCCCATTTCCCACAGGTACTATTTCTCCAGCTAATAAATGTACCATTAAAATTTATAGCAAATTGCTTAAACAATTTCAAGGAAATCACAAAACAACCCGTTTCTTACACGCCACCACCTCAGCGCGCTGCGCCATTAAAGCTTTTAACTCAACTACATGCGAGTACACTTGTCGACTACTGCCCCAATTGGTGCCCGGATTTTTCCCAAACGGTTTGTTGCCCTAAATCACTTTGGCATTATGTACTGCCATATATATGCTTTATTGGCCTCTTTCACACCATTTGTATGCATGTATGTGTGTATGCGTGCACTTGTTTGTGGATAGGTTTGTGCCATTGCTTTGGCGTATTTCAACTTGAGGCGATTTCCTGATAAATAAATGGCTTGTGACGCATTACTTTGCGCCTAGGGTGCGTAAGTGAGCACTTAAGTCTGCATGCGAGAATTCGCACATATATACATATATAGCTACATACACCCCTGCAAAAATGTGAGGACCAGGTGGTCCACTGGGTCGTAGTTTTAAAGTATGAGCAAAAGGACCAGGTTGCATACTAGTAACTTGTTATGCTGACCTGGACCACTTCAAACGCAAAAAAAAAACTCTTCGTGGCCGATCGGCAATATGATTCGGTTGCCGAATGTGCCACGGTCCAAAAGGAGTAGTTGTCTAGGTGTACCCATGTTATGCAGCGGTGGACCAGATATTGTCCCAGAGGTGGTCAGGTCCAATGACATCGTAATGTTAATGTAACCATATTTTCTCCATATATTTGGACCATTTTGGTTACTAGTGTTGGTTGCAAGGTAGCGTGGGTCTGTACTAGAACTTAACCTAGTCCCACTTTTTGCAGGGATATGTACCTATATGTGTATGTGTATTTGCATGCATGTGTGCCTGCATAAACGAAATTCCTTTGTGTGTAATTATTTAACCACACCTCAACATTAATATCAAAGCGCTTCAAGTTATTCGGCACATTCCCTACAGTCGTCACAAATATATTGTA
The DNA here is from genome assembly GCF_013731165.1 of Rhagoletis pomonella. Taxonomy (NCBI): domain Eukaryota; kingdom Metazoa; phylum Arthropoda; class Insecta; order Diptera; family Tephritidae; genus Rhagoletis; species Rhagoletis pomonella. The sequence goes on from NW_023458555.1 coordinate 47,221,553, forward strand.
TTTGCGTTAGGAAGAAGCCTTCACCTCACCGCCATGGTGCTCGTTCTCCGGCAATGCATTGGCTTGCGCCTTTGTTGACCTCGTTTCTGCTTTGTCGCCCCGCAGCTACATTCAACATAGCAGCAGCTGTAGGTCGGTGGCATTTCGTCTCATTCATTTACATATGTTCATAGAGTACCTACATTCATTCAAGTTCGTTGTTGGGCAGCGAGCAGCGAGAAGCCTTCAGAATTATTGCCTTTGGAAGTCAGCTGCTGCTGCTGCTGCTGCCTTTTCACATTTAACAAACCAAACAAATACGAATTGTATTTGCTTTTGCCATTTAATCACATGTGAGAGAATATTTATGTCATTTACATGTACCAACATCTTATATACATAAGTATATTACTAACAAATATTTGCGCTTGTGGGTGTGTGGTATTGTGTGATATCAACATAATTCATTGCAAATCGTACATCAAGTCTTGACTTGATTTGTTGATCCTTTTCATTAGCAACAAAATGTTCAAACGTTGCTCGTTTCACAGGAAGAATTTTATAAACGTGCATCCATACATACATACGGGCTTAAATATATATATATATACATAATCCCCATTGAGTAAGGCATTCGTTGATTTTTAGTGGCGAGTACAAAGTGTTATTCACATTTTTGGCGAATTTGCATTTTTTGACTATTTTTCGCACACAAACGAAAAATATATATACAATATGTAAATATGGATATAAATTAAAGAACGTATACAAATGCATTATACAAAATACAAACACAAATATGCATTCGTAATTTACACATTTGCAGAAGAGCGCAGTCAGCAGCAATTCAGCATTTGAAGTATCGTTCAATTCCCTGTTAAATTGCCTAATTTATTTTTGTGCTTCTTTTCGTTCATTTTTGGCGAAAATCCAAAATCATTTTTGCATGAGCAAGCAGTATTTTGAGGCAAGTGCAGATTATCAGATCACACAGTTGAAATCTTATTTACGCAGGCATGTGTCTCTTTGCATTTAACTGCTATGACTCGTTCACTTTTATAAAATGTTTTTTTTTTTTTTAACTTATATGCTGCACATAGCCACATATGTACGTAGTATGTACGAAATAACATTTATTTATTTTCTGAAATTATTTGTCAGCAATCAGTCAACAGCACGACTGCCATATCACGCTGAACTTTGCATTTTTTGTTGTGTTATGCATATACATACACACTTGAAAGTTCGAATGGAAGCCAGAGTAAAAATTAACAAAAGGTCAAAAATCCTTACATTAAAAATACTTTTCGATAAATCTTAAGCTCAGACCTGAAAAAGGTTTACAAACAAATATACACATGTACTAATATTCTTGGCGCTAATAAAGCTTTTGAAGTACAGAATTTTGATTATGAAGATTATATTTATAAATTGTATTTTTTTTCTTTTGCTGTTTTAATATAACGAGCATCCTATATCAGGCAGCTGCATTTCTGCATCAAAAATTAAATTTAAAAATATGCTGCTTACGTCTTTTAGCCGGTTATGGCTCGATATGTTATTATATTTTTTTGTTATATTGCATTCCGCCCTAAAAACTGAAGGATTGTGGGAAGCAGTATTTGAATACGTGCATTAGGGTGGAACGAAAAAATCAGTTTTTTCGATTTCAAAATTCTAATAGTGCGGAAAAGTTGCGTAACATCATCATATTAAATCCTGTTAAACCCTTTTCCAATTTTCCGACATTTTAATTTGTGGTTTTATTGAAAAAGTTTGAATGCAGTTTTTTTATGTATTTATTTTGAAGAAACAACTTCCATTTTGTTTCCTATTCATTGATTTCTCCCCTGCTGACAGTATAAGGAATATCTACAAAAAGAGCAATTTTCTTAGAAAACGCAAAAAATTGCAACATAACATAGACAGATTAAATTCAAAACTCTTCATTTTATAAATTTTTGATAGTCTTCTTAACACGGCCAAATACGGCCAACATTTTGAAAATCATATTTAAATAACATTTTCATAAAACACAGAATAATTAAAGGGTATATCGGAAGTATGTATTTTTCACTCAAAAAAAAATTCTATAAAAGAAAACAGTCATAGATCTTTAAAGTACATACTTTCTTGTTCTTGTTGTGGTAATTTTTTAGATATTTATTAACTGTTGTTCGAAAATAGCCAAGAAACAGAACACAAAATCGATTCCAATATTTCATTCACACTTAATTTTTCATTTTGGTTATACTCTACAAAAAAAAATGCCCCTAATATAGACAAATGTAGGAATATTTACAAAATTTTTATATTAACTTGTTTACACCTACGCAAGAACCGCATTAATAAAAAACCGATTTGACTCAACACATATTTCATTCAAGGATTTATATCTACCTGTGTCTTTATAGCGCACTCGCTGAAACTGTATACAAAAGTAAACAAAATTTGCTGTTTTTATTTGATATGTATTTCTTTAATAATTAATTTGCACATTTCACCGGTGCGTAACTTAAAATGGACTGTATAAAGAAAACCAGCCTATTTCCACTTCGAGCCAAATGAATGACATGTTTATACGTGTTTTCTAACCGATTGATAATAATAGTGATAATATATTGGCGCTTACACATATGTTAGTGTTTGACCCGATTCCGATTTGTGGCGTGCGCCTTGATGTTGTCATACAAAGGGGAGAGACCTACAATTTTACGCCGACTCCGTACGGCGATTGTATTTTTATGAGAAGCTGTCTTTCATGGCAGAAATACACTCACGTCATATTCGTAGGGAATAGTGTAAAAAAAGAAGCGCTTGCTATTCTCTACATGCAAACTAGGGATACGATGTCGAACCGAAAGTATCAATATGATACTCATTTAAAGTATCGCTTTATAAATATCGGGTACCCATTAATATCGGAATAAAGAGACTCGATATTCAAAATATCGATACGAAAATCCAAATAATGTATCTGAATATAGGTCTCATATATAGGCCGCTTGAAAGTGAAAAACAGCTTCCCATAAAACTACAATCGCCGTTCAGAGTCGACTTAATTGTAGGGAGCCCCTTTGTGCCACAACCCTAAGGCGCACGCAACAAATCGGAGGAGAACCTCGGCCAAACACTAATATATTGTATAAGCGCCTATCTATTATTATTATTTCAACACATATAGATTGAGGTGTTGACTTCAAAAACACCGAGGCTGCAGGTTCAAATCCCACCACATGCAATCCCAAATATAGTAGAAATTTTTGCTCTTTAAAGCCCAATTTATATCGGCAAGAATTGGTAACAACATTATCTTTGTAATGAGAGTTTATGACAATCGATACGATACTAGGGTTCTGGTACTCGATTCCAAAAAATATCATTTTAAAACTATCTAGTAGAAAATATCGGTATCGAATGCCAAAAGTATCGATATGGTATAGTATCGTTTCGAAATTCGTGTCCCTAATGCAAACACACGTTTCAATACTAAGCCACTGCATCTTTGACACTATTATTATATTGTTCTCACCTAGTAATCGCACACCCACATGCATAAAAACAAAACCAATATAATTAATTTAATATTTCCATAGCACTTTTAGTTTATTAAATTGGTTTATTGCTTTAAATTATTTTCCTATTTGTTTTCTTTGCAATTAATCATTGCCGTAAAATAGATAAGTTTTCGCAAACGCAATAAAGCAATACACATACATACATAGTATATACATACATGTATGTAAATTTTTGTGTGCGTGTGCCTAACACTAACAAATCGGCTTACTCAATTACTTAATAGACTTCCATATTATTGACCTTTAATCAATGTTTTCCGCTTGAATGTTCATACATACATAGCCCGGTGCTGGCAGTTCTCCATTTAGGTTTTGATATTTTTGAATAGCGGATGTCAAGCAATTAGTCAGGTAAATTGAAAAGAGGAAATATTTGCAAACAATAAATATAATATAATAAATAGGATTAGAAAATCTACCTTTGTATGTACTAGATATGTACATGCATACATACATACATATGTATGTATGAACTAGGTATTCACGAGTATATGCGACAATAAATATTTATGTTATTAAATTTGCTTACTAGACATTTAGTAGGCGTTAACTTACAATTTATTAGCATTTTATTATATGTAAATGCATTTGCAATCTATACAATACATGCGGTCATAGATATTTATGTATGTATGTATTTACAATGTATACGTAAGCATTTGTACTAGTAACTAAGTGTGACTAGGTAGTGGGAGTGGGTTTTATGAACTTGAGATTATTATAATAACTGATGGAATGTTGTAGTGTAAATGACCATCCGTATATATTTTTACAGTTTTGTAGACAACTTTCACACCGTATATGAATTGCTTACGACTTTGAAAACTTAGGGCTGTAAAAAAGCTATTAAGCAGAATTTGACCACATTAGACTCTGAATGTACTTCTTTCCATCCCTAGTAAGAGAGATCCCGAAGTTCGAGTCAATTATGGCCGAATAAGCTTTTTTAATGTTGTCTATAAGCTACTGATAGAACACTACTGGTGTGGCTTCAGACCACCATCGACCAGGTTTTCAAAGCTCGCCAAATCATGGAGAACGCACTAGATATGCAAATCGACACACACCATCATTTGTCCATTTTATAGCCACTTTTGATTGCGCGAAGAGGAGCTGCCTGTAGGATGTCATGTTTGAAAATGGGATCTCCGTAAATCTAGTACGGCTATTTGGAGTGACGTTGAGTGCCACCTTCAGCTCCTTTCAAATTAGGAAGAACTGATACGCGCCGTTCGAGACAGAACGGGATTTTAGCCAAGATGATTCACTCAGACGACATAGCCGTAGTAGTAACAGGGAACAGGCAAAACAGACCTTATACTCTTCACAAGAAATGTGGACACCCCCAAGGCTAGGCAGCATCAAGCTCTCAATTAAAAACCACACAAAGTATTTGGGAGTAGTCTTGGACAGTAAGCAGCTGTGGAAGCGCAATGTTGATGAAAGCGTGAAGAAGGCCAGTAACGCTATTTATGCATGTAAAAGAATGTTGGAAGTCACTTGGGATCTATCACCTGCTCTGATGTCTCAGAATCATCATTCGTCGGGCCAATGGCGAAAGTTTAGCACCTCGCGGCACTGTGAATCACAGGAGCGCTGAGGTCCACCCCAACTGATGCTCTTGAAAAAACCCTCAGTTTACCGCCCATTGACCTATTCGCGGAAAACTGCCCCCTTAGAACCCGAGGTAGATTGACGGCTATAGGGGAATTCAGTTTTATAACCTTTGGGTACAACTCAATTGGTGCGGAAAGCACAGGCAGCCCGGACTACATGGCTCCTAGCTTTAAGTGGAAGCGAAGGTTTCGCACAACAATTGACGAAGAGGTATTGGCGCAAGGGAATGAAATCTAGCTGTAGATCCCTAAACATTTTCATGGACGGCACTAAAATGATAACGGGAGTGGATTTCAGGATTTACTGCCGAGAACTGAACGCCAGTCGGGCAGTAAGGCTACCATTGCAGTATATTTTAAGCAGAGATTTTCGCAATGAGGATACCAGCAGAGCTAGCCTACACCGAAACGACAGTCTATTCAAAAGTAAACCTATACACAGATAGTTAGGCGGCAATTAAGGCAATTACCTCATATAGTATTTCATCCGCAAACGTGCTTAGCAGCCGGAAAGCCACTGAAAGGCTAGCCGCCGACAGAAGGCTGGCCGCCAATGAAATAGCAGATGAGGCTGCCAAGAACGCTACCAGTCTGACTCTCGAACGGGGAAACTACATTTGTAGACCACTTTAACCCTCGTACAACGAAATAAACCAAAATAATATCATGCAGTTCAGGGCTAGATGGAATAGGTTAACAACCACCTGCAAAACTGCCAAAATTATTTGAGAAAACGACGGAAGCAACTATACTCGCTTTTTGTTATATTAACCAAAGGAAGACTGCAAAGATATTACTAAATTGCTTACGGGCCATATCCTGGTGGCTGCTTATGCACAAAAAAAGGGTACCACTAGCGTGGACTGGTGCAGAAAGTGTCGGGAGCGGTAGACCAGGGAAACTTCGGAGGATCTTCTCTGTCGCTGTCTTGCTAGGGATGCCAATTTTGAGCAGATGCATCGGATAAAAGAACATCGAGGCGAAAATACATCGCCAGAGAAACATCGATATATCGCTGGTTTCCAATGTTTTGCAATTGTTAATTTCTAGTTAAATTTAAAGTAATATTGAATACTTTAACAAGTAATTTTTAGCAAAAAAAAACCGACTTCAACTCCCATATAAAAAAAAAAATATATATATATATCTCATGATCCACTGATCGGATCTCAACCAGATTAGTATAGAACCACGTCTGAGACACTACCTTTCCGATGCAAAAAGAATTATCGAAATCGGTTGACGTGGTCCAAAGTTATGCGGTAACATACATAAAAAATAAATATAAAAAAATAAAAATAAAAATAAAAATATTCCGACGAACTGATAACCTCCTCCTTTTTTGGAAGTTATAAGGCCATAAATAACAAAAAAAAAATCTGAATGAATAATAAATTTAAGGTCAGTCAAACATACCGAAAGAAAGTCGGAGAGTCTCCTTACTTCGATGTTTAAAACATCGGTAAAACTTCCATCGATGTATCGTCCATTTCGCGATGGTAGTAAATTGTAAACATCGATGGCAAACATCGAAGATTTAACCGATATTATCAATGTTTCAAAAACATCGGTGCATCGTTTGCATCCCTATGTCTTGCACTGTCAAAAACACGATGACATAGATCATATTGACGTCGTCGGCTCCAGGGGACGTAATCGCAGCATTTTCCAGCTTAAAAAAAGAAGCAGAAAAGGTTGGTCGGGCGGTGAACGATGATAAGACAAAGTAACTTCTGGCAATAAATCAAAAGTGTTATGGTATTGGGACACACGTCACTATTGGCCATTATAAATTTGAATAAATGATGTAGCCAACCGGTGCTACTCTGAGCTCGGAAGGCAATTGAAAAGCAGAGCCCTTTGTCGACGAACAAAAATCATGCTTCTTAAAGTATCTCATCATGCGAGAGCTTATTTTACATATGGCGCACAAACTTAGACGATATCGAACAAATACATGAAGGCATTGGGTGCTTTCGAGAGAACTATTCTATGCAAAATCTATGGCCCTGTCCCCACAAGCGATGGTAAATGAAGACGCTGGAAAGACAAACTGTACAAGCTTCTTAACGACATGATCATTATTAGACACATAAAAATGCAACGATTGCGCTGGCTTGAACAAGTGGCAAGATCCTTCGACTCGGCACCCATGGGAGGACAACGAAAGAAATAAAATAAATAAATAAAATCTTTGTATTGGCCAAGACACAACTTAGATCTCAACCCGATCGGGATTGCTGGATTGTTATGGCAGAAAAATTTGAAAAGTGAGTTTGACTTAAAAGAGACGATAGCTAGTGTACTTGATAAGTGATGTTTAACCGAAAATATATATAAATATATACATTTTGACAAGTCCACAGCTTCGTCCAGTTGCTTTGTATGCTGCCAACAATGTTTCTTTGTCTTTACCACATGTTGCTACCGATGCTACCGGCGATCGACTTAAAGACCTTGTTGCGGTTATGCACTTTATTGGCAATTGCGGTTTTGTGCACGGTAAAACCTAGAATTTTCGGGTTGTTTATCATCGGGATTGGAGTGCTATTGACGTGAATGCCTAGTTGAAGCCTGACCTCCTCCACCCAAATAATGAAGAAGGTCACCACTGATTGCATTGGGGAGTGGGTTGGGCTCCGTGCAGTGAAACTGCAAGAAGGAAAAGCGAGACTAGATCAGGCAAACTCGTACCGCCGGGATAGAACATAACCCTGTGGTACCACTTGTTTAATTCTCCTTGGTTTAAAAGTTCGATCCGGAACGGTTACTGATGACTGCCGATTACACAGATAATTCGCAGACCACAATTATAGTCCCTGTGGGAGTGAGGAAGCCTTAATGTCTTCTCTTCTTGACAAGTCCAACGCTACGAGGACCGTTCTATCACAAGGGCGGTTTTTCTGTTAGGCCAAAATTTATAAGGATTGAATACGGTAGTGCTGCTGCGCCCTTCACGGAAGACGCATGAAGAGTGGAAGTAGCAGGGCCTCAAGCGTATTGCTGGTTTCCCCGGCCTTAGTAGTGGGACCACCCTTCCCCCGATTTTCACATATCTGGAATTATTAAGGTGGCCAACGATAGATTGATTACTCTGGTGGTATGCTACTTCCGCCGGAATCAATTTTTTCAGCATCAGCATGCATGTTCAGTCGGGACCAATGGGATTGGAGGCTTACAGTGAGTTTTTTTTTTGCTTAAATTTATACCTTTCATTATCATTATGAATTTTCAAAGAGTTTGATTTCGATTCTGATATAGTGTGCTTTAAATTGCCATTTTAGTAATATCTATAACCTATGTACATTTTCAACACTACAAAAGCAAACACACGACTTCGCGTCTGCCTCTCAACAAATATTTTCGAATTCCCCCAGAGCTGCCAAGTCCGTCTTTCAATTTTCGATTTTCATTCGAACATTTCCCAAATGAGTTTTTATTACTATTACTTTATAATATTATTATTGGTTACTTGTACGAGTGGTCTTTATTTTTTATTTCTGTCCTTCTGCACACGCTTTATCTACTTTTTTTCTTAACTATCGCTGTTCTTGGCCATACAAGCGTGCGGGACCAACGCTGGCGCGCGCCGTTCAAATTGCCATCCAGCAACTCGTGTAATATGACTTTCGCATGCATTGCGCGCTTGAGCGCTCCTCGAAGGCAAATTTTTACAAACGCTTTTTTTGCATATTTTTTTATTCGTGTTTTTCATCATACGTGTTCGTGTGTGTGTGAAGCTTTGCAAATGCAAACATATTTACTTTAAGCTTGTCTTATCTATGTATCTATGGCAAAATATCTCTGCAACTCGACATCACGTCTGCAGAGGCACAGCCGTATTGCTTGCTGGCAGTCAGTCTCTGGTGGATAGTTAGCTACTTTGGCGCAGAGACTGACAGGCCATCAACAGCAGCAACAGCAGTTCCATCAGCATCACCGTCACCATAGCCATCAACCGCTTGATGTTGGCGCTGTCCTCTTGCTGTTGCTGTTGCTGATGGCGAGCGCTGCTTACAGCTCAGCTGCCGACGACGTAGTCATTCGATGCATGCCAGCGCAGTTTGGCCACACAACTTCTGGTAAAACCGAGTGGCCGCTTATGCATAACCCGCTGCAACTACAACTATTTACCAATGCATGCGCACGTTCGTGTGTGCGCGTGTCCACGCTCTGCCGTCCAATTCGCCCATGTGTGCAACTTTTCAGCATCAGCGCACTTTTAACAACATGAAAAGTGTAAAAAGTCAATTTTCGAGTTCGTAAATTTATTTATTAAACGTTTTCCCCCGTCTTTCGTTCGTCATCTCACTTCAGCCAGCCACCGCCGAAGTGGCTAGACTTGTTGTGAAAGTTGTTGGTGTTATTGCTACTTGATACTACTGCTATTGCTGTTGCTGTTGCTGTTGCACTTGTGTGCGTGTGGCATTTGAGGTTGCCGCTGTCGTTGTTTCCAATATTGTTGCTACCTTGTTTATTGCTGCAGCAGCAGTTCTTATTGCAAATGGTCATGTTCTTGTTGTTATTGCCTTGGCTTGTTGTGACAGTTGCCGTTGCCATGGCTTGTAAGCGCGCGCGGGTGTATGTGTGTGTGTGTGTGGTTGTTGTAGTTGCAGCAGGTTGCCACCGCCACTCGTTTGTGGTTGCCGCTTGCCACCACAACCAGCGAAGCCATGACCAATACCAACAGCAGCAGCAGCAGCAGCAGCCATCGTTGTCGTTATTTTCTTTGCTATTGTTGTTGTCTTTAAAGCTGTTTTTATTACCTCATATCGCAGCTGGTTGTTTTTCGCTGCTTGTTGCAGCAATTTAATTGCGTCTATCGCGCAAAAATTCCACCATAATTTTTGTTGGATTTGCAATCCACTTTTTCTACTTTTGTTGCTCTCGTTTTATTAAAGTGATTTTTAGTAACTTTATCTCCGTTAAAACACTCTGCACTGGCAGCACACACACACACACACACACACACACAAAGATGAACTGTGAGGCATATTTGCAGTAAATAAAAGTTTAAATGTGAGTATATGAATGGACTGGTTTGTGTTGCATCGCCTTTACCGCCTGCACATGTGTGAGTTTAAAGGTGTTTGCATGCGCGCGCGCGTGTGTGTGTGAGTGAGCAAGTGAGTTAAGTACTATTATCTAGTAGTGTGTCTAGTGCCTTTGAGTAGCTATTGAAGGTTTTATTTTTTTTTTCCAATTTTTCCACATTTGTTTTGGCGTCGTCGTCGTTGTTGAAAATAAATACAAGGAAAACCACTGCAGAAGTGCAAAAGACAAGGTCACCCTTGCGACCACAATGGCACTGGCAGTGGCAACGATCTGACGCCAGTGTTTTGTATGGGCGCAATGACTTGTAGTTGCTTGAAATTGCAAAATGAGAATGAGAAGCAACAAGAAAATAAGAGGAGAACAATATTTGCGCACTTGCATTTTTTTCTAATTAAGTAGTAGCTGCAATAAAAATATTGAAATAAAAAATATATGCTAGTGCCGCATACGGCTTGAATGATTTAAAATACTTATTCATGCAGGGTAGAGTTGATCAAGTTTTGATTGTGAATTGAAAATGCAACGAATTAAATTTAAACAGTGCAAAATATGCACAAATTCTGCGGTGGGCTTAGCCGAGTGTTACAAGGTGCGAGTTTCCAAGGTTTGGTTCCTGCTCCCAGCAACATTTAAAAAGATAAAAAAAAAACCTAGTGAACCCGAAAGGCGTTAAACGCCAAACGTCATTTTCACTTTTTAAACAGGTGGCAACCTTTAAAATATTCCAAATGGTAGTCAAAGTTATGAGCGATCCGTGTATCGAATTACATCTAAATCCGTTTAGTTGTTTTTGAGTTAAGATAGATCTCACATGGTGTCGGCTTTTCATTTCAGCAAATTTTAAATCACCCTGAACCGCTAAAATAAAATCTTAGTTCAAAAAAATAAAAACTTACTGAAAATCTAAAGTCCGAGCACTTTAATTTGACATCTCATTTTTTAAATAAATAAAGCTTAGAAAAAAAAGTTTTCAAACCCATTTTGATTGATAACCATTTAAGTACTTTTCAAACAGGTGGCAACCCCTTCAAAACATTTCCAAACTAAAACCTTCTTAAACGGTGCAGATCTGATGACTTGGACTAAAAATCCCTTCGCGTATTATATACATATGTACATACATATACTATAAGATAATTCTAACAGCGGCGACCCCTCGGCAGGAAATGACAACCCTCCAAGTGCACTTCTTCCAGGCAAAAACTTCTTATACTCGTTAATCCGTTTGCCGTTCGGAGGCGACGTTATATTGTAGGTCCATTTATTTTCATTATAACATCAAATCGCCCACCACAAATTGGTAGCGAAGCTCAGCCACACGCTTACCAAAAATGAGAGCCGCAAATATTTATTTATTTATTTAGTTCCGATACTGAAACAAATTTTCAAATTTTCGCCCATTACTAAAGTTGACAAAAACTTTAACACTCGGTTTACTGTCGTCACCTAATGAAGTGGAGCATTAATATTCAAATTTTGCTTCACTCGGTGAGTTGAGCTTGTCGAAATAAATTGAGGTGGCCGTTGATTGCAATGCTACTGCCAGTAATGCGCCCAACTATACTCCCTAAAGGAAAGGGGAAACCAAACTGTTGAAAGAATGAAATCGCCTCCTTTAAGAAGGAAATCAAGAATACATTTAATGCTGCAAAGCGAAATGGTTGGTTATCTGCCCAAAAACATGCATGAAAGAAGTTCAATCGTACCATCTCGAGATCACAGTGGGACTCCTACAAAAATGTCTTTGGTAGCATAGAGGAACAGCCTAAAGGGTATGCGAATATACGCTAAAGGTACTACTTAGTGCGTACTTTCCGGCGTGTACCCCAGAACCCAAGGCATCCGTCATTACCTCTGGTTGGTCATCGGTTCATGAGAAATTTGTTGATACTAAAAGGTAAGCCATCAGGTGCGTCCAACTCTACAAATGTCCAGGTATGGAGGATATTTTTCCCGCCGAAAATCATGTAAGCATCTGGGGTTTATAGATTTTCAAATGCTCAGAAACAGGAATGCAGCCGGAAAATTAAGTCGGAAAATAAAGCAGGAATCAACTAGTTGATCGGCTTTACTTAGAGATATGTGCTACCATTCGGTGAAACCTCGGTTCGATTCTTAGTCCAAACAACATCCAAAGAGAGTTTTTCTAATAGTGGTCCCAACAGCTTCTCACATAAAATAGCATTTCTGAATCAAAAAGAAAATTTTGAATGAAATTGTCGCTTACGTTTCTCCGGCGGTTAGCGCTCAATATGTATAGGGATGAAGTTCACATTCCTCCACTCGAGCACGACGACTTAAGAACAGCATTAATGCGTCTTCAAACAAAGCATTAATGCATGTAAACAGAGGCTTACTCAAAAGATGGTGTTAGACACATATAGACGAGTTTTTTTTAGTGACTCTTTCTTCACTGGTCAGGAAAAATAACGCCAGCATTCGTCTTGCATATATTTCAATCAATGGGGATCCAGAAAAAATTACAATAAAAAATAAATCAAGTACGTATTTGAATAATTTTAGCCCTGAGATGTTTACTTAGACGAAAAAATACTGAAATTACACATTTTTTCATGGTCACTCGAAAAAATCATATTTGTTTTTCTTTTTTGTATAACTTAGGGAAGTTTTCAAATATAATTTTCATATTAGGGGCAACGGACGTTGGCATCAAATACATGTATCTGTTACATATCTGTTAAGTTTCAAGGGTGGGCCACCGAATTAAAAAAATTACATTGAGTAAAAGATGACTATGATTTGAGAAACTAAAATTCCATGTTTACACTTTTTATTAGCACACTCGAAATTCATTCTAAAATTTTTGTATAACTAAAGAAAGTTATACATAAGTAATACTGTGTCTTCCACGCCAATTCTTAATTACTTTTAAATTATATGACTTTTAAATTAAGGCGGGTAAGTAAACGTGGTATCTCACTGTGTTTGGTGCTACGGCGCGTATACGTTACATACACAACAGCGGGCATATGAGTACGCGAGTTGTTGTTTTTTTACTAAAAAGTTGTTTTTTTTTT
>NW_023458555.1:47234828-47283059 GCF_013731165.1 Rhagoletis pomonella
AGTTTATAGCAAACGATGACAAATTATTTTGTTTGCTTGCAAATAGACATCCACTTGAAGGTTACCTCTAAACAAGTAAATACAAGTGCCTTCAGAAGAAGGAAAATATCCTTGTTATTTTTGTCTAATTTCAGACAGTTTGTCCTTTCATATTATGTTCGTATTTTATGTGCACTGTTGCTCCACTCAACTAAACTTGCGCTTGCGCTTGTGTTTGTGTTTGTTTTTGTGACAGTGTTTGCGTTTGGAAGCATTAAAAATTCACTGCATTCAATCCAATTACGAGTGTAATCTACCAGATGCCGTCCGCTGAGTATACACGACGCCCACAAGCACGCAATCACACACACACACACACATGCACTCACATGCAGGCGCAGACAACCACATATGCAGAAGATATTTATGTATGTGAGTGCACATGCACCTAGCATTGATGTGTTTTGCTTGCGAGTGCGAATGTGTGGGCAAACACATTAAATATATGTCAAGGTGTGTGTGTGCGCCTGCCGCACGCTTCAGTTGCACTGAGTCCACGGCAACAACTGGACAAGCATAAAAAACTGCACATCCACCCACAGTGCTACAAGCGCTTGCAAGTACATATATCATTTGTAGCGCCATAACAGCATGTGCATGTATGTGTATGTATGTATGTATATCCACTTGCCAATCCACCTGTGAGCGTTTCATCGGCATGGCTCTGAATGTGGTTGCATCTTCACAAACATAGGTACACTTCTATCTGTACGTCCGTCCACCTTGTCGCTGCGGTCACATGCCCACCTTCAATATCAACACAGCAGCAATCGAATATCTGTTGGCAGCGAGGCAAATGTCGTTCAAGCCAGCCGTTGTTGTTGCTTTTGCTGTTAAAGCAACGCCGCCGCCGCCGCCCAATTGCCGTGGTTAATTTATACCTCAACAATCTTCGATTAAACGCATCTCAACCAGACGCATTGGTAAAAACAAAAAACAAAAAACAAACAACAACAGCAGCAACATCAACAAAAGCACGTTGAGCATTGCAAGAATGACGACAACAAACCACATTCGATGAACGAGCGTTGCCAGCAGCAACACAGCCTCCACCGATCAGCAAGCAGCTGGAATTGCAGCAATCACATGTGTCGAGATGTTTTTGTTATTTTACTGTTGTTGTTTTTGTTATTGCAAAAGCAACAGTCTGCAACTAATAGCAGCCACTTCACAGGCATTTCATGCACGACAAATTCACTTTTGCGGCCACCTCACTACGCGACAAAAATACACACACACACACACACACACACACACGGGCGCTCAAGAATTTATACACACAGATGCACTAACGAGCATGCATAAACAAATGCACCACACATACGTACCTACATATATACCCAATAAACATTTTTGTTAAATCTCAATTTGAGATGCATTTGAGAATCAGTCCTTTTTTCAAATCCCAGTTGTTACTTCTCAAATAACCGTTGATAGCGGTCTCAAACTAAGACCCCAGACACGTCAAGTCTTGCTTTCAAGTCTGCTCCGTTCGTAGGCGAAGGAGATGAGCAGAGAGGGAAAAAGCATGATAAAAATATAGTAAGGTAGAACCGCTGAGATTCACTTTTAAAATTCTTGACGTTTTCAAACAATTTAATTTTCAAATTTACTCACAAACTCACACACACATTTTCATTTTCAATCTCAAGCAACAACAATTTCGAACAATTTCAATTTTTTATTTTCACTTTTATATGATTTTAAAATGTTGGCAAACTTCAAAAAAAAATCATGGCCGACAAATTGAGAGAACGGTTCTACCTTGCTATGTTTTTATCATGGGAAAAAGTACATTCGTCCCACCTCCTTCGCCTACGAACAAGCAGACTTGAAATTAAGACTTGATGTGGAATTTTTCTTTCTTTTAAAATAGAGAAATATTGAATCTTTTCTCAAACGTGAGAAGAGCGGAACGAAATGAAATCCAGTTACTCTCATTGAAATATATGTATAGTGTTGCCAATGCTGCATGTAAAAGAAACACACCGTTTTTATAGAAAAATATATATTTTTTTTTTTATTTGTTGCATTTCATTAGAGCATAACCCTTTTTCTCATACATTCACATAAATATTTTTTTTAACATTCATTTATAAGCAGGTAAATTATTGGTCACTATCGATGCAGCAGACTATTTCTTTCTTTCGGTTTTAAGTTTTCATGGCCAGTCAGTAGCTTATGTCAATCACAAAATAATATTTTCAAAAAATGTTCACTCGTATCCATCAATTACATATATGCATTTCAATTCACTCGAACGAGTAGCCATTTTGCGACTGATGTAGCAGACTACCGATAGACTTCGACATCTTTGCACTGTTGACACAGATGGAACGGAACGAAAAAAATTCTCAAATTATTCTCGAACCGTTCTTAAGTTAATAAATAATATTTGACAAAATTTTGAGAAAATTTCTACTTGCCAATAAAATTGTCTCAAGCGTTTGAAAATGCTTGTTGGGTATGTACATACATACATATAGCAATTGCTCTGTGCTGCTGAACTCTGAAGGCTTGAATGCGATAAACTCACTTGTATAAACACATACAAAAATACATGCATAAATTCATCTAGCAGAACCTGATGCAGCTTTATAAAAAAAAAATATATAAGAGATTTTCTATTTAGGTGTCCCCAACGTTAGAATCTTTATTTCATTATCAATTCTATGCTATGGCCTTTTACAAATTGCAAAACTGTGGACACACGTTGCCGAGTTGAGTTTTCGCTTTAAAATTTGTAAAAATATTTTCACTTTAGGTCCATCCAATGGATGAATCAGACTGTATTTTGGATGGAATAGTATTCAACGATAATCAATGTCGCCTGGAATTTATGTAGTATACTGGTGTATGAATTTGAAAAGAAAGATGCATTGCAGAACGATTTTTCGTCATCTCTTGTCAAATTTGATTTGGGCGCAAGCCGGCGTTGTTCCATCTTCAGTGACATTTTTTGTTCGAATTATTGGGTAAACAATCAAATGGAAAACTTGTACAATGTGTTTTATTTAAAGTATCTCCCATCGCTAGCTATGATTTTTTCCCACATTTCTAGCAAGCACATGTATTCCGCAACAATAAAACTGCTCGACTTTGGCGACAGGGGAGTATGAAGCCAATTTTTGATACCGTCAACAGAAGTGAAGCTTATTCCAGTAAGGGCATTCTGCATCGACGGGAACAAATGGTAGTCTGATGGTGCAAGGTCTGGGCTTTAAAGTGGGTGGATTAGGAATTCCCATACAGTACCATCGAGATAAGTTTTGACCACTTGTGCGACATGTGGCCGAGCATTGTCATGGTAGATGATACATGGCTTGTCTGTTTACCCATTCCGGCCGTTTTTCCGCAATCGCTCGCTTCATACGCATCAATTGCCGTCTGTAGAGAGCCTTGTCGATCGTTCAGGATTCCATTCTGACGATGTGGGGAGTTGTAATTCGATGAAATCCATCTTATCAATCAAAAAGTGAATTCTAAATTTTTTTAATACTTACGACTTTTTGTTGCATTTCAGCGACGATGTTTGTTACGTCTTTTTGCATTTCATACGTATTAATATTAATGTTTCAAATAATTTTTATAGGCGTCACTTGTTTTCAAAAATGTGTTTCTGAATAAAAGCATACTTGTACGCCAAAAGATTTGTTTAATATCTCATTGTTATATTTAATTCAGCTTAAACAAACAGATGGCACATTCATCAAAACTGCTTTTTTAAGCATCTTTCGTTTGACATCTGTATTGCAATATTTCACTAAATTTAATTTCACTTTCCAAAGGGTGGCAACCGTCTTCAAAATATTTTCAAAATAGAGCTTTCTTAAACCTGGTTTATTTAATATCCCTATTGTAATATTTCGTTAATGCAACTGATGTAATTTAATTCAAATTTTAAACGGGTGGACACCACATAAATATATATGCTAAACAAATCTTTCTTAAACAACTTTCGTTTGACATGCGTAATATTTCACTTATTTTATAATTAAATTTAATTAGACCTTTAAACAGGTAGTAACCCTCTTCCAAAAAAATATCTACGTAACAAAGCTTTTCTATATCTTTTATTTTTTATTTTTATTTTTTTTTATTTTATAATTAAATTTAATTAGAACTTTAAACAGGTAGTGACCCTCCTCCAAAAATATCTACGAAACAAAGTTTTTCTATATATTTTTCAATAGGCGTGCACATAGTAATATTTCAATCAACTCAATAATTATGTAAATTTTATTTACTTTTAAAAATTTTTTAACCTTTTAGACTCAAGTGATTCATTTGGCCTCCATATTATAATACTTCATTTAACTAAGAATTTAAATTGGATTTAACCTTTTGAGCCGGCGGCAACCCTCTTAAGAACTGATTTGGAAAGAAAGTTTTTTTTTTTGTAATCTCGTTCGTTTGTCATTCACACTGTAAAATTTCATTGAACTTATAATTTAAATTGAATTAGCTATGTAATAAGGTGGCAAAAAGTATTTTGTGCGAAATTTTATGCAAATCCGTCTAACCTTTTTAGCGTGAAAGGGCAACAAACATACACAACTTTTACATTTGTACTGTTAATACATATTTATTAGTAGGATGTATGGATCACGGTTGTGGCGAATATTATTCCGCCTGTCCAAATTAAACAAATTTGGTATCATATGAAAGATCGCTGAAATAGCTTTTCAACAGAAATAACGAACTGCGTATATTTATATATATATATTTTTTTTAATTCTATACTAAAGAAAGACATATTTTATTGAAATATTGTTCAATATGTGTCTTTCCTCGATTCCTCGACATTTCAATTTTAAAGCTATTTAAGTCCAAACTGGTTTAATTTGAATAAGCGGTTTGTATATTATTATCCGGTAAGGACTTTTATGTCGGAATAATATTCGCAACAACCCTGGCATGGATATTTATAGAGGGGCGTTAATTTACACATGTCGTTGACGCTAGTGGTACAAATCGATCACTCGGTCAATCATTACGCCCACCCATGGCAATAAGTCAACAAGGGTAGACGTGCATAGATGTGTTATTCGGGTGTAGAAACACACTGTTTAACAAGTATAAAAACATACATAAATACATACATATTTAAGCTTTAAAATGCTCGCAGCTACTTCAAATAAAGATTAATGTACAATATGGTGTTTTTTTTAGTATTTGTTTACCTTTTTTACTGCAGTTGCAAATTTTCTACTTAATTCTGAAATTCTATATATATTGCAGTTTTTTTTACTTCCTCACTTCTTTATTTAGCATTTTTTCCATTACTCCTTTCGTGTGTGTGTGGGTGTGTGTGTGTGTGTACTGTCAAATGCAAATGTGCAGTGATTTTTTTTTTGTGCAGCTTCAACTTTTTCGCACTGCTCGATTTTTATTGTGAAATTTCGTTGCGCTTTCCTGACAGCTTGTCAAAGAAGCGTCAACATCAGCAACATCAGTGGCAGCAGCAACACAATCACAGCAGCGAAAACAGCAACAAAGAGCATCTATGTATTTACATACATACATTTATCAACATATTTATATGTGAAAGTGTATGTTTGTATATTTAAACCGTGGCAAATCTAAATCGCAATGCTTTGGAAAACGCATCGAATTCGTGGAACATTCAAAAAAATTTACAGATAAAAAGATTTACCAATACCTACTACATACTCTTATATGCACATACATACACTCTGGTGCATGTAAACAGTTAGAGAAACGTGCCTGTGAATCGCGCGCGGAGCAAAATGGTTAGAAGCTGCAGGCGAAGTGGAACATGAAGTTGGAAATAAAAATTTACAATTTGAAATTTGCATTCAATATCGAGACGAATGCCGCTCTTCTTTTAGCTATTTTTTTTTTTTTTTTTTTTTTGGTATTTTCTAACCATTTTCACTGCTGCTGTTAATGTTCTTGTTGTAAGCGTACACCATTTTATTGTATTCAATTTTCGCGATTCTATTTTGATGTCATTGCGCGAAACCGAAGTTAACGGCTTTGATTCGCAATGAGCGCCAATGGCGCTGCAGCGAACGTGCTTTGTTGAAGTAACCAGAAAGGCGTTAGTCGGGAGAGATATTGCGCTGTGTTGGTATCCATCAATTTTTCCATCTAAACGAATAACAAATGTAAGCGAGGAAAATATGATGGCACGCTATTATGTAATAAAATGTAAGCGAATATTGATATGAAGAGGGAACGGCGAAAAAATAACGATAGCAAGTAGACTAAATAAAATAGTGTTTGGCTGCGAAGAGTGCAGCGGACGAGACCCAGTTGGGCATACCAAGGCGTACCCCTACACCTAAGTACATAGTACCTATAATATATTAAATCAACTTAAAGTTCAAAGACGGGAACATTCAGCTACAAATAAGTATCAGAGAGTCTGGCAGCGGAAATAGAGAGAGGTGTTGATACCCATTCTGCGGAGATAATACTCCGGAGGCGGTCTCGGTGTGCCGCCCATAACCAAACAGAGTGTCACTCCGATGACTGGGATGGCACGAAAGCAAGGTCGACCACGAACAAAATGGAAGGATCGAATGCAAAAGGACCTATCTGCGCTCGGGATAAACAATTGGCACAAATTCGCAATGGAGAGAGGCAAATGGCAAAGTTGTTTGACCTCGGCTCCAAACCTACAACCGGTTGTAGTGCCAAATGAGAACAAGAAGAGCCAGGAAGGCACAATACTTTTACACTTAAACTGGCTAGAGCTGTGTCGGCGAATAAATGCATTGGTTCACCTACTATTAGCACAATCCTGGCATCTTTCGTATGTCTGAAATCATCTTTGACGCCTCACACAGCGGCTTAAGCTGGCGTTGGATACACGCAATTTTCGGAATATTATTTGCCTAATCACAGCGGTTATTCTCTTAAACGAGTATATAATTAGAATTGGTGTAACAGAATAATAGTAATAGATTGGGGCTTAAACATATGATAGCGTTTGGCCGAGCTTCTCCTCCGATTTGTGGCGTGCGCCTTGATGTGTTCACACTAAAGGGAGGGACCAGCAGTTTTACGCCGGACTCCGAACGGCGATTGTATTTTTATGAGAAGTTGTTTTTCATGACAGAAATACACTCGGAGGTTTTGCTATTGCCTGCCGAGGGGCGACCGCTATTAGAAAAAACTTTTTTCGTTTTTTATTTTTTGATGTTGGGTTGAACCGCAATGCTAACCACTACACCACAACGGTCGCCGGTGTAACAGAGTAAGATAAATTTGTCTAGAAGACGATGGGATTGCTGAAGCCTTCTTTCAGATTAGCCACATGTGCTTCAGCAGTAGCATTCCCATTGATGCCGATCTCATGGAGCTCAACCCAACAGGCCTCTTTGGTTTCACGAAAATTCCACTTTGACTAGTTGAGCTTTTGAGACCCTAGGAGCCTTAGGAGGAGCAGTTGGTCAGTGGTGATGAATCTACTACTAGCCATTCTGGTCTGCTTGTTTGACAACAGGAAGGCACCTTGTGGAGGTACGCAGGACAAGCATCTGAATGCCTGTGAAAGTAAGTCACTCGCAAAAAAAGTTTTGCAAACTTTTGGTTCCAAACGAGAAGATCCTTCCCTGTCATCTACATTTTACATTCATCACCAAAAAGGAAGACAATTTAGCGGAGGGTCTATGTGTAATTATGTATATATATTTACATAGATACGAAATCTTTCTCGTTAGTAAGAACATCACTTGGGAACGGCCGGAATTAGTCAAAACCAATTTTATCTTGAAACTATTTCCTTACAATCCAGTAAAATATAAAAATTGTGTATCTACTCATTCGATTCTCCGCTCAAAGTAGTGTTGGAAAACTATCGATGGCACTATCGATAGTAACGATGGTGCATCACTAACGCGTAGAAAAATTCATTGCGTCATTACAAAGAACTAACGGACATATACGCACAGTCGAGGTTTCCAAGAATGATAGAATACAAGATTGCGCCGATCAGAGAGGATTTTTGAGAATAACTTTTGTGTGACGTCACACTGGTGCAATTGCGAGAGAGAAATGCCAAAACGTGAGCAAGAATGGAAGAAGAAGAAAAAATGCTGCAAGGAAAACGTAAACAAGTTACACAAGTGTGACGTCATGCAAACAACGATTCTGTCAAATTCGTTAAGAGAGGAATAGCGGTCCGAGATCGTCGCAACCTTTGTATTCTCTCAATCGTGCGAGGTACCCAGTCAGCAAAATCGTGGTAAACGAGCTCGTAATTTGATATTTTCTCGAAGAAAAACCGTATAAAAATATTTATGATAGCCGATTCGTTTTCGAGTACTTTTTCGCCTGAAATTGTGGAGCACTTACGAGACTAATTAGGCGAAATTGTACG
Source organism: Rhagoletis pomonella (assembly GCF_013731165.1). NCBI lineage: Eukaryota > Metazoa > Arthropoda > Insecta > Diptera > Tephritidae > Rhagoletis > Rhagoletis pomonella. The sequence goes on from NW_023458555.1 coordinate 47,243,218, forward strand.
ACTCAACAACATTGGCATTGTGAACTGCCGTGCTGAAATAAGTAAACGACGAAAATCGTCGAAAACTATGCAGTGCTGCCAAGTTTTCCCGTTTTAATACACTAGTCGAGTCGAAATATTAGGCAATGATATGAAATTTTTGATACGATTCGACTCTCGAAAACGAATTAGTTTAGCCTAGGAAAAACTAGTTTGTTCTGAGATCGGGTTTGGAAGGTGACATATACATACATATGTACAGTAAAACAAAAGTATTGAAAAATGAAGTAAATGTTGAAACATTTCCGAGTTATTTGGATCTAGACTTTATTTGAACTTAAATACATTTTAACTTTTAACCAAGATTTCGGGATGGATTAACACCACAAATACGATAATAGCATATATATGTGTACATATATAGGGCACATCCAAAACTCCAATACATATATTGAAAGAATTTCTCTTAAAATTAACACCAACATACACAAGTGACGCTTAAGTGCATAAGAAAGAAAGGGATAAAAGATCATAGAAACTCATTAGTTGCGTTCCAGATGATTCACGATTTGCAGGTTTTACAGGATTTGCAGGAAAAGCTGTTTTCGCCATTAATAAACCTTATGGAAGGTGGCCACCTGGAACAGCTTCCTGCAAAAACTTGCAAATCGTGAACCATCTGGAACGCAACTATTGAAATTTATGGTAGCGCTATAATACTCTTAAATCGATAAATATCGATAATGATATCGAAAAATATTCATAATGATAACTAAAAATATCGATAAATTTATCAATCGCTTCACCGAGTTGAGCCTATTTACATTCTGCCTTTTTCCTACAGTGAATGCGCTTAGGAACGAAATCCACACGCTTACATACTTTCTAATGAACGCTGATAACAACTAGCCACCACCACCATCAAAGTGTCAATAACCAACGGTCGCCAAAGACGGTTCGTCAACGCCACTGTCACAATACATACATAGTCACGCCAAAACGACAATCTTCCAATTGACATTTAGGATTTGCGGCAATTCGTATGCAATGAGCGCTACAAGTTGCCAAACTGAGCCGCCAACATGCAACCAACACTCGACCCCACTGCACGCGCAATATTGTCGTTCGTTCCCAACGTGGACGAGAAGCTCTATACCTACTTATTTACACAGTTACAAACATATCTAAGCTTTAGCTATTGCAGTAGCTATAATTTCATAGTAGCTCTCCTATGCACATACATACCTCCTTTTGCGGATATATTTATGTACATACGTATGTATACATATACATACCTCATACACACACACAAAGTCACCCTGTGGTGAAAATCTCTAATTCTTAACTGGTGCGCTTCTAGTACATTTAGACCCAGTACTGGTTAGCGATAAATCTCTTTTGCAAACAACTGGCGAAATTAACATGGCGATGTCCTAGGAAGTGTTAATTCCCCCCCGCTGCAGGGGGATAGTTGTGAACTAGTCCTTAATTCTATAGTTCCGAATTAGTTCTAAAATCGACAGACGAAAGAAAAAAGTATCAAGATTTTTTCAATCTTTTTGGTTCCTCCGTGTGTGCGATTTTAAGTTATTTTGAAATTAAATTTGAATTGAATGATTGTAAGAAATGTATGTTTACATACCTTGGGCAGACGGTCACAATATGTTAAATTGTTAACACAAATTTTTGTTTGGTATTACCAAGCCATGAAAAAGCATCTGCGAAGTGCAGACTGAAAGCGTATTTGCACGAAAAACCCGCCAAGCAAAAATCCATTTGAAGTAAACAAGCCCCCTGCTGCATGCCTTTTTCGATAGTTCAGCACCAGTTCTAAATTCGTCAGCTTAGATATAGATTTCTAATGGAAAAAGTTAAATAAAATGGTTTTTTAAAAGTATCACATTTCTCTGATTTTGGACTGGTGTGGGGATCTCTAGTTACTACCGGACTGGTTCGTTTTTGGCGATAAAGATCTAGTACGGAACTAGAAATTTGATTCAGTAGTCTGAGGTTTCCCTACAGGGCATAAAAAAGTATGCGCGCATTTGAATGCAAATTTGCGAATATTTGTGCATCCATTTGCTTCATGACAATGCGGTCTGTGCGACTACGTTGCTTAGACGCTGTTGCAATCATCATTCTACATACATATGTACATAGATGTTCGACGCATTCGCGCGCTTAGAATGCGAATTAGGCGTAACCAACAAATATTTGCCGCGAAATGCACTTGAAAATTTCGCAATCTTAACAACAAAAACAAAAACAAAAGCAATTACACTTGCGCAGCGGCAATGGAGCGCATATTTACTGATACAAACAAGATATCAGGCGATATTGTCGGTGTCTGGGCGATGGGCGATAGCTATGAGACAACAACAGAATTAGCAGCAACAACCATGAGCTGCGACACCTCAGCAACACAATGTTATTACATATGTATGCATGGATGTATACAACACGTTACAACAACTGCAACAAAGCATAGACGAATGATGAATGGCTCTCGAGCAGCGAAAACAAAGTGCAATACAAAGTTTTGAGAAATGGTTTGTAGCTGTTGGCACTTTGGCACGTTGCAGCTGCAGTTGTGGCGAACGCATAATGAAGAGGGGCGTCGCTATGTGTGCGCGCGCATACAATCATAAATCTGTGCATTTATTCTTGTATGTATGTATGTCCTTTATTTTCTTTGCGCTGGAAAGTCCCTATTCCGACAGTTCCGGTTGGTAATGATATTTTGAAATTGAACTTTTTCGCATCCATCGAGCTGTAGTTGGGAGAAAAAAGTTTAAGCAGGTGGCTGTAGAGTTGTGAGCCTCAACTAATTACATATCTACATTTTATTTAAAGCTATAAAAACGGACTTTCTGTAGTCTCTACGCGCGGAAGAAGGTGAAACTTCATAGAAAGAGTTCCATAAAGCAAAAAGTTTGCAATATATTTTTTAAGCATTTAGTTGTAATTTTTTCCCTAGCTTTAGATATTTTTATTCTCATTTTTTAAAATAAACGGTTAATTTTACTTATTATCAGTGTTGCCATTTTAGACGTTTTCTGGCTAAATGTAGCCGGTTGCAATAGCAAACAGCCGGAGAAGTTTCGGTTTAGCCGGCAGCCGATTTGTTAGCCGTGTTTAGCCGTTTTTTTGCTATTTGCATATTTTTTAAACAAACTTTTTTTGCTGTGAACTTATTTAAATTCCAAAAATCGAAGGCCAACTTGAATTAAAAGAACCCGATTTATCAGATAGTAAGAAAAAGTGCTCGCAAATTCTCTCTCAAGTAGAGAAACTTGCAAATTTCTACACGAACGCAAATTTGCAGGAATTTGCAAGTTTCCCAGCTAGCTAGTGTCCACGGTTGCATTTCGAACATAGGAAACTTTTATAGCATTTTTAAAATTCTTTCAGAGGGGCAAAAAACAGGATCTACATATATATTTTTTGTTAGTACGACTTTCTTCAACATACGTTTCAATTTCATTGTCGTTGTAACTGTCGGGTTTCCTATATCGACTCTGGTTGAGATTGTATTGCGATTACGAAAACAGTTTTTTTCAGCCGAGTACCTTTCAAATCATTGGGATTAACTAAATTAATTTAGTAAAAAAGTAATTACGTACATTTTTCATTTTAAAATCGCTCAAGTTTGTAAATTTTTAAATTTAACGAGCTTGTTTATTCAAATTGTCGTCGACAAAAAATCCAACCATGTGCCACAATCATACATATGTTTTTCCTAATTGCGAATTCTTGCTTGTAAACTTTTTTCTAGCTTGAATTTGCAACTTCTCTCCAAGAACTAGTCTTTATTCTTTTTTTCTACATATTCTCCGAATTGTTAGGTTAGTTTATGTTAATCTGACTAGCTAAGCGCCTGGCATAGATCATTTTATCCGCACTGGTACTAGATGAAGATCGAGCCTGAAATAATACTTTCCATTACAATAAGCAGATAGCAAGATTAGTCCTTAAAAAGGGTTTGAAATGGCACTGTTCAGTTCTTAGCGGAAAGGAATATGTTAACACTCTGCTGGTTACGAGCTCAGGCTATCCGCAAAAATTCTGCGCAAAAAACTTTCTAGTGAACCTTCGACTGCACTTTCCAAAATTAACTTTCAACGCCCGGCTATGTCACCAGCAGTATTTTTGCACAGAAAAACTTTTGGTGGATCATTGATAACCGTAAACCTAATCCAACGAAATCATGCTATTCAGGGTTTCTGACTGATAATACTCTAGATGATGTAGTTGAGATTGAAAATACGAGCTCTTTATTTCTTTCTCAATTAGTCAGTTATTCGTCCAGACTAAAAAAAAATAAGTTCCTTGGACTTTATTTCTCTGTAAATTTTGAGTGAATTATGTTACTAAAACCTCATCTTTTAGAATTTTTTTGTTTCGCTCTTTCCGAATACATACATCCATATGTTAATTTTGATACTAGATTTAGTGCTGGGACTAAAAAAAAAATCTCTGTGGTAGAATGTGGTAGATTTAATAGAATATGTGGTAGATCTCAGTTTTAAGATAGTTTATTATTTATTTTTCCTTTTTATGTATAACGAAACAGAAAATAAAATAAGTACTTATAGTGTCGAGCAAATTAATTGGTCCACAACATTTTGGCAAGCTTTCACTATTTTTCGTTTGTTTGAAATATTTTTAGATTCACGCATTTCCTTCCATTTAAGAATAATTTTCGAACATACTTTGAGAGATGTCTGCATTGTTTAGGTGCTGCCAGCTTTTTTTCATATTGTTTTTAGTGTTGAAAAAATGTAACCTCATTAAGGGCTATTTCCAGCATCGTAGCTCTTCTTCTTAACTTTTTTTTCTGGCGTTTTTAAATTGTAATAGAAATGAAAGAAATTGTAAAAAGTTAAGAGCAAATGACAAAAAACAGGTGATCCCTGCTTACTTAGGAAATTATACGATGGTTTCGAGCTCTCAAAAAAATGGCAAATTTATATAAAATGACCACAAACAAGTAATTTTTAAGCAAAAAACAAAAGCGCGACTTCAACTCTCATATAAAAATTTAAGATTATCGTTAATATCTTCATGATCCAATGATCGGATTTAAACGAAATTAGTATGAGAACACCTGTGAGATAGAAATCGGTTAACGTGGTCCAAAGTTATGCGGTCACATACATAAAAAAATAATAATAATCCGACGAATTGATAACATTCTCCTTTTTGTGAAGTCGGTTAAGAATTTAAGAAAATTATGTCTACCACAAATAAAACTACTCAAAAACGCGAATCTACCACAAGATTACAGACCTGGTGTGGTAGATTATTAAAACAGTGTTATTTCTATCAACACTGACCACATTTCAAAAGCACATTTGAAACTCAATTGTATTTTCCCTTAGCAACGCATAGTATGTATGTACTTAACTAAAGTGAAGGCTTCCGTTATTTGTTTTCTTCGTAGTAAGTGTAGACTAACTAACTTATGAGCATTTAACAAGTGGTCTAGGTAAATCAACAAGGCGCCACTAATGAATTCATTATTTATAAAAGTATCAAACATCAATACTTGTCAAATCGATATTAAAAATTTCAAGTTTAAGTACACAAACTTATTTACATATGTACATACATGAATATACGGATATGAATGACCATGCGAAACTTTTCTCCTAATAAATATAATAAATAAAAATACAACATCACTTAAATAGAAATAGTAAATACGCATAAATGTATGCCGACAAATGTTCGCTCATGCCTGAGAGTTCTACCAAATAAACACAATAACTTTTTAGATGATAATGTGTTAATTAAACAAATCATTCGACAACTAGACGCGACCGAACGGCATTCGTAGAAAATATTTTGTTAAATAAATTATGACAAAACGAGGTGCTTAAATAATAGTTCCGCTCGTTATGAGAGAGAAAAAGAGGTGATTAGGCATGGCGCGCCTATAAAGTTACTTACATATCGTTACCTTAATATAGAAAGGCCCTATCTCACAACGACGCTGAAATACAAAAAGCCGTAACTAAGCAAACATCCGAAATGCCCGCTTCGATTGATTATGATGTATTTCATCGAATTATGTGTCCCAAACCATTTTAAGCAATACAAAATTTTAGTCAGTTACGGCTTTTTTGCATTTCAGCGACTGTATGAGTTAGGGCCTTTCTATATTAAGGTAACGATATGAGACGTGTTTTAGGTGAATAAAACAATGAGCTAGTATTGGAATACGCTGCAAAAAAAATGTTCACATTATTAGATCACAAAACCCAAGATAGGAGCAAAAAATTTACATCGTCACCGTCATTGCAAAAGAAAATTAGAATTTTATATAAGAAGCAAAAAGCTTTTTAAATTTACGTATGTACACTGTAACAAAATAAACCATAACGTGTTTATTTCAAACAAAAACACATATGATTTAGCGCCAAGCGAAATTTTGTTTACTTTATATTTTCATTTGCAGATTTTTTTGTTGAATGCACTTCACATGTGCTTTTTAATAATAGCAAAACAGCGTAAGTGGATCTGGAACCTAAAGAATAATAGCGATTACTTTTGCACACTCAACTACAGGCAGAGAAGCTGAATGTGTTTTCAAATATGAAGTTTAATTCAAGTTTCTTACATATTTTAATAAATTTAAATTCACATTTGTTCAAAACACAATTAATTTTTAAGCAAATAACCAGACCGTATTCAATTCTTATATACAAATTTAAAAGTGCCGTTAATTAATTCATGATGAAAAAGAACTATAGAAATCGGTTAAAGTGGTCCAAAGTTAACAAAATTTGGTTGTATTTTGATACTGATTTGAAAAGCATTTACAATTTTTTCTAGCACGTCCAGTTTTTGAGAAAAAAAAGTTTTGACATGTTGAAATATGGCAAATTAAAAAAAAAAAACAAAAACTTAAAATAAAATTCGGATGTAGTTTTTCCGAAGAAAAAAAAACACGTACTAATGAAAATTCGATTCGTCTGATGGATTGTACCTTATGTCGGTAGATGGAGTAGAAAGGAGTAAAAAATTAGACTAAAACTTTGTAAAAAAACAACAGCGAAGAGCATTGCGCACGATTTCACCAGGACATAGCCACTATGAAGAAGTGGTATGACTATGGAGAAGTGGTATGATAAGAAATCAAACCTCCACATGCTTGCTGACTATTGCTGGGACCTTGAAAAGTGATGATAATACGTTCCACAAAAAAAATAGGAATTTATTCCAGAAAGCAGAAAGTGTTAAGAGACAAACTACTGGCTAATGATGAATCTGAGACACTGATTTTTTAATGCAGATTTTTTCATGAAATCATTTTGTTTTCAAAGTAAATTCATAGATTGACATTTTCGTGCTTGACGGAAAACAAGCGCATGCGATTGAACAACTAATTTTTTTTTTTAATTTTTCACTTGTTTCTAATCAACTCATCGACATGAGCATATTCATTAAAACGTGTTTTTTTTTTATCCGTCAAACTACGTCAAATTCTATTTTTAAAAAATTTTGAAATTTGCCATTTTTGAACTTTTTTCATCACTTCAACAGTTTTTTTCTCAAAAACTGAACATGCTAGAAAATACACTTCAAATTAGCATCAAAAAATCTATAAAATGAGGTCGGCTCCGTTTTTGATATAAAATACGACCTATTTTTGTCGAACCATGTAAAAAAAACCATGTTGAGAAATTTTAAATCGCTAGCTTGGAGAAACCGAAAATGCTTAAAAGCTGTTCTAAAGATGCCAATGAATCAAGTATTTTTTGAGAGCCAGCCAACGGGATATATGTATGTACATTAGAGTGGTCCAAAAAAGTAAAGTCGGAATATTAATGCCACCACCCCACAGGATTGTTCTATACTGAAAAAATATATCCCTATTTTTTATTTTGAAATCCAAAAATATTAAGGGACTGCTCAAAGCGCTCATATTTTCCATATACAACAACTTTTCGTAAAAATGGTATAAAATTCTTGAACATCAATATTTTCCTAGTTCTCTTCAGGAGACTTCCAATATTAATACCCATTTGTTTATACTAAGGATTTTTTATTGGTCACCCCATTGCATTTTCTGGGGGACCAAGTTTTTAACCCAGATATGCCCAATGTCCTATAAATAGGACACCTACACAACAGTTTACATGACGAGTAACGTTTTTCCATGAGCCACTTATTTTACTCATTTAATTAGTGCTTGGTCATCCCTACCTGTGACAGTACGTTTTGGTAATTTTTTACCAAAATCTCTATGTAATTGATTTACAAAGTTGCAGGTTTTCGGTATATGGTGCTATTGTAAAAATTTGCTTATTCAAATATAAAAAAATAAAGTTTTTTTTTTGTTTTCATATATAAATACGACATATTCTTCGATTGTTTTATGATTGGTGAATTTGTTTTTATGTTGTTATATTACTTTTGTATTAGCAAAAAGGGTGGTGTCCCACATGTAGGACATTGGGCATATAATATACTATAAATTTCCTACAGAGGATTTTCTCTGCATGAATCTTTGGCTCGCTCTTTTAGAGGATGATAATATAGATTTCGACAGCATAGCATTATTTCCAGAAATAAATTACCGACGAGAATTATGTCGGAATAAATAATTATCCGGTTTCGCACATGAAAAGGAGCGTTGAAGTCTTTTCGGAAACCGGTTTTGATGATCAATGGGATCCCGGTAGTGACATACCATTGTCCAAGGATCGGATGCAATCGGAGTTTCAACAAGCGATACTCCTAACAAGAGCAAACTCGTATCGTAAAATATTGTAATAAAAGCATGGGAGGTATCGATCGTTCAGACCAAAATATTAGCGTCTACCACAGTGCTATGCGAAGTAAGAAATAGTGTTTTCCCTTAATAACTAACTGTGTGGAAATGGAGGCACGAAATGCCTGGCAGACTCATAAACACAATGGCGGAAAAATGGATCCCTTACCTCTCAGGAGAAGTATTATGACAAAAAAGAATTGGGCCCAGATGTGGCGCTTGTCATCAGAAAACCACAATAAGATGCCAAAAATTTAACATTGGATTACATGTCAAATGTATTGTCACAGATCATATCAAATAAGTCAGACAAAGTTGATAATATGTCATGTTCCCAATGTCCTATATATAGGACCGCTTTAAAATATATGTTTCCATTTTTTTTTTTTTAAATCATTACCCCACCCCGTCTTTTTATCATAAGTTTAGATGAATATAATCTCAAAACCCGTTGAAAAGGTAATGTACAACGAATGGGCATATCTAAAACTTTAACTGAAAGTCGGCACGGGTTATTGTTGTCTTACGGTCATAAAACTTCATATATATGCAATTTAGGCTACACATTTTTTGATATACTCATGGGACAGTCTAACACATACATATTTACATATAAAAACCGCATTCCCGAAAAATTGTCAACTAGGTTCCTTCGTATTGATGGTATTTGATTTCAAGCTACACTACCAAAAACCTTGTTCCTAACTTTATTGCACAGTTAAACTTGCTATTGAATCTCCAAATGCTAGGTACAAAAAAAACATTGCTTCTAAAAATATTTATTTACTTTTCAAAGAAAATTTAAATTCAATGAAAAGCTTTTGCCTAAAAATTACCGGTAAATATTGGCTGCATTTCTTTACTCATTCTGAACGTTTGAAATAAACTTTTTTGTTTATTTATTCTTTAGAACGTTCCTGATGATATGTTGAGGTATATTTCAAACGCATTCTGTTTATTCCGGTTGTGAAATGGGATTATCCGGAATGTATAAAGAAACGCAGCCATTGTCTTCCCAGAGAGTTTTGCTTCACATCTAAATTCGTGCTTCCTTATTTTCATTTTGACGCAGTTCAGTGTTGATTCTTTTACTTTTATTTGGCTTTGGTTTTTGTTTTTGCTCAATTTAATTTTTATAATTTTTCATAACAAAAGAAAAAACGTTTGACGTGAAGAGAGCCATTCAAATTTGAATTTATTTACAAGCAAATATTTTTTTCCGCCATTTGCAAATTAAATAAGTTCTCTGCGAGAAGGTTTCTTTAAAAAAATACGTATACATATATGGTACATGGGATATAGAAAATCCCTTTTCCCTAGCAGTAAACCTTTTAGTGGGAGCAACAATGATATTTTTAAATAAGGCAGATCCGAATATACGCTCTCTGGGAAGACAATACCTGTAATTATTGTACCATGCTTTTCCGAATTTTTTTTTATCTCACATTTTATTTTACCACGAAAAAGAAACAAATAAATGAATGTAGTATTTTTCGCATTACTTTCACAAAAAAACAGAAAAGTACAAGTACACTTCCTTAAAAAATTAAAAACAAAAACTTTCACTCATATTAAAAAAAAAAAACATAAAATCTTGTACCGTAAAATTTATTAGGTTTAATAAAAAAGTTGCAAAATAAAAAGTTGAAATATTTACCAATAACTTATTTCAAGAATTATAAATAAATATCTTTCACTCAATATTTTTGACTATTTCTTCAAAAATTAAATTAGTTTCCAAGAAATGAAGAAAATATTTCATTCATATATTTTTTTAAGAAATATCTTAAGTTTGATAAAAAAAAAATGTTCGTAAAACATTTTGTACTTTTTTATAAGAAATTTAGGGGTCATATAGGAGATATGCCATGCTTTTGAGGCTTAGTACAAAAAAATTTCCTAATAAATTCTGCCATCAAGCAAATATTTATGAATTTAGCAATTATTTTGTAACATTTGTAAAATAAGAATTGTGTGCGTTTTTAATACAACAAATCGTTCAAGAAAAAAAATTCAAACCCGGTAAGAAACTCAGTATCACTATGCAGGTACCTGTTACTAATACACATCGCCCACCAAAAGATAAAACAAAAAATCCACTTATGTACACTCCTCGTCATTTGAACAGCGGGCCCTTTTAAGCCCTAGTATTTAGAGTTGTCCTTTTGTTTATTTAATATTCATATTTTTTTAAATCCGATTTTAAAATTTTATACAAATTAAGAAAAAATCCACAACGGAGTGCGCCACCCTAATGACCGGCAGTGAATAAGTTAATAATATTTTTAGAAAAATTTTGTCCAGCATAGATACTTTGCATGGAGGAAAATGCGCAGCAAAAAAAATTTAAAAACCAGCGCTGTTTTACACCCACTTGAAACTTGCATTTTATTATACTAAAGTTGACAATAATCAATATTAAATAAACAAAAGGAAAACTGTAAAAACTAAAGACTTGAAGGGTGCACTGTTCAAATGACGAGGAGTGTATCAGAATCAGAATGAAGTCCCAAATTTTTCATAAACCACTTTTACCTTATTGAAAAACTGCAATATTTAATACTCCAGGAACATATCAGATTCAGTAAAATGATTACTGAAATCGTTTTCGAAAAATAGTCCCAATTTTTTGTCGATATATTTGCTCATAACGTATTCCGAAAATTTTCCAGACACATTTATTTAAAAAATGTTGAAGTAATTGATTCTTTAAGTTCTGAATTCGAGTGGCCCGAAAGAAATGTACTTTTTTCATTTCATTTCATTTATTAAACAAATTCATTAGTACAATAGATCTTAAAGCTCTTTTATAGTACAACAGTAATTATAAAGCACAAACATAAAGCAACGAAAGGAAAACAATAAGTAAAAAAAAAATATAAAAAAATAAAAGAATACGAAAAATGCAACTAATTCAAATTCCAGATACAGGTACATATGTATGTATGTAAATTACCATTTTTTAGGGGATTATTTTTTCATGCATATCTTTCGCAAATTAAGTTTTTTATTCATGAAACGCTAGGTATTATGTACACATGTATGTTGCCACCTTTTTCGAATATTATACAATATATTCCTTACCTTGAAAAACAATTTTTATTAGTTTTGATTTCTGTTGAAGTTGACACAGCTTCGATGCAAAAATTTCTATTCCACTTTAAATCGTTGGAGCTACGTGGGGTAATAAAAAGAGATAATAGAAAACAAGTGATTGAAAAAGCACAGAAAAAAGCACAACAATGTTTTCGAAGTGAAGCAGGCACTAAATAACAACAACAACACGAACGAACGAACGAACGAAAATGTTACAAATTGCTTCAGTCAATAGCAAAGTGGAAAATAAGTAAAATTTGTGTTAAATATATGTATTTCTAAACACACACACACACGCATACACACGCACGTACGCATGCGAATAAACTAGTACGCGCGGGCGCGCGCGCGGACGCTAAAAAACGCAGAATCGAAAGCGAAAATGGTGAGAAAATTGCTAACTGCAACGGACGCGAAAATTGAATTGCAACGCACGAAAAATCGCGTACCTATGTAAACGAATACATACAGTGCAAATATGTACACGGTTGCATATGTATGTATGTACATATATGCGTGTACGATTTTTCAAATATGGAGGAAAACAATTTGAGAAATTTTGCAAAATATGCCTGGAATAAAAACTACAATAAATAATGAAAATTTCAAAATGCGTAGAAAAGCACTCAAACGCATGCGCGGCGTTACGCGTTGCACACAAGCATTTTTTTTTTAATTTCAAGTGAATTTTTGCTGTTACGTAACGCGAATCGAATTAAAACGTTTTCATTTTTTCTTCTTTAATTTTTCACTATTTTTAGATTTTTCGATTTTTTGCAAAGTAATCACCAGGAATTTTTCAGAACCTTACTGCAGCGCAGCTAAAAACAGACTCAACTTTGCTTATGTCAGCAACGACCACAACACCTGCAGCGGTGTGGCTTTGGTCGATTCGGCCAGCAACACCTGAACGAGTAAAGTAGCTGCAACAGCAACAGCAGCGAGCGATGCGCGTACGGCTGACTGTGAACGCTGACGCAGCCGCCGAGCTTGACTGCGCCGTGCTAAAGTCAACAACAACAGCAGCGTCGCCGCGGCAATGCACAAACACTTCATATATGTATGTATGTACGTGCATATGTACGTCTGTGCGGATGAGCAACTTCGTTCGAGCGGTTTAGGATTGCACGAACGAAGATCGACGCTAGCCTCGGCTGTTACTGTTACCGCTGCTGCTGACATCTATCATTGGCCGACTGCTCAGCGACAGTATTGTCCTCTGCCGCTGCTGCTGCGCAACAGCTGCTAAATATTAAATGCGCACTGCTAATTAACAGCCGCTGGCAGAGTCGCACGATTCTACCAGTTTTTTCTCTTTGTTTGCTGTTGCTTTTCATGTCCGATGGCAGTTGTATTGTTTTGTTTACAAACTTTTACAATTTAAGGTTATTGTTGCCGTTGCGGTTACTGATGTTGTCGCTTGTATGATCAATTGTTGTTGTTGTTCTTATTATTCGTGTTATTGCATTGTAATTTCTGTTTAGTGTTGTTGTCGCATCATCTCACGTCCCACAGATATTATCTGTAAACGTTTAAATATTCTCAAAATCTCTAAGCTGGCTTTGCTTTACAGATTTAAGTAATTGAACGCTTTTGGGGTTAAACACGTTCAAGTGTGGGCATTGCGACATTAGTACTTAATTTTAGATTTTCATAAAAAATATGCTTTCGTAGAGACTGCCGGGAGGCAATAACCCGAATCTGTGATGGCTAATTTTATTTTATGTGCACTTGCTTTGAACTTGTGTAGTGTGAGGACTAAAAATAAGCCTTTGAAAAAACTTTGAAGACCTTTCGAAGGCGATATATTTGAACCCTCGGTATTTGGGATCGGTTTAGGGAGCTCAGGAAGACAGCCGCGCGTCCACACTTCCACAGCAAAAAGGGAATGGCCAATATGTGTGGGTGCGAAGACCATTAAATTCTGGGCGATAGGAAGGCTAAGTTAGATTAAGGTGGATTCCTTAGCAAAAGGACGCACTTGAACAATAAAGTTATTGTCCTTTGTAATACCACGAATTGAATGGGGACCATTAATTAAGTCGACGACATGCCGCGAGCCGATTACAAAATTTCGAATGCCTGAGAGCTGAGAGCTGAGGGTTAGCTACGAAGTGCCAACCCAGGTGTTTTTATCTTAGCTTCTCGAAGGCTCAACAGGATAGAAAGTGTTCCACGGCATCTTCCACTTGATAGATAGTAGATCAATTAAGATCCCTAGTCTTATAATGTCTTTCAAAACGCTTCAAGAGCTAAGGCTTTGTCTGTGTTAGAAGCTTCTCGAAAAATCTGAGCGAAAACGAAATTTTTGGAGCAGATTAACATTTTTTATTAAATAGTTTAGTATTGAAACGGAGTGCTTGTAAATCAGCTTGATCTCTAAATAGTATTCAAAGCAAACTTTCCATGAATATATTTGTATTTATTTTTTTTTTAAAGTAAATAATCAGACGGCGTAAAAAATCATTCCGCAAGGAATGTTAAGGGGTAACAGCGACAACTTCTGTTACACCTTGATATACAAAACCTTGGTGGTTGCCATAGAAGTTACTGAGCAAAAATTTAAAAAGTTACCATATTATTTTTAATAAATTCTTAATGCGAATGGAAAAAAGTAAAAAAAATAGGAGCATATTAAGTCAAGCGGAGTAGGGACTAGATTTAAAATTTAAAAACGAAAACGGAGTAATCTACTCCGATCGGAGCAAAGTCCGGACGCTGACAACGCCTCAGAAACCTTAGATGCACTTAAATTTGCTAATACTTTCACAAGAATCGCCGGTTTTTTTAACATTTTCGCTATTAATTCTTTTTATAAATCATATATTTTGCAATTTAACTCAATAAAACCGCGTTTTCTGGCGAAAAATTGATTACTGAGAAGATTTACTATTTTATAGTTTATTTCATTCTCCCATTCGGATTTGTTTACTTTTACTTGAGAAATTTCAGCGTCGCCGGGAATGCGGAATCTTGTATTATATCATTCTTTGATACCATATAAGTGTTTAGTGTTGGACAATTTTTGCTCTTAAAATTAAGGCGTTTGAATGGTAGATGCTCAAAAAAGTGGCAGATCTACCACAATGTGGTAGAAGTCCGATCACTGCCTCCAATATGACTCCTAACTTGGACTCGTATTGGCGAGCCCTTCTGAGAATGAAAATATGCTATTTCCTTACTCCGTTTCGAACTCATAATAAGGGTTACTACTCAGAATACTCAGACTTTTTTTGATTCAGGGTATTTATTTTTATGATGTTTATTAAATTAAATAATACTATCACTTTTCCCCTAAAATAGAATGAAGAACCCTTATGTTCTTTTTCCTCGTTTATTTCCTTTTTGACATTCTTTTTCTTAAATTTAATGAGATTTTTGGTTGCTGACGGCTTATAATGAGACATTCTCCAAAAACTAAAAGTGCAGACAGTCAAGTCTACTTTTCAATACTGGTTCTTGTGTTCTTTTTTCCGTCCGCAATTCACTTTTACTGACATGGGTACACACATCCACACATACTTACATAGTCTTTTGTTTATGCTAGCTTATGCATATACATAGTTTGCAATATCAATGGTTGATCTACCTTGTCATGTTGTTGTATCAGCAGATCACGTTGGCCAAATGTTTCGACTCCGGTGCTGAATAAGCGTTTAATCGAATAACCAAAGGTGATTTGGACTATCTTGCCAGTCAACTGTACATGAAGATGCGGTTTGGACCCACTTACACTGAGGAGGATCCTCTTCCTTTCGTTTATGGCAACAACGATCTTCTGATATTTGACTTTTTCAGCAAACGATCAAGTCTAACTGCTTGTTTCGGCTCTAGCTCAACCCGCCATTGACGCTTAGCGAACTGCGCCTATTCACATCATTTTACCTTCACGAAGTCCTAATTCAATAGCTCATTGTCCCTGATCGGTGAGGTGGCCTTTAGGATGGTGTGTTCTGATGAAGTCCTTGGACAAACTGAGGGCTTTAAAGCTTGCCGTTTGTATGTTAGATGCTAGGGTCGATGGGTTATGAGGTTAGTCCGCGTATTTGGACTTCCTGGTTCATTACATAAGCCCGTAATTATACGATGTACAATATGGAGCCTTCCTGTCTGCATCCTCGTTTGGCATCGAGCAGTTCGTAGAGTCCTTCCCAATTCTGACGAAGCTGAAGACATTGCTCAACCTCGTTTTACACAGCTGTTTTAGTTTCGCGGAGGTATAAAGTTCAGATATCGTATCATTCTATATTCCATCTAAAGCAATTTTAAAGTCGACAAGAGACGGTAAGAGGTCTGCGTCTTCCAGCCGTTGAACGCCTGGTCTAAGATGGATTTACGAGGTCTAAATACACGCTAATAAGGCCCGATGAGTTCGTTGACAGAGTACCTTATCCTTTCACTTAAATCGCGTATGGCTGGGTTTCCTTTATTGTGGTTTCGGCGTAAAACACTTAAATTTCTGTCGTCTGGCAAAATGATGCAGAATAAATGCATATTTTCAACTCCAGTCGCTTTATTGATCTTCTTGTGCGACACCGCGATATGAGTTCCTTAACAAGGCTGCTATGTTAGAACTCGCAAACATGAATCTTGCCTTGCCCGTACATCACATTTTTTGGATGGCGGTGCGAACTTCCCGAAGACAGAAACCAGACGAGCAGAGGCAACTTCCCCGCTTAAAGTTCGGACATTATTTTAAACGTTTGCCTGGTCATCATTCTCATTATTCCGCGTTTTTTTTTCAAATGAATGTTTATATCGCCAAAAACGTATAAAAACTTTTAACTCAATTAAATAAGATTATAAACTTACTTAATACTTGGAAGTTGTATTTACATATGCACATACATACATACATAATATGTAAATACGTATGATGATCCACAAGTGATGTGTCAATCACACACATACAAAGTGTATTTTATGTAATTAAGTAAGTTTGCCTCCCGCGGCGCTTAAGCATTGCTTCTCAACATTCGTTTTGTGACTGCAAACAAAACTCAATGAGAATTTTAATTCCGCCAGCGATTTGGTAACAGCAAAGAATTGTTGCCGCACACAGTGGTGCCAACGAGAAATTTACTATTCAAAAGGGGTCTACAGACTACAATTCTTTACGAATTTTCAATTATTTTTTTTACGAAAAATAATTACATTTTTAAGAGGTTTAACGGACCTTTATTTTTTTTAAGTTTTGTTTGTTTATATACATTTTTTTTGTGCAAAGTGCAGAGAAAGTAGAAATTTTGAAGAGAATCAATTTTCCCTTTCCTGTTAATAAATGTATAATGAAAACTAGTTGAAATCCATTAAAAGGTTCGCTTAAAACGAAGAAAATCGCACATGTAAAATTCTAAATCTTATAAAAAAAATCAATATTTTTTTTCTTAGAAAAATTTAAGGTATGCAGTTTTATAGCCTACATCTGAACTTGTTAAAATCTGAACTTGTTAGAAATAGCACTGATTTTTTATAATTTTTTTGCTAACATTTCGAGCACAAATGCAATAACGATAGTAAAGAGCGTGTCAGACGTGGCAAAATTTCAAGTTTTCCACGCAATTCGCTATCAAATTGAGAAGGAGAAATTTTATTTCGCAATCTGCGACTCGTCTTTCGGAAATAAAAAACCTCTTTTGAAAGACACTTTACTTGCAAAGTGTGACTGATCATGCAACTGCTTTCTGAAATTTCTCAATTTGGCAGCCTTTTCGAAATGTATTGCATTGCCACGTCTGACAGGCTCTTAAGACTGTTCAAAAGACTTTTATTATTCTAGTACAAAAGTTTAGAGAAAAAGCTCTCTCATTCACCGTTAATAGCGAGAAAGCACTGGTATATCATCTAGCTGGCATAGCCCCAACAGTCGCCAAGGCCGTCGATTGAGCAAAGCGCTGGTGCTCCCTTTGGAATTTCCTGGTTCGAAACCTGCGCAGCAAGTTTTTTTCACTATAACTTTTTCTCTTTTTAATTATTACATTTCGATGTATTAAAAAGAAAAATATATCGTTTTTAATTTAACTTATTTTATTTATATATAATTTTTTTAAAAAGTTTATTGTTTAAAAAAGTAAAATACATACTTTCAATTTCATTAAATTTTTAATAACGTATTTTTTCTACTTTTTAATTGAGTATTTTTTTACTTTTTCGATTTAATTTTCTTTGGGTTTTGGATTTTATTTTACTGTTTTTAATATATGCACCTTTTTTATGACAATAAACTGTTAGTATCTTATTTTATTTCTTTTTAGTCTCTTTGTGAGTTAATTTTCTTTTAATTTTTATATTTTGCTTTAATAAAATATAGATGTATAAGTATTTGATTCTGAGTGTCTCTTATTTTCTTTTTCCTATTTGATTTTCTTTTTTAATGGCTATATTTTATTGTTTTAAAAAGAAAAAAATATTTTGTATTTCATTTAGATTTTAGGACCTTATTTTATTTCTTTTCCTATTTTAAATTAATTTTCTTTAAATTTCTACATTTTGTTTCACAATTAAAAATATTTTTTTCTTAATTATATTTAATTTTGAAAGACTATTTTCTTTTTCAATTTAACCTTTTATTTTTCAAACTTAATTCTTAATTTAAAATTTTAGATTGCATTGATTGAAAAAAATAAATTTTTTTATTTAATTTAATTTTCAGGACCTTATTTCATTTTATTTTTTCCCCCTTTTATAATAAATTTTTTTTTAATTTTTAGATTTTGTTTTAGAATTAAACATTTTTTTCTAAATTTCATTTAATGTTAAGTATTATTTTCTTCCTTTTTACTTGAATTTTTTATTCTCAAATCTAATATTAATATTAAATTTTAGATTGGATTGATTGAAAAAAGGGTATTTTGAATTTCCTTGAATTTTTAGGGCCTTAAATAATTTAATTTTTTACCCGTTTTTAGTAATTATTTTTTTTTAGATTTTGTTTAGAATTAAAAATATGTTGTCTTAACTTCATCTAATTTTCAAGTACCATTTTATTTTTCTATTTAACTTTTTATTTTCAAATTTATTTCTTAACTTAAAATTGTAATTTTATTGTCTTAAAAAGAAAAATATTTTTTTTATTTCATTTAATATTTAATATTTTTATTTTTTCTGTTAATTGTTTTTTATTTAATTTGTTATGTATTTTTTTTTTGTAGGGTAGTTAGTTTTTTAACAAGAAAAACATATATATTTTTTTTTAATGTAATGAAATGATTTTATTTTTTCAAATTCATGTTGTAGAAGTTCAAATGATCTGGAAGGTAAGCACTACAACGGGATATGTGAGGTCAATGAAATGTCGACAAAAAAAATCTCCTCGAGACAAGAACAACGCTATATCGTGCTTTAATATCAGATTGTAAATGCCTGAAATATGACAAAAAAATTTTAAAAGGCGACCCTTAGGTTCGGCAAAAGAAATAAAAAATTCCAAGTTTCCTTGCAAATATACTTTAGACTCAGAAGTGTACAGCAATCGTTTTTGTAAGGCAATGTACATATATACATACATACGTATGTAAATATATGCGGATATAGTATACTTCACGATCGTAAATATATTTGTATGTATGAGTAAGCACCGCCTTGTAAATATGTAAAAAGTATTTATTTGTAAGCATTTTGTGCTGAAAGCTTTAAAAAGGATTTGCTGCTTAGTGGAATAATTTTGATCGCAAATCATAAATCATTGTGGGGTGACGCGACAGCTAGGCTGACGTACAACGTAACCAACAGGTAGACACTGATGGTCTGATGGACTGATGGACTGATGGACTTTTGAACTTATAAACTTTTATGGAAATTAATGTGCTTATGTCCATATATATGTATGTACATATGTATTTAGGCACGTGCATACATATTTGTGCATGTATGTATCTATTTGTTTAAAGGAGTGTCCAACATTAATTTGTGCAAACAAAAACAAAAAAACAAGCAAACAAACAAAGAATCGTCACGTACGCGAGTGAAATGCATTCAAATGCGCGAACTTGTCGGACGTGCCTTACATACATATGTACAAGTACATACATACATATATCGAAGCAAAGCGCTTATACAAAACTTTGAAGGCTTCAAAGATGATCGCATTGAATTATTTAAATATTCTTACAAACATACCACCTTTACTTAATGTGCAGATAATTTCTGTAATTATTTTTAAGTGGTAATTAGCCAACAAAGGAAATTGATTTATCATTCGTTTATTGATCTTTCTGCTAAGTAAGTACTTTTATATCAAAACGAAATTATAAGGGGAAGAGGAGTACGCGTGGAAGGCACTTGGAGAACACTTGCGAGCGCTAACCACGCGTGATATTGAAATCGTACATGGAGCCTTCAAGGCCAAGGAAAGTAAGTTGGTGATCATTGAGTCACAAAAAAAAAAAACGAAATTCAGCCTCTATAAAGAAAATTTGCTCTACTATGAATTTAAACTTTTTTACTTCTCTGGGTGTTAAAGCATAATAGCCTCTAACACAAATTTTCAGTACAAAGTATCTTTAAACTGCCTTCAAAAGTCACTGAGCAAACTGCGCCCACGTTTAGTGATCTGTCAGCAGTCCATTGCCTCCCAGTCATGAGTATGAGCAAGTATTCACCCAGTGTGGGGGTGGCTTCAATGCCGATGGTGAGGATGGTATAACTGGTTGCAGACTGAGCAATGCTTGGTCCGAGCCAACTCCGGCCAAATGATCAGATTTCGCCCCTGGCACCCAATGTGAAGCAAGCTCGTTATGTTTACTAACACAATTTAGTTGAGACTTGCATTTCCGAACTAATTTGGTAGTTAGAGGGATGACCAATGCCTCAACTGCAGCTTGGCTGTCACTCCTTCCCCTCCAACTGTTTCCTACCAAGTAGTCGATGACCTTGATGATTGCAAATACCTCAGCCTAGAAGACTGAAGCATATTCCCCAAGAGAAAAGTTACAATTTTCCCCCCTTTCATTAGATCCTCAGCCTGAGTCAGTGTTGGAGCCATCAGCAAAGATTCGACAATGTGTGAGTCCGGGCTTGGTATTGGAATTAAACCAGCACTCGGCCACCGGGAACTCAACATTATAAAATCTCTTCAGCAAAGGGTAATGGTGGCGTACTATCCCTATTGGAAATTCTCTAGAAAAATCCCTAATTCTGTATTTAGCCTCACTAAATTGTCCGTAACTGAGGTTTTCCAAAACAGGTTCTGGCATGCAAATCCCTTCTACATAAATTTAATTCCGGCACTTAATAGATTTTCTTAACAATGTTCTCACCAATAGAATCTGGACAAGCTCTATCATACAAATCATTAATCAGAGATAATCACTTCTGCCGCTGAACATTTTCGCTCAGCAACGAATATCTCTCGTAGACTCTCTCTCGTAGTGCCTGGACTTTGAGTTAATCACTTTTGGTGTTGGGAAGATTTCCTTAACTGAGAACTTTTTTGCAGTTCCAGGACTAGCTGTTTCCTACAATATCTATCTGGAGTAACCTATCGTGTTGCTGGCAAGGGTTTTCTTGATACCGCCATGACAAACTCTGGCAAGTGAGAGCCTAACAAGGCACTGGGTATTTTCCTCGAAGCTAAACTTTCCGTGCCAGAGGTTAGACTGACTGTAGCATAACATGACTGTAATCCAGAAGAGGGCATTCACAATAAATCGAAAAGGGGCTATTTAGATTTTCCAAAAAGGGCCTGTACAGAACCTTTCATTCTTAGCTAGAGAGTAAACTTTATTCAGAAAAGTAAGAAAGGGCATATAAAGAATTTATTCAAAGGGCCGGTCCGGCAATTTTAAAAAGGGTTGATATGGAATAGCAAGAATGGCTCTGGTCAGAATTCCAGAAAAGAGCGTTCGGGAAGATTTGATGAAAAGCGCGTGCGTAGAATATCTAGATATTTGAGCCGAAGGGGACGACACTAATGCTCCTAACGAAAGTAAAGTGGTGATTTACTCACCCCTTCTCTGCTGCCGAAAATTGTTAGAAAAGCTCTATGTCACTTTCCAAAAAGGGTTTTCCTCGTGATCTCTAGAATAACAGACATGGCATTTTATATTACAGTGGCTGCTTAGACTAGCGTTATCTTTGTGTCGAGTGCCTCGATATTTTTCCATGTCTATTTTTTATTTCCGGCTGGGAGACATAAGCAGCGCCAGGTCAAGTGCAGTGCCAGGTTTTGTAGAGAAAGCTCCCGTACAGCGCACGGCTATTGTTCTTTGAAGTTTAGCAAGCAGATTTTCCACGCTTCTGAGGCTCTGCTCCACCATACCACTGAGGCATATCTGATTATGGGTCTGATCATAGAGGTATAGATCCAGAGGATGCCCTTTGGTGACAGACTCCACGTTTTGCCAAAGACCTGGTTTCATTGCCAAAATATCGCCAATGCTTTTGAGGTTTTGTGCTGCACGTGAGATTTCCAGGAATACTACCAGATTTTAACTTTGCTCTGAAGTCGGAATTGTGACTTCTTTAACACTGGACGTGCTTCGACTAACAACAATATTGATTCGTTTTTGGTTGTTGTTATTGATTCGCTTCGTACTTCTCTCTGAAGATATTTACCTTTTTCTTTATTATATGTAACAGAGTAAAGGATATGTATTTCACATTTTATGTATGTGTTAAAAAAAATATATATAAAGAACTAAAACTCATAAAATGCATTTTCTTTTTAAGTGTTGTTTATGCGTTGTTTACAGACAGGCTCAAAAGAGCGAAGCACTTCCAGGGTTAAGTGTGAAGGGAATGAGACCCTGCGTTCTTCTTCTTCTAGTGAGCATAACACTACTTTCGGTTGGAAAAGGGTTGCACCCTGCAAACAGCCGGCAGTGTTGAGCCCGTCACTACACAGGCCACATCGTCCGTAGCCTTTGTTAACAGCGCGCATGACATATTGACCTGCTTCAGCATTGAACGAATCCAATTTACCACTACAGGATATACTGCATGCCGTAGAACAAAATTGCACAAGCTATCGAAGGTGGTGTCTACACAGGTCTACACCCAGAAAAAAGTCAACTAAAAGTATTTCTCTCAACAGGTGATTTGGTAACTGTGACCAAATAATGTAACTACATATAACCAAATTATATGTTCAGTGAAACATCTTCAGTGGACATATGTAACTAAATCCTTTCTCAGTGTACGTATAATTGAGAAACCTCACGATGCCCCTTAGCTAATTGTCATTCGAAGTGCGGTGTGTGCTCTGCTATTTCCTGTTCTTCGGCAAAATACCTGCCCTTGTTAAAATGTGTCAAAGTGACATTTGAAAAATCCTTCAATACTTTTCGTCGCGTAATGCGTAATTGTACCAATTTTTTATCTTCATAGTTATAGTATTTTCGCTCAACAGATTTTCGCAGCAATCCGCGGATGTATCTTGATGTAATATTTCTCCAGGATCGGGGATTCCACATAAGATAAACCATCGCTGCGGACGGGATTCCTATTATTAAAACGGCGGCAATTTTCCAAATTCCCAATATAATCGGCTTTTGACAATGGTTTCACATTACCAGACGGTTAGGTTCGGTTTTATGCTCCCTTTCGGCAGTTCAGTTTCCAGGGCTCAGACTTTGGTTTAGGCCTTTGTCATCAATTCTAGGCTCTTCAAATATTTAATTTTTTTGTACTGAAGATGGCGCTGGCTGAGTTATTCTCCTCCAATTTGTGGTGTGTGTATTGATGTTGGCATATAAATGGAGGAACCCACAATTTTACATTGCCTGGCAAAAGTTTGTTTTTGATAAGGGGACTGCAGTAAGAAAATTATTTCTATTTTTTTTTAAGATGCGCGGATCGAATCGTGGACCTACTGAGCTTTAGATGGTCCTCTATGACTGATCCTTTTGCAATTGCTCCCCGGTTTTTTCAATTGTGTCTAATATTTTTTTTTTCCAAATATAAACCTGTCGTGAATCAAGTGACTTCATTCAACTGAGGCTTTTCGTTCTGATTACCACCGATCTATTATTTACAGTCGAGACAAGTACTATGTAGAACAACCGAGTCATTGTAGAGTCATCAATTTTGTGTTTTTTCCACCCCACTCATTGATTTATTTAATTTAATCATTCTAAACGCTTGTCAACCGACATGCAATGATTTAAAGTGCTTTAGCGTGACATTTTTATTCACTTTTGCAGTGTTTACCTACTAGCTATGCAAAAGGCAAAAAATTACACAAATGACTTTCTCGCTTTTTTGGTTTTGCTTTTCTATTTGCCAAGCGAAAATTTGGCTGCAAATAGAGCAAAAAGTATGCAAACAAGGTAAACGTTCAGATATTCAAACAAGTACATATGTATGTACGTAGCTAGTTGATTCCCTGTGGGAGTTGCGCTTACAAGCGGCTAACCAGCACTGCGGCCGGGGCTGCGGCATTTGCGCGAAACAGCAGAGCGTTGGTGATGTGGCTGGAACGGTAACAGGCAGACAACCAACCAACCACTTCATCATTAATATGCAATGCAGCGTGCGGCGCATCTTAACCGACCGAGCGACAAACCGTCAGGCCGGCCGGTTCCACTTTTCGCTTCGTTCGCACATACTATACGCGGCTTTTTAGAATCATAAATTTTCAGAAATTTACTGACATGGCGGGTATCAATGTATATACAAACGTATACGTATGAATCAGTGATGGGCAAAATTTTATTTACTAAGTATTAAGTTCTATGTATTTTATAGTAAATACCAAAAAGAGGACTGACTTCTCAATCAACCGGCATACGAGAACAGTGGAACCACATTTCAAGCTCTTTAAGTACCGCGAGCCCGAAAGAACAACTGATACGATGAGGAGTGTCAAGAAGCTGCAGAGAAAAAAGACGCCGCCTACAGAGTCACGCTGCGATCGGGCACAACGTGAGCCTTTGGGGACCGCTATAGGGTACTGAAGAGGGAAGCGAGGCGTATTTTTCGCAATTAAGGAGATGCCGAAATGTTTCAGACACGACGGCTCCCTCCATGTGACTTCTTAAATCTCATGTTGGAGAAGATAATAAGAGCTGCAGAACTGAACCACTCAGGAACAATTTACTACAAGAGCGTGCAATTTCTGGCTTATGCCGCTAACATCGACATCATCGGTAACCAAAACCTCGAAGTCTATTCTGTCTTTTCCAAGTAAAGTCCTCTCTTGACGTACGAAAACCACTCTAAATGTCTCTCATAATGCCAATGACAACATCCGATGAGGCGGCTCTTGCAGTATTCGAGAGAAAGATTTTGCGGAAGATTTCCGGGCATTTACGTGTTGGCGACGTCGAGTACCGCAGAAGATTTAACGATGAGCTGTATGAGCTTTACTTTCGATATGCACACAGTGCAGCGTATTAAGATGCAGCGTACTCGGAACTCGCTGGTGGTAGCAAAGCAAGAGATGCGATGAAAAGACCAAGTGGAGAAGGACTTTGCATCACTTGGCATTTCCAATTGGCGCCAGTTGGCACAGAGAAGCTTTGTTGAACTCGGTCAAAATCTCTTAGGCGGTTACAGAGCCAAAGAAGAAGAAGAAATACCAAAGTACTAATTATTTAGTTGTTTGGATGTTACTAAATACCGAGTATGCTAAATACTTAGTAGAAAGATATTTAGTTAGTTTCACTTAACGAAGCACCGCGTACAAAAATATTTAGTGACTTTGTCTTTACTAAATACTGGATACAAAAGAACTTAGTAGTATGATGATTTATTTTGGAACGAATTTCCGTCATCCCTTGTCAAGTTTGGTTTGCAGACAAACCGGTTTCGGCATTGTGCCATCTTCAGTGTCATTTTTCGTTCTCCAAGTTTGGTTTGCAGACAAACCGGTTTCGGCATTGTGCCATCTTCAGTGTCATTTTTCGTTCTCTCGTTAGTAGTATGACTTCACTAGGTACTGGATATAAAAGTACTTAGTACTTGTGATTCGATTAAATACTAATACATATTTAGATACATACTTGCTATTTTCCAGTGTAAAAATAAAAAATTTCCGGATTTTCGAGACTAATTCAGACTGCTTCGGAATTTTTAAGATTTTCTAGACTTTTTCCGAATTTTCGGTGTTTTAGGGCCCATTTTGGGATTTACAAGAGATTTGCGAAACTACTTCGAAAGTTACGGAACTCTATTCCCGTGACTACATATTTAGATATTTTCAAGACAACTTCGAGGTTGCTAGCATTTCCGCGATTCTCAGGACTACTTCGGGGTTTTTGGGACCCTTGGAAGTATTTCGGGCTTTGGGGACTATTTCTCGATTTCAGGACTATTTCTCGATTTTCGAGCCAACTACGGGATTCTCGAGCCTTTGAGAATAGTTCTCGATTTTTGGTATTTTCGGGTCTAGATTAGGTGAGCTGAGATGAACTAAGGTGAGGGGAAATTAATTGAGGTTAATTGAAATGAGCTGAGAGGAGTTTAAGTGAGTTTATGTGAATTGAGGTAAGTTAATATAAGCTGAAGAGAGTTTAGGTGAGTTAGCATGGGCTGAGGGGAGTTTATGAGAGTTTGTGGGAGGGGAATTCAGTTGATGTGAGATGAACTGAGATGAATTGTCGTGAGTTATGAATTGAGTTAAATTAAGGTGAGTTGACTTGAACTGAAGTTAGTTGAGATGAAGTGATTTGAGTAATATTCACTTATATATTGGGTGAGGTAAGGTGAGTTTAGATGAGATGAGGTGAAGCGAGTTGTGGTAAAGAAAGTTGTGGTAAGAAAATTTGAGGTGAGTGTATAATTTTTCCTAAATCGAAGAGTACAATTTAGTTTGTAGGAGTTTAGCCATCTATTATATACCATATGGAGTACTATAGTGGCAGTATTTTCCACCTGCTACATACTTTCATTTTTTACTTTACTATCTAACGGCTTCTAAATACCTAAGTTTTTTTTAACTTGAGTATTTAGACATGCCCAAGTACTAAGTTTTTGAATATTTAGCGTCCAACATGGCAATTTAAATTCAAAATTACTTAAGTGTGCCCATCACTGGTTTGGTACATACATGCTTCTGAGCGTTATTATTTTAGATTTTTCGTATAAGTTTTTTTTTTCCCAGCGCTCAAAAGGATATTCAATATTTGTGGTTGTTGCTTTTGACAAGTTTGTACATTAAAATTTCATTATATTTGGCACATTTTTAATCTTGCAACATTGATCGGTCACGTAGTATCTACGTACTACATGCAGCTAGCGTGACTATGGACGGACATTTGGCGCTGAGTTGTCATGATGGACTGGCACGTGTATGGGTATGGCATGGCCTGCAACGCATAATCTGTATAGGAGCATTAGTTGTTTTATAAAATTTATATTTAATAAGTAATTTAAACTTAACTTTGCATTATGTGGCTAAATACGTACATACATATGTATGTATGTCGATGTTAATGTCATTAGGCACTCGTGCCTACAATGCATGTAAATATGTAACTAACGGGTGATTTTTTTGAGGTTAGGATTTTCATGCATTAGTATTTGACAGATCACGTGGGATTTGGTGTCAAAGAGAAAGATGCTCAGTATGCTTTGACATTTCATCATGAATAGACTTACTAACGAGCAACGCTTGCAAATCATTGAATTTTATTACCAAAATCAGTGTTCGGTTCGAAATGTGTTTCGCAAACCCAATTGCTGCGAACGGCGACGAATCAACATTTCACGGTCTTCAGCAACACTCTCAGAAACAGACGCAATATTCTCTTCTGTACGCACTGTACGCATTCGTGTGGTTGGTTTAATGTCCAATAAAGTAAACTGAGTGCGAAACTTGGTCACAATCGCATTAATTGTTTGCTCACTTGGTCGATTATGTAGACCATAAATCGGACGTAAAGCGCGAAACACATTTCGAACCGAACACTTGGTAATAAAATTCAATGATTTGCAAGCGTTGCTCGTTAGTAAGTCTATTCATGATGAAATGTCAAAGCATACTGAGCATCTTTCTCTTTGACACCATGTCTGAAATCCCACGTGATCTGTCAAATACTAATGCATGAAAATCCTAACCTCAAAAAAATCACCCGTTATTTGGTGGCATTTTGAGTATTTACATTTTACCATACTGCACTTGTACAGAAATATGTACATAAGTATGTATATACATAGTTGCATATTTGTACACGCGTAATTCATACCCTATAAGCAAACAAAGTATCACTGAATGCAAATATTTTCCGTATAAACAATATACATACCTACTTATACTTGTGCATACATACAATAGGTGATAATGCCCAAACTAATACGAAGCTTTAAAAACAAATTAAACTAAAGTGTTTGATTAGGAATTTTTTTAAATTTTTGCGCAGTGATCGTTCAATACTCTTATTTTGATGAAAAATTTAAGTAATTTTACACGGGATCAATATTTACAAATCAGTTCAGTTCCTTATAGATATACTGATTATGATGGAGAGGGAAAAATATTTACTTGGAACAAATACTAGAACTATCGCCCAAGCCCACTTCAAACTTTAAAGGCTATAAAATGACTTGAGTAATAATTGCACCGACAGTGTTGCCGTTGTGCGACTAAAGGTGCAATATGACCCTTTTTAGGCGCCAATACCCTTTGACCCGACTTTTTGAAATTTTGGATTTTTTTACCCTTTTCCAAAATTACTTTGTGCGACTTTTGCCCCTTTTCAGAGATTTTGTTTTAGAACCATGCTATTAAAAAATATTTCCTCCTGTAAGTAGGAAAAAATGCACCACTTAAAACGTTTAAAGGAAATTCAACACTTCTTTCAGCAACTCGATTTCTATATTTTGTTTAAAGCTTGTCCCGCTATTTTCTTCATAAATTTAACATCGCAACGTTCTTGCAGCGAAAAGACTTTATAATACATGCAAATTTGATTTTGACTTGGGATCTCAGATTTTTTTACTAGTAAAGAAAAGCAAATATAATATGGTGACTCTTTATTTCGTCAATTACCCCTTTTTTACGACTTCCTGCTTCAATTGCAGTGAGGTGAGTAATGTATAATTTTCGATTTACTGGGACTTACATTGCGTGCAGATTTCTTAGAATAGCTTTTTATGAGACATAGGACGCTCATTTAGAAAAAGCACGCCTGAAATTCGGAGATGCTTTCGCGATACTGTGGGTGCGATAACCTTACAGCTGGCACTGCGTAGTTTCAGAACAGAAGAGGCCACTCCTAGAGGAGTTCACATTGTGGCACGTTTCCTTATTGGTGTGTCTCCATTCACCAAGATATTCTTACCCATTCCAGCAGAGCTTCATCAATCTGGATGTCAAGTAATGATTGGAGTACGGCTTCTGGATAGACGTTGTTAAAGGCCCAATCTCTACCGAGAGTTATACTTAAAGTAAGGAAAGACCTCTTTCAATTTTAGACATAATTTTATGTGTAGCAGTATTCAGGGACTTGCCTATAGAATGTCTATACCCACATCTGGGAAATTTATGATGAATGAAATGAAATGAATGAATGAAAACTACTATATCTATTCGATAGATAAAAAGGTGCTGAATAATATATCCAACTGATTAAAAATTGATCGACGCAGAATATATCGAAACAAATAATAACTATCGGGTTTTGTAGAGACTCATGACAATAACATCCGCAGCTTCGACCAAAGTCACTGGACTGAAAGAAAAAGGAAATTAAATAGTGTATAATAAACTTTCACACGAAAATGATACGGAAAATGATGTTGTAGGTGCAATCTCCAGACTGAAATTCGAATGGTCGACTGGTTTTCTACCTGTTAATAATAATAGTATTAATTCTTATGGTTTCACGAGGCAGTGATTTTGCGATATATGTTTATACTTTAAAAACTGAAATTCCCTTTCAGGTACGGGTTTTGTATGTCACGAAATTATTGCCAATAGAGATTTTTTGTGCAATTATCTGTTTATGGTTCACAATAAATAAAAGAAAAATACAAGTTTCACAATTTTTCGAAATTCGAATTATTTTGGAAGTTATGGCTACTAACTTTTTTCGAAACTGTTGACATTTTATTTGTTTTCTCACGATTGGTAATACTGGTTGTGCTCATTTTTTAAACAGTTAAGAATGATGATGTTTTCTTTCCATTTTTTTCTAATTTTTTATAATTTTTTTTTATAATAGATATTAGAATTTTTTTAAATATTGCCAACATCTCAATGGCTTTATAAACACGTTTTGAACTAACATTGTTGTATTGGCTTTTAACTGACTTTCTCCGAAAAATAGTTTATTAAATGCAAAAAGTTCAAAAAAGATACTTCGCTGTTAATTCAAAATTTAGGAGATTTTTATGATAAAATAAAAAATTGGTGTCTTCTTTTTTCGATAAAGAATGTACAATATGTACAATGTCACATACAAAAAAAAATATTTAGGTGTAAATTTTGCATTGAATGACCCATATACATATATAGACATAAAAATTTTTATTTTTTCGATATCTTCGGCACCGATCTATTTTAGATCATTTGTGATTCAGGACATTTTTATATATCCAATGGGTATTTTCTCATCGGAGGTAAATTAATTGAAAACCTCAATGCCAATTTCACTAAACTAAATTAGCCTTACAATATTTTACATCCACTTCTCCCACTTTTTAATCCCGTTCCCATAAGCAACAATAACAGAAAAAACCGCGAAGGAAAAAAGTAAAAGGCAATAAAAAGTGCATTCAACCGCCTTTCATATTTTTAGACACTGATCAGGTGCAGTAAACTTCCAGTGCAAATAGGCTAAACTTGAAAGGTTAAAGGAGCAAGATAAAACGTTCATGCATACATGTACATATGTGTGTATGTATGTATGTACATATATTCATATGTATGTCACCGAATACAACATTGACTTGGCAAAGCCAAAAGAATGCATTGTTTTCGTTGAGCTGACCGCAGTTCTTTTGAATAGATTTCAAACTGGTTTTGTTTCGTATGCTTCGTCAACACAGAACACCAGCGTAATCACCAAGAACAACAACAAAAATAGTAACAGTTGTAGAACGGTTGACGATGCGCTTGTGCATTTATTTGCAACCTCTTCTGCAGTATCTGCTTGGTTAATGAATTCAACGCCTGCAGTTCAGTCGTGCAATGCTGACCCTCCCACCACCTTCACCGCTGTTCCTCTCACACCTTGCAGTTAAGAGCTCCACACTCACCTATCCGTAGCACGAGTATACATTGTCGTTCACGACTGCGCTGCCAATTAGGTAGGTAAACGTCGACGTCGATACCTACTTCGTCTCTTCTTCATTGCGAATCTTGAATTTTAAAATAACTATGAACTTTTTTCAAGGTCACTCGCATACAACTTCGAGGCCTGCATTGATGATGCGTTCTCTTTTAATATTGTCTGAATAAAACTGGAAAAAAGTGCATACTTACCTAAACGAGTATATTGAGGAATGTAAAGCCATGACAAAAGAAGAAGTAAATAAAATGTTCTGAGTTTATATTTATGGGATGTAAAGGTAGTACAGTTAAGTTTGCGCTACTTTACAAGTTTCAGAATATTGAATCCACTTAAATGTAACTTGACCTTGAGGCCCACTTACACATGTAAAAAGTCTGAGTACTACTGGGATGATACAAACTGTAGGGAAAGCTTTGTAGGTTTCCATTGAGCCTTGGCAGGACACTGCTTTCTGTAGCAGATCCCTACGAGCCTGGTCTTACACAACGTCCTCAAAATTTAGTTTCAAATAGAATCTGATGTCTATGAACACACATATGTACGTCAAAAATAATCCAGGTAGTTTTTACTTTCTCTTACCATTTACCCTTACCGTTACCTTACCCTTGAAAAACTTTCTTTACTACCAAGAGTTGGTTCAAAAACCTATCAAAATGTATTCTTTCCTACCATTTATCTTAATCAAGAAAACGGCGTTTGACAGCATTAAATGCATTTATTAATGCTGGTTTTTATACTTAAATAAGATTTCCAGGTAAACAAAAAGTTCAGGATAACAGCTATATTACACATACGTACCTATATATACATACATTAGCACACAGAAAAGTGGTGTGTGCTTTTAACCAGAGCCCCCCACCCACAGTGTAGTTCGACACGCTGAATCCAAATCTGAGGTCTGTTTGACTTCTCCTGACCCTCAAAGCATCGAGTGAGTGCAAAATCGTAGCAGAAAATAAAATTCCGTCGTAGATTTTTTTTATACATCCGTCATTTGCATTCTTATGTATGTATATTATGAAGGATATATACATAAGCAAGGTCAAAAGAGACCTCACGGTTAGGCTTTCCAACTGTCCGGGTCTTGGAGCCTCCGGGCCTGGTGCAAAATCTGCGCGCTGCGGGTTTGCCATTGATTTCTTCGAGATGCGGTTAAGAACTTTGAGCTTCTCCGATTTACTGGAAATATGACTAACAATAAGTATTCATGTATGATCAAAAATAACATATTCTTTAAACACACACATTTGTTATGTAGTAGGCATTTGAATCCCTCTTCTAATGCCATTTAAAATATTTTAACAACCTTGTGATTGTTGAAACTATTACACTGTACGGCAAAATCAACTTTTTTTCTGGGTATTGGACCAAACCAGTGATTTTTCCGTTTTTCGAAATTGGCCCCCGAAATCGGGATATGGGCCTTCGAAGTTCGAAATAAGTCCTTTGGTAAAAAATTATATTTATATTTATTTATTCTTTTGCTCTTATTTAAATTGTATATAACTTTTTTTGTGCAAACTTATATTACAGGTCCTATAACTGGTCAAAGTTCAGATTTTCTTTTCATCCGATATGCAATTTTGTATATTTCGTATATAAAAATTTGAGAAAAACCACATTTAAAGGAAAAAGTGCTGTACAGTGTTATCGATTCGCAACTGGATTATAAAGAAAAATATCTAATTTATAAATCTGCCTTTATATCTATCAATTCAATTACTTGATATCCCATTAGATACGCAATGGATACAACTTTTTATAGCTTCTACATAGTTGAGAGAATCGCAGAATGTAATTGGTAAAACTCTACCTATACCAGTAAGCAACAATTCTTTTAAACGTGTTTGGTATAACAGCAAACAGTTCGACACATGCAAGAAACAGAATCAGACCAGGGATGTTTTCTGTTTTATGAGCGAAAAAAGCTACCAAAAATTTTAAGCATCCTACCATCCTACCAACGTGAACAAACGTGACCAATTTTGGTAGGAAAAGCAAAATACGGCAACCCTGGTTCCAAATGTAAGCCGCAGTTGTAAGCGATCCGCGTGCTAAATTTCATCTACATCCGTCCAGTCGTTTCTGAGCAGACAGAAAGTCTCGCTTGGTTCATTTTCACTTATTTTAAATCACCCTGTACCGATAATTTCACCAAGCTCTTTCATTTTACATCTCATTTTTGAAATTCGAAGAAACGGTTTAGATGTGATGACCTTAACAAAAAATGACGCGAAGTCTTATAGAGAGATAGATAGACATGACTTTTCGAATAGGTGACAACCCTAATCAAACGTATTTTCAAATTAAAGCCTTCATAAAACTCCTCTGTTTGACACTTATATTTAAATACATCATATACTTACAGATGTAGATATGTATCTTGTACATATGTACGCTAACTAAATTCCAATTTTCAAACAGGTGTCAACCCTTTTCCAAAGTATTTTTATACTTAAATCTTTTAACTCTCCCTCGTCTAATATTGAGATAAAAATTTCTGTTAATTGATGAATTAATTAAATTGAATTTGAATTTTTAAATACGTGACAACCCTTTTAAATATAGTCCAGAAAAAAACTCTATCAAACCCATTTCGATTTAAACCCATCATTTAAACATTACATGAGTAAGTAATCTGAATACAAAAGTTTAAACTGGTGCCAATCCTCTTCAAATACGGCGAAAATATTTCAAATATTTGAACTTATTTTAATAATTCATATAACTTGTGCATAATTTTATTAAATTCGATTTTAAAACAGGTTGCAGCCCTCTACAAAATATTTTCCAAGTGAAACTTTCTTAAACCATTCCCGTTTGGTACCAATATGCTGATGCATATGTACATATTTCAATTACCTAATTGTGGCAATTCGAGTTGAATTTGATTTTTTAACGTGTGGCAGCACACCTAAATATATGTATTGTATTAGTTGCGTTTTTTTACTCATTTCCAGTAAAATCCAGTAAAAGTTTTTACGAATTTTCATGTTTTGGCGTTTTCGTACGCAAAAACTTGCAAAGTAGGGGAAATTGAGAGAGCGAAAAATGACAGCTGAAGTTGCAAGTTTTTACTGGATTTCACTGGATAAATTTTTACTTGTAAGAATTTGCCAGTACGAAAAACAGCTGATCGCATGTTGCTGGATGAAATTTAAACTAATAAGGAAACTGTTTGTGGCTTTTTATTGTTGAATTTCACAAAATAAACCTATTTAAATACAAAATATATTGTTTTATAAGGAATTTGCTGCGAATAAACAACCAATTTATGAGCTGTTCATGAAACTTGCAAATTATTACTGGAAAAGCGTTCGCGTACTTTTTTGCAAATTTTTTCTATGAGAGCGAATTCTTAGAAATAAAGTTACTGGAGAGTTACTGGCAAGTTACTGGATAATTTGTAAAAAAACACAACTATTGTTTCGATTGATACCGATCTTTAAATTATTCGTTTAAATTAATAACTAATTTAAATTTTAACTTCCTAAAACGGTTCAAATACCTTGAAAATATTTTAAATGTTCAAACTAAAGATTTTATATCATTCATTCGTTTGGCTCCCCTATTTGATTATTTCATATATCAAAGACTTTATTTTGAGACTTATATTATAAAACCCTTTTCATAATAGTTATGAGTGCCTAAAAAAACTGTTAAGGCTTAAAAGACAGGGCTTGTTCAGCACCATTTCCGGGTTAGTTGGGGACCTGTTTGGGACTAGTTTGGGGTACATTTGGGCCATTTAGGGCATTGAAATTCCGCGTGTAAGTGAAAAAGAAAAGTTATTACAATTATATTTTGAAGAAGCCTTAACTAATATACTTTTTCTTGAAGTATTCGAGAACAATAATATGAATACCAGCTCAAATATTATGGCGATGTCGTAATCAGCTGTGTCGCAATGTCGCAAATTTTGCAACAAATGCGTCATTTGCAACAACTTTGCGACGTTTCATGAATCACACTAATACACTTTTAAAATTCAAAACTCAAATTCACACACAAATTAGGTTTGTATAATAACCAATAGTCAGTACTACTTTGTAGGTGCAAATCAAGAATGATAGAATACAAGATTGCGCCGATCGGAGAAGATTTTTGAGAAGAACTTGTGTGTGACGTCACACTGGTGCAATTGCGAGAGAGAAATGCCAAAACGTGAGCAAGAATGGAAGAAGAAGAAAAAATGTTGCAAGGAAAACGTAAACAAGTTGCACCAGTGTGACGTCATGCAAACAGCGATTCTGTCAAATTCGTTAAGAGAGAAATAGCGGTCCGAGATCGGTGCAGCCTTTGTATTCTCTCAATCGTGGGTGCAAATTATTACTGGAAAAGTGTATGACAGTGTTGCCAACTTTTAATTTTCAAAAAGCACCAAAACTTTGGAAAAAAGCGTTTTACCACACTAAAAGCACCAAATGGTTTTGAATCAATGGATGCTTTTTTCATAACAGTTTGTATATATTTAGAAAAAACAAAAAATTAACAATATTTACAAGAATGCATACATAAATCAATAAACAAAACTTTTTCGCTCATAACGATTGAAAAGCCACTATAATGACTCATGCCTAC
Source organism: Rhagoletis pomonella (assembly GCF_013731165.1). NCBI lineage: Eukaryota > Metazoa > Arthropoda > Insecta > Diptera > Tephritidae > Rhagoletis > Rhagoletis pomonella. The sequence goes on from NW_023458555.1 coordinate 47,278,825, forward strand.
GACGTAATACCGAAGTACTGCACATTAAAACTAATATATCTCATGAAAGAAAAATCGAATCCCAACAAACGAAAATCATGCCCTAAGTAGAAATGAGCAAAAAAATTTATGTTTTCATTATATAACCTCAAATATCGCCGAAAACCGTGATTTTGGCACTTTGAGGTTAGCTTATCTCAAAATTCTAGTGCTTGAGCAATTGTGCGGCCAGATTTGGATTCAGCACCAAGAAACGATGTGTTTTACTCGGGTGGTACAAAAATAAAAAATTTTACAAATAATTTGAAAAGAAATACTTAACTTACTCGCATATCTACTAGCATTTTCAAGGCGAATAGAATTGAACAAGGTGGGTTTGCAAGGTCAGCTTTTTATCAATCATGGTTGTATTTAAGTGCATTTAAATTTGTAGATTTTTGTGAATTCAGTGCTGCCACAGCTTTAAATATTTAAAAATTATAACAGGTCTTAACTATATCGGAGTAATTTTAGTTCAGAAATAAAGCACTAAAAAAGGCACTAGGCACTAAATAATTTTTTAAGGCGTTTTAATTTTCAAAAAGCACTAAATCTAGTGCTTAAAGCACCAAGTTGGCAACTATGGTGTATGATAACCCAAAAAATTTGCAAGAGAGCACTGAATCGAGAGCGTAACAACACGGGAGAGCTGCAAATTCTTGCTAGTGAAATTTTTACTAGCAGAAATTAGCTAGCAGAAGAAAAAGAAGGATAAATGTCAAAAGCCGCCATTTGTTGAATTGGTTTAGCACAAACAAAAGTGAAATGAGTGGAAATCAAAATATTAATGATGTACAGGACTGTGTAAGTGCTTGCGTGTAAGGCAAAGAGTTTAAAACTGATTTATAAATAAATAGTAAAATATTTACAGCAGAATATTAAAACGGTGCAACAACTACTTATTCACTTGCAAGTTTACAGATGATCGTAATATTTTTCTGATCATTCGAGACAACATGCTGGTGTGTACCTTTGGGAGTATAATTTGACAGCTAATGTATCAAGCCGTTCAGAAGACGCATAACGATCACTGATTTTGTTAGCAACGGTTGGGCTCAACTGCTGCGCCTTCTGAACCTACCTATTGGCTAAACAGTTGGAACATATAAATTTGTAAACATTTCAAAAAAAATTGCGCGTCCCTTAAGTACGACAGCCAAGGATGACTTCGACTCCAGAAATCCAGACCAGAAATCGGTTGACTGGCAAACATTTGGAAAAACTTCTATTCTTGGGAAGTTCAACAAAAGAAGACTTTTCGCTGAAATATTTTATTTATAAATGTTTCCTTAAATAAGATTAACTTGTAACTGTATATGTATCTGTATCTGTATCATTAAACATGTATAGGTCTGCTATGTAACGGAGTTTTATTTATTTTTAGTTCCTACATTATTAAATTGTTTGTCGGAGTTTAGGATTCCCAGAGGATGATTAAATTGTGATTAAAAATAAATAAATTTACTTAATGCGGAATACACAATGAGTACCGATACGAATAGGTATCGATACTTTAGGTCCGATATTTTTCAGGCATCGGTACTTTTTTTCGATACTACTTCCAAGTAAAAATATCGATACCTGTACGATATCGTTTCATCCCGTGCCAAAATTATAAGCGCCCCACAAGATTTTTTTTTGTTTTTGTTATTTAATTTTAGTTTTTTTTTTTAATACAGCTTATTCTTTAGCAAAAACCAAATTAATATAAATATATCAAACTTTGTGCAATAAAGAAATATTCAGCAAAAAATTCGAGCTTTTTAATTAGATTTCGTAGGGCCGGTTTTTCAGTGCCAGTTTAAACTTAGATTTACAGGTCTATTCTGCACGTTACCGAAGATTTTGTAACCGGAAATTTTTATTACCAAAAAATGTTACCAGTTCTTGTCACCGCGATTCTAGGAACGTTGGTAATGCAGTTAAAGTATTCAGCAATTCAGCTATGAAGAATTGTGCAAATTCTGGCATTGCATATTTCACGGGGCAATACTTTGTTACCAGCTTATTAGATGGTAACAAAATTTACCGGTTACAAGAGTACACAGAATGCGAAAAGGGTTTAAAAATTGACAGGAACTTTATTTACCGGTTACAAACTTTTTATTACCAGCGCAAAATAGACCTGTAAGTAAACTGAGTTTAAATTGAACAGCTGGCATTTGATTGGCTGATCTTAGTTCAAACCAGCCAGATCGGGCGTTTAAACTTAGTTTAAACCACGACCGTGCACTGAAAAACTGGCCCTTAGAAAGATTTCCAGTATGCAGTTTTTTAGCCCATTAAATTTATGTAGGAAACATTGCATGATTGAAGTATCACTTACCGTTAATTTTTGGCATTTTTTTGACGGTGATGCTTATTTTCTTCCGTATAAAAAAGCATTGGAAGAAAATGCGCATTTGGGAAATAAATGAAAATATGTGGATACCTGCGTTGTGATTTGTTAGTTGTTATTTAGGTTAAATTTGTGTGGCGGTTTTTTGCCAAAAAAAAAAAATTGTTTAAAAAATTTGCAGAATACGATAATGTGAAAAATCTCCCAACTAGTAAAATTATGCATGTATATGTACCGAGTTGAGTGGACATTTTTCTTGTTGCTAATATTATTGAGTAGGAATGCCAATTTTGCTACGGGATTTTGATTCATAGCTGTGTTTAATGAGACCGAAAAAAATGCAGAGCAGCTCAAGTTAGAGCAGAATCGAGCAGCAGTCAAAAAAACATAGAGCAAGTTGGAGCAACTCAGATCAGAAATCGCATGAAAAACTTTTCAGGCAGAAGTTCTCAAAACAGTTGTTTGCTCTAAGTTACTGCATTAAAAAAGCTGGTGCTCTAAGTTGCCCTAGTTCCTCCCTGCCCTAAATCCTCATGAAACACAATTGTGAGATATCTTAACCCGGCCTAGAGAAGCTCATTAAACACTACAAATGTTAGGTTATTTCCTTAACAATCCGGACCGAATCCGGTAATTGGAGAATAAGCGAAAAGGTTGCTCTCAAAAATGGCCCATAATCTGGAAGTATGGGAACGCAAAAAAACACTTTACGTGCCCAGAATTTGAGAAACAGCTGATTGGCGTTGTTTTTGTTTTTGTCACTTAAATGCGAACTCTTTGAAACTGAATTTTTTCACAAGTTTGATTTTTAGTATATAAAGATTGAAAATACATTAACTATTCCTTAAAAGCACCAAGTAAATGCAGGCAACATGTAAACACAAAACAGCTGATATGCACTTTGACACTTTATCCATTTTTACCCGGAGGAAAAGTCCGGGCTGTTTCGGGCAGGAAGAAGAAGAGACTTACGATCCAGAACGTCCCACTTTTCGCTGTCTATTACCCATTTTCTTGAGTACGGGAATGATTTCTGGGCTATTTTGGGCACGAGCGGGATCCCGCGTTGCGTACGGGAAAGAACCTATTGTGTGAGTAAAGTAGTCAGTTTTTGATGATTTCTTTTCGATTATTTTCAAAATTAATCGCCTAGTCGCTCGATTAATGGAAAGGAAAGTATCGATACAATTAAATCGTTAACCGAATGGAAATGAAAGATTTTGATCGGTTATTCGATTAATCCTGCGATTACCGCTGGTAATGCTGCACAGGTTTCCGCAAGGGTTGCAGCATGTCGATTTTTCGTTTTTGGTAATGTTCTCAGATTATCCAATCAAATCTGTCAGCGGTTAAACATAAACGCATTTTACGTAATCTAATTTTAAATTGGCACTGAAAAACATGTCATTAAGCTGTGTGCCAATTGGTAACATTCTTCTTCGAGATGAGGCGCGGTGGAAACATTTTCTACGGTATACAAATAAATTGAGTTTTTCTGTGCCTAGGGTTGGGACGCTACCTCAAGAAATCGATTCTTGTAGTCGTTTCCCTTTCTGATGAATCATCGTTTCTTGTACTTCTTGTACTCGTATTATCAACATAAAGCATCGATACTATCGATTCTTCGATAACTTTTTGGAAAATTTAATACAATCTACAAACAAACGTATCCTTTTCTCTTTATTATTTAAGTTAGAATAAAGTAAACGTACACCTTAATTAGTATATGTACAGAACAATAATTAAATACAAAACTACGATAAAATAAATAAATATAAATATATTTAAGTAGATATTAATGGCAGTAGATATTCTGCCAAGCCTTTCTTAGGAGAACTACATTTTGAATGAAAAGAATATTAATCGTCTTTAAGATTGC
>NW_023458555.1:47283159-47284398 GCF_013731165.1 Rhagoletis pomonella
ATTGGAGAATAAGCGAAAAGGTTGCTCTCAAAAATGGCCCATAATCCAGAAGTATGGGAACGCAAAAAAACACTTTACGTGCCCAGAATTTGAGAAACAGCTGATTCGCGTTGTTTTTGTTTTTGTCACTTAAATGCGAACTCCTTGAAACTGAATTTTTTCACAAGTTTGATTTTTAGTATATAAAGATTGAAAATACATTAACTATTCCTTAAAAGCACCAAGTAAATGCAGGCAACATGTAAACGCAAAACAGCTGATATGCACTTTGACACTTTATCCATTTTTACCCGGAGGAAAAGTCCGGGCTGTTTCGGGCAGGAAGAAGAAGACACTTACGATCCTGTACATTCCACTTTTCGCTCTCCATTACCCCTTTTTTTGAGTACGGGAATGATTTCTGGGCTATTTTGGGGCACGAGCGGGATCCCGCGTTGCGTACGGGAAAAAACCTATTGTGTGAGTAAATTAGTCAGTTTTTGATGATTTCTTTTCGATTATTTTCAAAATTAATCGGTTAATCGCTCGATTAATGGAAAGGAAAGTATCGATACAATTAAATCGTTAACCGAATGGAAATAAAAGATTTTGATCGGTTATTCGATTAATCCTGCGATTACTACTGGTAATTCTGCACAGGTTTCCGCAAGGGTTGCAGCATGTCGATTTTTCGTTTTTGGTAATGTTCTCAGATTATCCAATCGAATCTGTCAGTGTTTAAACATAAACGCATTTTACATAATCTAATTTTAAATTGGCACTGAAAAACATGTCGTTAAGCTGTGTGCCAATCGGTAACATTCTTCTTCGTGATGAGGCGCGGTGGAAACATTTTCTTCGGTATACAAATAAATTGAGTTTTTCTGTGCCTAGGGTTGGGACGATACCTCAAGAAATCGATTCTTGTAGTCGTTTCCCTTTCAGATGAATCATCGTTTCTTGTACTCGTATTATCAACATAAAGCATCAATACTATCGATTCTTCGATAACTTTTTGGAAAATTTAATACAATCTACATACAAACGTGTCCTTTTCTTTTTATTATTTAAGTTAGAATAAAGTAAACGTACAGCTTAATTAGGATATGTACAGAACAATAATTAAATACAAGATTACGATAATTATAAATAAATATAAATATATTTAAGTAGATATTAATGGCAGTAGATATTCTGCCAAGCCTTTCTTAGAAGAACTACATTTTGAATGAAAAGAATATTAATCGTCTTTAAGATTGC
>NW_023458555.1:47284498-47293017 GCF_013731165.1 Rhagoletis pomonella
ACGAAATGACAGAAAATAAACTTAACTAAGAGGTTACAGCTTCAACACATCCACTCTTTCTTCTTTTTCATGTTTAATTTCTTCTTTTTCAACAAAATTGCAGCAGATACTAATAAAAGTAAATCATCATCCGACGACGACATAATAACCGAACGCTACGTACACAAAATTTAAAATGGTGATTGACGTTTTCATTTGAACGTTTGCGGGCAAGACACGAGCGAACCTCACTCACACATATGCAATGCTTGACGTATTTATTTGATTGTCTCCGTGGCGCTTTACTCATATTTCCAGTAAATCGGAGAAGCTCAAAGTTCTTAACCGAATCTCGAAGAAATCAATGGCAAACCCGCAGCGCGCAGATTTTGCCCCAGGCCCGGAGGCTCCAAGACCCGGACAGTTGGAAAGCCTAACCGTGAGGTCTCTTTTGACCTTGCTTATGTATATATCCTTCATAATATACATACATAAGAATGCAAATGACGGATGTATAAAAAAAACCTACGACGGAATTTTATTTTCTGCTACGATTTTGCACTCACTCGATACTTTGAGGGTCAGAAGAAGTCAAACGGACCTCAGATTTGGATTCAGCGTGTCGAAATATATGTTGGTGGGGGGCTCTGGTTAAAAGCACACACCACTTTTCTGTGTGCTAATGTATGTACATATAGGTACGTATGTGTAATATAGCTGTTATCCTGAACTTTTTGTTTACCTGGAAATCTTATTTTAAGTATAAAAACCAGCATTAATAAATGCATTTAATGCTGTCAAACGCCGTTTTCTTGATTAAGATAAATGGTAGGAAAGAATACATTTTGATAGGTTTTTGAACCAACTCTTGGTAGTAAAGAAAGTTTTTCAAGGGTAAGGTAACGGTAAGGGTAAATGGTAAGAGAAAGTAAAAACTACCTGGATTATTTTTGACGTACATATGTGTGTTCATAGACATCAGATTCTATTTGAAACTAAATTTTGAGGACGTTGTGTAAGACCAGGCTCGTAGGGATCTGCTACAGAAAGCAGTGTCCTGCCAAGGCTCAATGGAAACCTACAAAGCTTTCACTACACTTTGTATCATCTCAGTAGTACTCAGACTTTTTACATGTGCAAGTGGGCCTCAAGGTCAAGTTACATTTAAGTGGATTCAATATTCTGAAACTTGTAAAGTAGCGCAAACTTAACTGTACTACCTTTACATCCCATAAATATAAACTCAGAACATTTTATTTACTTCTTCTTTTGTCATGGCTTTACATTCCTCAATATACTCGTTTAGGTAAGTATGCACTTTTTGCCAGTTTTATTCAGACAATATTAAAAGAGAACGCATCACCAATGCATGCCTCGAAGTTGTATGCGAGTGACCTTGAAAAAAGTTCATAGGTATTTAAAAATTCAAGATTCGCAATGAAGAAGAGACGAAGTTGGTATCGACGTCGACGTTTACCTACCTAATTGGCAGCGCAGTCGTGAACGACAATGTATACTCGTGCTACGGATAGGTGAGCGGAGCTCTTAACTGCAAGGTGTGAGAGGAACAGCGGTTAAGGTGGTGGGAGGGTCAGCATTGCACGACTGAACTGCAGGCGTTGAATTCATTAACCAAGCAGATACTGCAGAAGAGGTTGCAAATAAATGCACAAGCGCATCGTCAACCGTTCTACCACTGTTACTATTTTTGTTGTTGTTCTTGGTGATTCCGCTGGTGTTCTGTGTTGGCGAAGCATACGAAACAAAACCAGTTTGAAATCTATTCAAAAGAACTGCGGTCAGCTCAACGAAAACAATGCATTCTTTTGGCTTTGCCAAGTCAATGTTGTATTCGGTACATACATACATACAAACATATGTACATGTATGCATGAACGTTTTATCTTGCTCCTTTAACCTTTCAAGTTTAGCCTATTTGCACTGGAAGTTTACTGCACCTGATCAGTGTCTAAAAATATGAAAGGCGGTTGAATGCACTTTTTTGCCTTTTACTTTTTTCATTCGCGGTTTTTTCTGTTATTGTTGCTTATGGGAACGGGATTAAAAAGTGGAAGAAGTGGATGTAAAATATTGTAAGGCTAATTTAGTTTAGTGAAATTGACATTGAGGTTTTAAATTAATTTACCTCCGATGAGAAAATACCCATTGGATATATAAAAATGTCCTGAATCACAAATGATCTAAAATAGATCGGTGCCGAAGATACCGAAAAAAAAAGATTTTTATGTCTATATATGTATATGGGTCATTCCATGCAAAATTTACACCTAAATATTATTTTTTGTATGTGAAATATTCTTTTTTACATTCTTTATAGAAAAAAGAAGACACCAGTTTTTTATTTCATCATAAAAAATCCTAAATTTTGAATTAACAGCGAAGTATCTTTTTTGAACTTTTTGCATTTAATAAACTATTTATCGGAGAAAGTCAGTTAAAAGCCAGTACAACAATATTAGTTCAAAACGCGTTTATAAAGCCATTGAGATGTTGGCAATATTTAAAAAAATTCTAATATGTACTATAAAAAAAAAAATTATAAAAAATTAGAAAAAAATGGAAAGAAAACATCGTCATTCTTAACTGTTTAAAAAATGAGCACAACCAGTATTACCAATCGTGAGAAAACAAATAAAATGTCAACAGTTTCGAAAAAAGTTAGCAGCCATAACTTCCAAAATAATTCGAATTTCAAAAAATTGTGAAACTTGTATTTTTCTTTTTTCATTGTGAACCATAAACAGATAATTGCACAAAAAATCTCTATTGGCGATAATTTCGTCACACACAAAACCCGTACCTGAAAGGGAATTTCAGTTTTTAAAGTATAAACATATATCACAAAATCACTGGCTCGCGAAAGACACGCCAATAAGGAAACGTGCCACAAGGTGAACTCCTCTAAGAGTGGCCTCTTCTGTTCTGAAACTACGCAGTGCCTCCACAGTATCGCGAAAGCATCTCCGAATTTCAGGCGTGCTTTTTCTAAATGAGCGTCCTATGTCTCATAAAAAGCTAGTCTAAGAAATCTGCACGCAATGTAAGTCCCACTAAATCGAAAATTATACATTACTCACCTCACTGCAATTGAAGCATTGAAACCGTCCCAGGAAAGTCATAACCGGTCTTGCACAGCAGCATGGATTTTACTTTTGATACACAGAATTCTTTCATAAAAGGAAACCGGTGCACAGTGTTGCCGTCGAGAATTTTCAGGAAGTCGTAATAAAGGGGTAATTGACGAAATAAAGGGTCACCATATTATATTTAATAGTAACAAAATCTGAGATCCCAAGTCAAAATCAAATTTACATGTATTATAGAGTCTTTTCGTTGCAAGAACGTTGCGATGTTAAATTTAAGAAGAAAATAGCGGACAAGCTTTAAACAAAATATAGAAATCGATTTGCTGAAAGAAGAGTTGGAAATATTTTTTAATAGCATGGTTGTAAAACAAAATCTCTGAAAAGGGGCAAAAGTCGCACATAGTAATTTTGGAAAAGGGTCGAAAAATCCAAAAATTCAAAAAGTCGGGTCAAAGGGTATTGGCGCCTAAAAAGGGTCATATTGCACCTTTAGTCGCACAACGGCAACACTGTCGGTGCAATTATTAATCTAGTCATTTTGTAGTCTTCGAAGTTTGAAGTGGGCTTGGGCGATAGTTCTAGTATTTGTTCCAAGTAAATATTTTTCCCTCTCCATCATAATCAGTATATCTATAAGGAACTGAACTGATTTGTAAATATTGATCCCGCGTAAAATTACTTAAATTTTTCATCAAAATAAGAGTATTGAGCGATCACTGCGCAAAAATTTAAAAAAATTCCTAATCAAACACTTTAGTTTAATTTGTTTTTAAAGCTTCGTATTAGTTTGGGCATTATCACATATTGTGTGTATGCACAAGTATAAGTAGGTATGTATATTGTTTATACGGAAAATATTTGCATTCAGTAATACATTTGTTTGCTTATAGGGTATGAATTACGCGCGTACAAATATGCAACCATGTATATACATACTTATGTACATATTTCTGTACAAGTGCAGTATGGTAAAATGTAAATACTCAAAATGCCACCAAATAGTTACATATTTACATGCATTTGTAGGCACGAGTATACCGGAGTACACAGTGCCTAATGACATTAACATCGACATACATACATATGTATGTACGTATTTAGCCACATAATGCAAAGTTAAGTTTAAATTACTTATTAAATATAGATTTTATAAAACAACTAATGCTCCTATACAGATTATGCGTTGCAGGCCATGCCATACCCATACACGTGCCAGTCCATCATAACAACTCAGCGCCAAATGTCCGTCCATAGTCACGCTAGCTGCATGTAGTACGTAGATACTACGTGACCGATCAATGTTGCAAGATTAAAAATGTGCCAAATATAATGAAATTTTAATGTACAAACTTGTCAAAAGCAACAACCACAAATATTGAATATCCTTTTGAGCGCTGGCAAAAAAAAACTTATACGAAAAATCTAAAATAATAACGCTCAGAAGCATGTATGTACCAAACCAGTGATGGGCACACTTAAGTAATTTTGAATTTAAATTGCCATGTTGGACGCTAAATATTCAAAAACTTAGTATTTGGGCTTGTCTAAATACTCAAGTTAAAAAAAACTTAGGTATTTAGAAGCCGTTAGATAGTAAAGTAAAAAATGAAAGTATGTAGCAGGTGGAAAATACTGCCACTGTGTAGTAGTATGGTATTTAATAGATGGCTAAACTCCTACAAACTAAATACTCTTCGATTTAGGAAAAATTATATACTCACCTCAAATTTCCTTACCACAACTTTCTTTACCACAACTCGCTTCACCTCAGCTCATCTAAACTCACCTTACCTCACCCATATATAAGTGACTATTACTCAAATCACTTCATCTCAACTAACTTCAGTTCAAGTCAACTCACCTTAATTTAACTCAATTCATAACTCACGACAATTCATCTCATATCATCTCACATCAACTGAATTCCTCTCAGACAAACTCTCGTAAACTCCCCTCAGCCCATCCTAACTCTCTTCAGCTAATATTAACTCACCTCAATTCACATAAACTCACTTAAACTCCTCTCAGCTCATTTCAATTAACCTCAACTCATTTCCCCTCACCTACATACACCTCAGCTCACCTAATCTAGACCCGAAAATACCAAAAATCGAGAACTATTCTCAAAGGCTCGAAAATCCCGTAGTTGTCTCGAAAATCGAGAAATAGTCCTGAAATCGAGAAATAGTCCCCAAAGCCCGAATTACATCCAAGGGTCCCAAAAACCCCGAAGTAGTCCTGGGAATCGCGGAAATGCTAACAACCTCGAAGTTGTCTTAAAAATATCTAAATATGTAGTCACGAGAATAGAGTTCCGTAACTTTCGAAGTAGTTTCGCAAATCTCTTGTAAATCCCAAAATGGGCCCTAAAACACCGAAAATTCGGAAAAAGTCTCTAAAATCTTAAAAATTCCGAAGCAGTCTGAATTAGTCTCGAAAATCCGGAAATTCTTTATTTTTACACTGGAAAATAGCAAGTAAATATATATCTAAATATGTATTAGTATTTAATCGAGTCACAAGTACTAAGTACTTTTATATCCAGTACCTAGTGAAGTCATACTACTAACGAGAGAACGAAAAATGACACTGAAGATGGCACAATGCCGAAACCGGTTTGTCTGCAAACCAAACTTGGAGAACGAAAAATGACACTGAAGATGGCACAATGCCGAAACCGGTTTGTCTGCAAACCAAACTTGACAAGGGATGACGGAAATTCGTTCCAAAATAAATCATCATACTACTAAGTTCTCTTGTATCCAGTATTTAGTAAAGACAAAGTCACTAAATATTTTTGTACGCGGTGCTTCGTTAAGTGAAACTAACTAAATATCTTTCTACTAAGTATTTAGCATACTCGGTATTTAGTAACATCCAAACAACTAAATAATTAGTACTTTGGTATTTCTTCTTCTTCTTTGGCTCTGTAACCGCCTAAGAGATTTTGACCGAGTTCAACAAAGCTTCTCTGTGCCAACTGGCGCCAATTGGAAATGCCAAGTGATGCAAAGTCCTTCTCCACTTGGTCTTTTCATCGCATCTCTTGCTTTGCTACCACCAGCGAGTTCCGAGTACGCTGTATCTTAATACGCTGCACTGTATGCATATCGAAAGTAAAGCTCATACAGCTCATCGTTAAATCTTCTGCGGTACTCGACGTCGCCAACACGTAAATGCCCGGAAATCTTCCGCAAAATCTTTCTCTCGAATACTGCAAGAGCCGCCTCATCGGATGTTGTCATTGGCATTATGAGAGACATTTAGAGTGGTTTTCGTACGTCAAGAGAGGACTTTACTTGGAAAAGACAGAATAGACTTCGAGGTTTTGGTTACCGATGATGTCGATGTTAGCGGCATAAGCCAGAAATTGCACGCTCTTGTAGTAAATTGTTCCTGAGTGGTTCAGTTCTGCAGCTCTTATTATCTTCTCCAACATGAGATTTAAGAAGTCACATGGAGGGAGCCGCCCTGTCTGAAACATTTCGGCATCTCCTTAATTGCGAAAAATACGCCTCGCTTCCCTCTTCAGTACCCTATAGCGGTCCCCAAAAGCTCACGTTGTGCCCGATCGCAGCGTGACTCTGTAGGCGGCGTCTTTTTTCTCTGCAGCTTCTTGACACTCCTCATCGTATCAGTTGTTCTTTCGGGCTCGCGGTACTTAAAGAGCTTGAAATGTGGTTCCACTGTTCTCGTATGCCGGTTGATTGAGGAGTCAGTCCTCTTTTTGGTATTTACAATAAAATACATAGAACTTAATACTTAGTAAATAAATTTTGCCCATCACTGTTTCATACGTATACATTTGTACATACATCGATACCCGTCATGTCAGTTAAATTTCTGAAAATTTATGATTCTAAAAACCCGCGTATAGTATGTGCGAACGAAGCGAAAAGTGGAACCGGCCGGCCTGACGGTTTGTCGCTCGGTCGGTTAAGATGCGCCGCACGCTGCATTGCATATTAATGATGAAGTGGTTGGTTGGTTGTCTGCCTGTTACCGTTCCAGCCACATCACCAACGCTCTGCTGTTTCGCGCAAATGCCGCAGCCCCGGCCGCAGTGCTGGTTAGCCGCTTGTAAGCGCAACTCCCACAGGGAATCAACTAGGTACGTACATACATATGTATGTATGTACGTGGCTTGTTTGAATATCTGAACGTTTACCTTGTTTGCATACTTTTTGCTCTATTTGCAGCCAAATTTTCGCTTGGCAAATAGAAAAGCAAAACCAAAAAAGCGAGAAAGTCATTTGTGTAATTTTTTGCCTTTTGCATAGCTAGTAGGTAAACACTGCAAAAGTGAATAAAAATGTCACGCTAAAGCACTTTAAATCATTGCATGTCGGTTGACAAGCGTTTAGAATGATTAAATTAAATAAATCAATGAGTGGGGTGGAAAAAACACAAAATTGATGACTCTACAATAACTCGGTTGTTCTACATAGTACTTGTCTCGACTGTAAATAATAGATCGGTGGTAATCAGAACGAAAAGCCTCAGTTGAATGAAGTCACTTGATTCACGACAGGTTTATATTTGGAAAAAAAATTTATGTGCCAACATCAATACACACAACACAAATTGGAGGAAAATAACTCAGCCAGCGCCATCTTCAGTACAAAAAAATTTAATTTTTGAAGAGCCTAGCATTAATGACAAAGGCCTAAACCAAAGTCTGAGCCCTGGAAACTGAACTGCCGAAAGGGAGCATAAAACCGAACCTAACCGTCTGGTAATGTGAAACCATTGTCAAAAGCAGATTCAATTGGGAATATATGAAAGGACGCATATGAAAATACCTCAAAATTGCCGCCCTTTTAATAATAGGAATTGCATCTGCAGCGATGGTTTATCTTATGTGGAATCCCCGATCCTGGAGAAATATTACCTCAAGATACATCCGCGGATTGCTGCGAAAATCTGTTGAGCGGAAATACTATAACTATGAAGATAAAAAGTTGGTGCAAGCATTACGCGACGAAAAGTGTTGAAGGATTTTTCAAATGTCACTTTGACACATTTTGACAAGGGAAGGTATTTTGTCGAAGAACAGGAAATAGCAGAGCATACACCGCACTTCGGAATGACAATTAGCTAAGGGGCATCGTGAGGTTTCTCAATTATATGTACACTGAGATAAGGATTTAGTACATATGTCCACTGAAGATGTTTCACTGAACACATAATTTGGTTATATGTAGTTACATTATTTGGTCACAGTTACCAAATCACCTGTTGAGAGAAATACTTTTAGTTGACTTTTTTCTGGGTGTAGACCTGTGTAGACACCACCTTCGATAGCTTGTGCAATTTTGTTCTACGGCATGCAGTATATCCTGTAGTGGTAAATTGGATTCGTTCAATGCTGAAGCAGGTCAATATGTCACACTGAAAATAAAAACTGCGTAAATATAACGAAAACTTGCGTAA
>NW_023458555.1:47293117-47300466 GCF_013731165.1 Rhagoletis pomonella
GGATTATGGGCCATTTTTGAGAGCAACCTTTTCGCTTATTCTCCAATTACCGGATTCGGTCCGGATTGTTAAGGAAATAACCTAATATTTGTAGTGTTTAATGAGCTTCTCTAGGCCAGGTTAAGATATCTCACAAAATTGTGTTTCATGAGGATTTTTCTTGCTCTAACTTTTTAGACTTAGAGCACCAGCTTTTTTAATGCAGTAACTTAGAGCAAACAACTGTTTTGAGAACTTCTGCCTGAAAAGCTTTTCATGCGATTTCTGATCTGAGTTGCTCCAACTTGCTCTATGTTTTTTTGACTGCTGCTCGATTCTGCTCTAACTTGAGCTGCTCTGCATTTTGTTCGGTCTCAAAACACAGCTATGAATCAAAATCCCGTAGCAAAATTGGCATTCCTACTCAATAATATTAGCAACAAGAAAAATGTCCACTCAACTCTGTACATATATATGTATAATTTTACTAGTTGTGAGATTTTTCACATTCTCGTATTCTGCAAATTTAAAAAAATTTTTTTTTTTTGGCAAAAAACCGCAACACACAACTAAAATATCACAACGCAGGTATCCACATATTTTCATTTTATTTCCCAAATGCGGTGTTGTGCATTTTCTTCCAATGTTTTTTTTATACGGAAGAAAATAAGCATCACCGTCAAAAAAAAAATTGCCAAAAATCAATGGTAAGTGATACTTCAATCTTGCAATTTTTTCTACATAAATTTAATGAGCTACAAAACTCCATACTGAAAACCTTTCTAAGAAATCTAATTAAAAAGCTCAAAATTTTCGCGAATATTTCTTTATTGCACAAAGTTTGATAAATTTATATTTATTTGGTTTTTGCTAAAGAATAAGCTGTATTAAAAAAAAAAAACTAAAATTAAATAACAAAAAAAAATCGCTATCGCTTATAATTTTGGCACGGGATGAAACGATATCATGCAGGTATCGATATTTTTACTGAAAAATATCGGACCTAAAGTATCGATACCTATTCGTATCGATACTCATTGTGTATTCCGTATTAAGTAATTTATTTATTTTAAATCACAATTTAATCATCCTCTGGGAATCCTAAACTCCGAATAATACAATTTAATAATGTAGGAACTAAAAATAAATAAAGCTCCGTTACATAGCAGAACTATATGTTTAATGATACAGATACAGTTACAAGTTAATCTTATTTAAGTAAACATTTATAAATAAAATATTTCAGCGAAAAAGTCTTCTTTTGTTGAACTTCCCAAGAATAGAAGTTTTTCCAAATGTTTGCCAATCAACCGATTTCTGGACGTGGTTATTGTTTTACTCCAGTTCTGAACACATTGAAAACGACGAGCTACGGGCCACAGCTTCCAGTTTGTTATCTTCATTATCTAAACGCTTTGTCGATGGCGACATGATTTGTTTGAACGCGGCAGCGACATCATGAATTTGTATGAGTTTGACATAAAAGAAGAGGAAGAACCTTATCTGTCGCCGGAAAAATGGAAATAGATCTAATCTGGCCACAACCACAGCCGTCGCTTAGCTCGGTCGTCGCCAAAATAATTATCTACATAAGAGTACGTGTTAAAATAATTTGACAGCTGTAGTCCGTAGTTCGTCGTTTTCATTGTGTTCAGGCTATCCTGCTTACGAAAACAGTAGTTCACAAGGAATAGATGTTGCAACTATATGTAAATAATGGGTTCGACTTAAGGGAGGATACTGGGCTGGATATATATAAGGACACTTCGTCACCTTTCGTAGGCCTTTTTTTCTTTGACTGACGGCGAGCTGTTTGTGGTGAAGTCGAAGTCATCCTTGGCTTTCGTACTTAAAGGACGCGCAATTTTTTTTGACAAGTTTACAAATTAGAATAAGGCAACTGTTCAGTTGATCAGAAGTACACAACAACACGTTCAGAAGGTGCAATCGCAACAGTTACAGTTATTGAGCTGTTGCGCCTAATATGATAATGTTGGGCGCCAAGCAAGCATGTTTTTGAAATTTCAGAAATGGCAGCCTGATGACAATCAAGAGAATAATAAACAAAATGCTGACAGCGAATATAAAAAAAAATATGAAAGAAACGCAGTACGGCACATTTTTTTTGCATCCTCTTTCATAGAAATTATCACGATAAAAACATTACGAGGTAAAAACCTTCTGCAAGTCACATAAAATGGAAAACAAAAGAAAATCAAATTGTTCAGAACTTTTGTTGTTTGATATTGAAAGTGAGAATAGGTTTGTATAGTAACTTCTCCAGTGAAATAAGAAGAAATAAGAGTGAAGAAGAGGAAACTAGCAGAAAAAGTTATTGAAAACACCAGTAAAAACTTGCAAGTGAATAAGTAGTTGTTGCACCGTTTTAATATTCTGCTGTAAATATTTTACTATTTATAAATCAGTTTTAAACTCTTTGCCTTACACACAAGCACTTACACAGTTCTGTACATCATTAATATTTTGATTTCCACTAATTTTACTTTTGTTTGTGCTAAACCAATTCAACAAATGGCGGCTTTTGACAATTATCCTTCTTTTTATTCTGCTAGCTAATTTCTGCTAGTAAAAATTTCATTGTTGTTACGCTCTCGATTCAGTGCTCTCTTGCAAATTTTTTGGGTTATCATACACTTTTCTAGTAACAATTTGCACCTACAAAGTAGTACTGACTATTGGTTATTATCAACGTTGCCATTTGAAAATATTTTTAGGTACCAAAACGCCTACCAAATCAGTTTCCAGACTACCAAATTTTTTTCATCATTAAAACGAGATTTATCGAGTTTGCGGGGTTTCTAGCTACACAAATTAGCAGTAAAAATTAAAACTACACATAATATTGTTTACGGTATTGGTTAATTATTCACACCAATCTTTAAGATTAAACACAATAAATTCGGGCCTTTAAATAAAATAATTAAGTTATTGTAAAATATGTTAATGTCTTTGAAATTGATTCAATTCATATCAAAAATTTTTTTTGTGTGTGAAAAAACAAAAGCATACATTTTATGCATTTCAATGAAAAAATTTCCAAATTTGATTCAATTTGCATGCACTCACCCTTTTTTGCCAGTACACTCACACTTTGCAAATTGCCTATCACCAATTTTTCTTTCAAGACGATAGGTAATTTCTCGTTAATTTCAACAGCTAATCGGTCATAGCTTTGGGAAGTGAGTTTTTGTTTGCAGAAAATTGTCTGCTTAATAAAATATAGAAAAAAATAAAGAAATCTTATACGTGTAAGCAAAGTGAAAGCAGTGTTTTGAACGTGTAAACTTAAATTAAGCAAACAAATTTTAATGTTCAATTTGGTTGTATTTTCAAAACATTTTTGCCTACCAAAAGCTTCATCAAACCAACCAAGCTACCAACGGAGAACGAAGCTACCAATTTTGGTCCAATTTGACCAAAACGGCAACGCTGGTTGTGTGTGTTTTGAATTTTAAAATTGTATTAGTGGGATTCATGAAACGTCGCAAAGTTGTTGCAAATGACGCATTTGTTGCAAAATTTGCGACATTGCGACACAGCTGATTACTTTTTTATGGAAACTCTCCAGCGACAAAATTGCGACATCGCCATAATATTTGAGCTGGTATTCATATTATTGTTCACGAATACTTCAAGAAAAAGTATATTAGTTAAGGCTTCTTCAAAATATAATTGTAAAAACTTTTCTTTTTCACTTACGCGCGGCATTTCAATGTCCTAAATGGCCCAAAGCTACTCCCAAACTAGTCCCAAACTGGTTCCCAACTAACCCGGAAATGGTCTTTTAAAACTTAACATTTTCTTTTAGGCACTCATAACTATTATGAAAAGGGTTTTATAATATAAGTCTCAAAATAAAGTCTTTGTTACATGAAATAATGAAATAGGGGAGCCAAACGATTGAATGATATAAAATCTTTAGTTGAAACATTTAAAATATTTTCAAGGTATTTGAACCGTTTTAGGAAGTTAAATTTAAATTAGTTATTAATTTAAACGAATAATTTAAAGATCGGTATCAATCGAAACAATACAATACATATATTTAGGTGTGCTGCCACACGTTAAAAAATCAAATTCAACTCGAATTGCCACAATTAGGTAATTGAAATATGTACATATGCATCAGCATATTGGTACCAAACGGGAATGGTTTAAGAAAGTTTCACTTGGAAAATATTTTGTAGAGGGCTGCAACCTGTTTTAAAATCGAATTTAATAAAATTATGCACAAGTTATATGAATCATTAAAATAAGTTCAAATATTTGAAATATTTTCGCCGTTTTTGATGAGGATTGGCACCAGTTTAAACTTTTGTATTCAGATTACTTACTCATGTAATGTTTAAATGATGGGTTTAAATCGAAATGGGTTTGATAGAGTTTTTTTCTGGACTATATTTAAAAGGGTTGTCACGTATTTAAAAATTCAAATTCAAATTAATTAATTCATCAATTAACAGAAATTTTTTATCTCAATATTAGACGAGGGAGAGCTAAAAGATTTAAGTTTAAAAATACTTTGGAAAAGGGTTGACATCTGTTTGAAAATTGGAATTTAGTTAGCGTACATATGTACAAGATACATATCTACATCTGTAAGTATATGATGTATTTAAATATAAGTGTCAAACAAAGGAGTTTTATGAAGGCTTTAATTTGAAAATACGTTTGATTAGGGTTGTCACCTATTCGAAAAGTCATGTCTATCTAACTGTGTAGATATATCCCTCTATAAGACTTCGCGTAATTTTTTGTTAAGGTCATCACATCTAAACCGTTTCTCCGAATTTCAAAAATGAGATGTAAAATGAAAGAGCTTGGTGAAACTATCGGTGCAGGGTGATTTAAAATAAGTGAAAATGAATCAAGCGAGACATCTGTCTGCTCAGAAACGACTGGACGGATGTAGATGAAATTTAGCACGCGGATCGCTTACAACTGCGGCTTACATTTGGAACCAGGGTTGCCGTATTTTGCTTTTCCTACCAAAATTGGATGCTTAAAATTTTGGTAGTTTTTTTCGCTCATAAGACAGAAAACATCTCTGGTCTGATTCTGTTTCTTGCATGTGTCGAACTGTTTGCTGTTATACCAAACACGTTTAAAAAATTTGTTGCTTACTGGTATAGGCAGAGTTTTACCAATTACATTCTGCAATTCTCTCAACTATGTAGAAGCTATAAAAAGTTGTATCGATTGCGTATCTAAAGGGATATCAAGTGATTGAATTGATAGATGTAAAGGCAGATTTATAAATCAGATATTTTTCTTTATAATCCAGTTGCGAATCAATAACACTGTACATCACTTTTTCCTTTAAATTTGGTTTTTCTCAAATTTTTATATACGAAGTATACAAAAATGCATATCGGAAGAAAAGAGATCGCCTTCACAGCGACACCATTTTTTTAAAAATCGGTAAGTATTTTTTTTTTATCTACAATATGTGTAAAAAAAGGTATTTTTTCCTTTAAATGTGTTTTTTCTCAAATTTTTATATACGATGTATACATATCGGAAGTATGCATATCGGAAGAAAATGGGTTTAATCACCTTTGCAACGGTATAAATTTAAAAAAAGCAGTGCTAAATTGTTTGCAATATAAGGAATTAAATTTTTCGAAGATCTGAACTTTGACCCCTTATAGGACCAGTATTATAAGTTTGCACAAAAAAGTTATATACAATTTAAATAAGAGCAAAAGAATAAATAAATATAAATATAATTTTTTACCAAAGGACCTATTTCGAACTTCGAAGGCCCATATCCCGATTTCGGGGCCCAATTTCGAAAAACGGAAAAATCACTGGTTTGGTCCAATACCCAGAAAAAAAGTTGATTTAGCCGTACAGTGTAATAGTTTCAACCATGACAAGGCTGTTAAAATATTTTAAATGGCGTTAGAAGAGTGATTCAAATGCCTACTATATAACAAATGTGTGTGTTTAAAGAATATGTTATTTTTGACCATACATGAATACTTATTGTTAAGCGCCACGGAGCCAATCAAATATTTTTATCAACGCTTTAATTGTATTGGTGTCGTCGGCTTTTGTCGGCTTCACGTACACTACACCGACTCGTTGTCGGTTATGCTTGATGAAAATCAAAAAATTTTGATATTTCAATTTGATGACTGTTTATTTGATCGTCTCCATTTATGCTTGACAAAAAAAACTCATTTGCGTTGTCAAATTAAAAATGGATGATGGCGCGGACGAAAAAAAATTTATATTGCGATTCATTGAGAATTATGAATGTTTGGAAGCTTTATGGAACATAAAACTTGAAGCCTATACTAATTTGAGGAAAAAAGAAAACAATATGAGATACTCTTGGATATTTATAAGGAGCAGTACCCCAACGCAACTGTGGAGGACGTGAAAAGAAAAATAATTGTTTTGCGTACTAATTTTCGTCGTGAAAAACAAAGATTGGCCGAATGCAACAAAAGTGGAGCTGGTGCTGACGATTCGCTCGAACCTAATTTGTTTTACTTTAATGAAATGCAATTTCTTACCGATGTTGAGACGCCCTGCACATCAAAAAGTACAACGGTAAGTAAAATACGTTACAAATATTTGTGTTGGTTTAATTTTATTTTGAATGTGGACTTGTTTACACGCATAAACTTATGTATACTTTGTTTGCCAAGAAACTGACCCCCCGTTACTAAAATATTCTGCAAAAGCGTCGCGAATTTCCTTTGCTCTATTTGAAGAATTTCGAATTTTCGTACATTCTAATGCATTAAGATTTATGTCTTTGCGCCATGTTCCTTTAACTAAATCGCCTGAGTCGGTAGTTTCGTTGTCAATTAAATCTGTGAATGTGTAAGTTTTCTTTTTACGTAAAAAATTATGTAGATAACAACAAGCCAAAACAATGGTTTGTGCTTTTTCGGAGCGACGGCAATGGTGGTTTGTAGAACACCAAATCTCGATGCTAATATTCCGAACACATTTTCCACAATTCTTCGCGCTCTACTCAACCTGTAGTTAAAAATGCGTTCCTTGGTTGTGAGATTGGTGGCAGAATAAGGTTTCAAAAGATTTTCCTGCATTTGAAACGCATTATCTGCCACAAAAACGTATGGCAAAACTCTATTGCTATTTGGTAGTAGTGATGGTGGAGGTATTGGTAACGATGTGCTGTAAAGCGCCTTCCCGAAATCAGTGTTTTTTATAACTCCACCATCAGAAATTCGCCCATTCGTGCCAACATCCGCTACTATGAATTCATAGTTCGCATTCACAGTTGCCATGAGTACAATACTAAAAAATTTCTTGTAATTATAATATTACTACGTTTATACGCATGCATAACTCGCTTTAATTCATTTCGC
>NW_023458555.1:47300566-47310544 GCF_013731165.1 Rhagoletis pomonella
GTGTGTGTGTGAGTGTGAGTGCTGCCAGTGCAGAGTGTTTTAACGGAGATAAAGTTACTAAAAATCACTTTAATAAAACGAGAGCAAAAAAGTAGAAAAAGTGGATTGCAAATCCAACAAAAATTATGGTGGAATTTTTGCGCGATAGACGCAATTAAATTGCTGCAACAAGCAGCGAAAAACAACCAGCTGCGATGTGAGGTAATAAAAACAGCTTTAAAGACAACAACAACAGCAAAGAAAACAATGACAACGATGGCTGCTGCTGCTGCTGCTGCTGCTGTTGGTATTGGTCATGGCTTCGCTGGTTGTGGTGGCAAGCGGCAACCACAAACGAGTGGCGGTGGCAACCTGCTGCAACTACAACAACCACACTCACACACACACACACCCGCGCGCGCTTACAAGCCATGGCAACGGCAACTGTCACAACAAGCCAAGGCAATAACAACAAGAACATGACCATTTGCAATAAGAACTGCTGCTGCAGCAATAAACAAGGTAGCAACAATATTGGAAACAACGACAGCGGCAACCTCAAATGCCACACGCACACAAGTGCAACAGCAATAGCAGTAGTATCAAGTAGCAATAACACCAACAACTTTCACAGCAAGTCTAGCCACTTCGGTGATGGCTGGCTGAAGTGAGATGACGAACGAAAGACGGGGGAAAACGTTTAATAAATAAATTTACGAACTCGAAAATTGACTTTTTACACTTTTCATGTTGTTAAAAGTGCGCTGATGCTGAAAAGTTGCACACATGGGCGAATTGGGCGGCGGAGCGTGGACACGCGCACACACGAACGTGCGCATGCATTGGTAAATAGTTGTAGTTGCAGCGGGTTATGCATAAGCGGCCACTCGGTTTTACCAGAAGTTGTGTGGCCAAACTGCGCTGGCATGCATCGAATGACTACGTCGTCGGCAGCTGAGCTGTAAGCAGCGCTCGCCATCAGCAACAGCAACAGCAACAGCAAGAGGACAGCGCCAACATCAAGCGGTTGATGGCTATGGTGACGGTGATGCTGATGGAACTGCTGTTGCTGCTGTTGATGGCCTGTCAGTCTCTGCGCCAAAGTAGCTAACTATCCACCAGAGACTGACTGGACTGCCAGCAAGCAATACGGCTGTTCCTCTGCAGACGTGATGTCGAGTTGCAGAGATATTTTGCCATAGATACATAGATAAGACAAGCTTAAAGTAAATATGTTTGCATTTGCAAAGCTTCACACACACACGAACACGTATGCTGAAAAACACGAATAAAAAAATATGCAAAAAAAGCGTTTGTAAAAACTTGCATTCGAGGAGCGCTCAAGCGCGCAATGCATGCGAAAGTCATATTACACGAGTTGCTGGATGGCAATTTGAACGGCGCGCGCCAGCGTTGGTCCCGCACGCTTGTATGGCCAAGAACAGCGATAGTTAAGAAAAAAAGTAGATAAAGCGTGTGCAGAAGTACAGAAATAAAAAATAAAGACCACTCGTACAAGTAACCAATAATAATATTATAAAGTAATAGTAATAAAAACTCATTTGGGAAATGTTCGAATGAAAATCGAAAATTGAAAGACGGACTTGGCAGCTCTGGGGGAATTCGAAAATATTTGTTGAGAGGCAGACGCGAAGTCGTGTGTTGCTCTTGCTTTTGTAGTGTTGAAAATGTAGGTAGATAGGTTAAATTACTAAAATGACAATTTAAAGCACAGTATATCAGAATCGAAATCAAACTTTTTGAAAATTCATAATGATAATGAAAGGTATAAATTTAAGCAAAAAAAAAACTCACTGTAAGCCTCCAATCCCATTGGTCCCGACTGAACATGCGTGCTGATGCTGCAAAAATTGATTCCGGCGGAAGTAACATACCACCAGAGTAATCAATCTACCGTTGGCCACCTTAATAATTCCAGATATGTGAAAATCGGGGGAAGGGTGGTCCCACTACTAAGGCCGGGGAAACCAGCAGTTGTCAAGACGCTTGAGGCCCTGCTACTTCCACTCTTCATGCGTCTTCCGTGAAGGGCGCAGCAGCACTACCGTATTCAATCCTTATAAATTTTGGCCTAACAGAAAAACCGCCCTTGTGATAGAACGGTCCTCGTAGCGTTGGACTTGTCAAGAAGAGAAGACATTGCGGCTTCCCACTCCCACAGGGACTAAAATTGTGGTTGGCGAATTATCTGTGTAATCGGCAGTCATCAGTAACCTTTCCGGATCGAACTTTTAAACCAAGGAGAATTAAACAAGTGGTACCACAGGGTTATGTTCTATCCCGGCGGTACGAGTTTGCCTGATCTAGTCTCGCTTTTCTTTCTTGCAGTTTCACTGCACGAAGCCCAACCCGGTCAGGCTTCAACTAGGCACTCACGTCAAAAGCACTCCAATTCCGATGATAAACAACCCGAAAATTCTAGGTTTTACCGTGCACAAAACTGCAATTGCCAATAAACTGCATAGCCGCAACAAGGTCTTTAAGTCGATCGCCGGTAGCATCGGTAGCAACATGTGGTAAAGACAAAGAAACATTGTTGGCAGCATACAAAGCAACTGGACGAAGCTGTGGACTTGTCAAAATGTATATATTTATATATATTTTCGTTTAAACATCACTTATCAAGCACACTAGCTATCGTCTCTTTTAAGTCAAACCCACTTTTCTAATTTTTCTGCCATAACAATCCAGCAATCCCGATCGGGTTGAGATCTAAGTTGTGTCTTGGCCAATACAAAGATTTTATTTATTTATTTTATTTCTTTCGTTGTCCTCCCATGGGTGCCGAGTCGAAGGATCTTGCCACTTGTTCAAGCCAGCGCAATCGTTGCATTTTTATGTGTCTAATAATGCTCATGTCGTTAAGAAGCTTGTACAGTTTGTCTTTCCAGCGTCTTCATTTACCATCGCCTGTGGGGACAGGGCCATAGATTTTGCATAGAATAGTTCTCTCAAAAGCACCCAATGCCTTCATGTATTTGTTCGATATCGTCTAAGTTTGTGCGCCATATGTAAAAAAAGCTCTCGCATGATGAGATACTTTAAGAAGCATGATTTTTGTTCGTCGACAAAGGGCTCTGCTTTTCAATTGCCTTCCGAGCTCAGAGTAGCACCGGTTGGCTACATCATTTATTCAAATTTATAATTGCCAAAAGTGACGTGCGTCCCAATACCATAACACTTTTGATTTATTGCCAGAAGTTACTTTGTCTTGTCTTCGTTCACCGCCCGACCAACCTTTTCTGCTTCTTTTTTTAAGCTGGAAAATGCTGCGATTATGTCCCCTGGAGCCGACGACGTCAACATGATCTATGTCATCGTGTTTTTGACAGTGCAAGACATAGGGATGCAAGCGATGCACAGATGTTTTTGAAACATTGATAATATCGGTTAAATTTTCGATGTTTGCCATCGATGTTTACAATTTACTAACATCGCGAAATGGACGATACATCGATGGAAGTTTTACCGATGTTTTAAACATCGAAGTAAGGAGACTCTCCGACTTTCTTTCGGTATGTTTGACTGACCTTAAATTTATTATTCAATCAGATTTTTTTTTTGTTATTTATGGCCTTATAACAATTATATTCAACAATTTAATTGAGCTTGAGGCCGTTTCTTATGAAAAATGTTATTGAAAATCAACAATAATTTACAAAAGGTAGAAGTTATAGCTGCTACTTCGGAGATCACCACATCTCCTCAGTGACCGCGGTTGAAGAAGTCTGAATAGTAGATGTAGTGATCTCCCAAATATCAGCTATAACTTCTTACCTTTGTAAATTATTGTTGCTTTTCCACAACATTCATAAAATTGTTGGATTCATTCTGAATCTAATAACCTAGTCGTTAAAACAGAACCAAACACCCCTTAGAATTTCAACAAGATCAGGCCTAGGATCTTTAGGCCCGAACGGCCTTACGATGGTATGCATTTTGATTCTAATAATGGAAAGGGTATAGAAAGGATAATAAAATACAGGAAAATACATTCATAATTATTAACCGACTTCCAAAAAAGGAGGAGGTTACCAGTTCGTCGGAATATTTTTTTATTTTATTTTTATTTTTTTTTTATTTTTTTTTTTATGTATGTTACCGCATAACTTTGGACCACGTCAACCGATTTCGATAATTCTTTTCGCATCGGAAAGGTAGTGTCTCAGAGGTGGTGCCATAGTAATCTGGTTGAGATCCGATCAGTGGATCATGAGATATATATATATATATTTTTTTTATATGGGAGTTGAAGTCGGTTTTTTTTTTGCTAAAAATTACTTGTTAAAGTATTCAATATTACTTTAAATTTAACTAGAAATTAACAAATTGCAAAACATCGGAAACCATCGATATATCGATGTTTCTCTGGCGATGTATTTTAGCCTCGATGTTCTTTTCTCCAATGCATCTGCTCAAAATTTGCATCCCTAGCAAGACAGCGACAGAGAAGATCCTCCAAAGTTTCCCTGGTCTACCGCTCACGACACTTTCTGCACCAGTCCACGCTAGTGATACCCATTTTTTGTGCATAAGCAGCCACCAGGATATGGCCCGTAAGCAATCTAGTAATATCTTTGCAGTCTTCCTTTGGTTAATATAACAGAAAGCGAGTATAGCTGCTTCCGTCGTTTTCTCAAATAATTTTGGCAGTTTTGCAGGTGGTTGTTAACCCATTCCATCTAGCCCTGAACTGCATGATAATATTTTGGTTTATTTCGTTGTACGAGGGTTAAAGTGGTCTACAAATGTAGTTTCCCCGTTCGAGAGTCAGACTGGTAGCGTTCTTGGCAGTCTCATCTGCTATTTAATTACCCTCTATTCCCTTCTGGCCGGCCAGCCTTCTGTCGGCGGCTAGCCTTTCAGTGGCTTTCTGGTTGCTAAGGACGTTTGTGGATGAAATACTATATGAGGTAATTGCCTTAATTGCCGCCTAACTATCTGTGTATAGGTTTACTTTTAAATAGACTGTCGTTTCGGTGTAGGCTAGCTCTGCTGCTATCCTCATTGCGAAAATCTCTGCTTGAAATATACTGCAATGGTAGCCTTACTGCCCGCCTGACGTTCAGTTCCCGGCAGTAAATCCTGGAATCCACGCCCGTTACCATTTTAGTGCCGTCCATGAAAATGTTTAGGGATCTACAGCTAGATTTCATTCCCTTGCGCCAATACCTCCTCCTCAATTGTTGTGCGAAACCATCGTTTCCACTTAAAGCTAGGAGCCATGTAGTCCGGGCTACCTGTGCTTTCCGCACCAATTGAGTTGTACCCATAGGTTATAAAACTGAATTCCCCTATAGCCGTCAATCTACCTGCGGTTCTAAGGGGGCAGTTTTCCGCGAATAGGTCAATGGGCGGTAAACTGAGGGTTTTTTCAAGAGCATCAGTTGGGGTGGACCTCAGCGCTCCTGTGATTCACAGTGCCGCGAGGTGCTAAACTTTCGCCATTGGCCCGAGGAATGATGATTCTGAGACATCAGAGCAGGTGATAGATCCCAAGTGACTTCCAACATTCTTTTACATGCATAAATAGCGTTACTGGCCTTCTTCACGCTTTCATCAACATTGCGCTTCCATAGCAGCTTACTGTCCAATACTACTCCCAAATACTTTGTGTGGTTTTTAATTGAGAGCTCGATGCTACCTAGTCTTGGGGGTGTCCACACTTCTTGTGAAGAGTATAAGGTCTGTTTTGCCTGTTCCCTGTAACTACTACGGCTATGTCGTCTGAGTGAATCATCTTGGCTAAAATCCCGTTCTGTCTCGAACGGCGCGTATCAGTTCTTCCCAATTTGAAAGGAGCTGAAGGTGGCACTCAACGTCACTCCAAATAGCCGTACTAGATTTACGGAGATCCCATTTTCAAACATGACATCCTACAGGCAGCTCCTCTTCGCGCAATCAAAAGTGGCTATAAAATGGACAAATGATGGTGTGTGTCGATTTGCATATCTAGTGCGTTCTCCATGATTTGGCGAGCTTTGAAAACCTGGTCGATGGTGGTCTGAAGCCACACCAGTAGTGTTCTATCAGTAGCTTATAGATAATATTAAAAAAAGCTTATTCGGCCATAATTGAATCGAACGTCGGTATCTCTCTTATTAGGGATTGGAAGAAGTACATTCAGAGTCTAATCTGGCCAAATTCTGCTTAATAGCTTTTTTAAAGCCCTATGTTTTAAAAGTCGTAAGCAATTCATATACGATGTGAAAATTGTCTACAAAACTGTAAAAATATATACGGTTGGACATTTACACTACAACATTCCATCAGTTATTATAATAATCTCAAGTTCATAAAATCCACTCCCACTACCTAGTCACACTTCGTTACGTATACATAAATACATACATACATAAATATCTATGACCGCATGTATTGTAAAGATTGCAAATGCATTTACATATAATAAAATGCTAATAAATTGTAAGTTAACGCCTACCAAATGTCTAGTAAGCGAATTTAATAACATAAATATTTATTGTCGCATATACTCGTGAATACCTAGTTCATACATACATATGTATGTATGTATGCATGTACATATCTAGTACATACAAAGGTAGATTTTCTAATCCTATTTATTGTTTGCAAATATTTCCTCTTTTCAATTTACCTGACTAATTGCTTGACATCCGCTATTCAAAAATATCAAAACCTAAATGGAGAACTGCCAGCACCGAGCTATGTATGTATAAACATTCAAGCGGAAAACATTGATTAAAGGTCAATAATATGGAAGTCTATTAAGTAATTGAGTAAGCCGATTTGTTAGTGTTAGGCACACGCACACAATAATTTACATACATGTATGTATATACTATGTATGTATGTGTATTGCTTTATTGCGTTTGCGAAAACTTGTCTATTTTACGGCAATGATTAATTGCAAAGAAAACAAATAGGAAAATAATTTAAAGCAATAAACCAATTTAATAAACTAAAAGTGCTATGAAAATATTAAATTAATTATATTGGTTTTGTTTTTATGCATGTGGGTGTGCGATTACTAGGTGAGAACAATATTAAGATAATAGTGTCAAAGATCCAGTGGCTTGGTATTGAAACGTGTGTTTGCATTAGGGACACGAATTTCGAAACGATACGATACCATATCGATACTTTTGGCATTCGATGCCGATATTTTCTACTCGATCGTTTTAAAACGATATTTTTTGGAATCGAGTACCAGAACCCTAGTATCGTATCGAATGTCATAAACTCACATTACAAAGGTAATGTTGTTACCAATTCTTGCCGATATATATTGGGCTTTAAAGAGCAAAAATTTCTACTATATTTGGGATTGAATGTGGTGGGATTTGAAACTGCTGCCTCGGGGTGTTTTTGAAGTCAACAATTCAATCTCTATGTGTTGAAATAATAATAATAGATCGACGCTTACACAATATATTAGTGTTTGGCCGAGGTTCTCCTCCGATTTGTTGCGTGCGCCTTAGGGTTGTGGCACAAAGGGGGTCCCTACAGTTAAGTCCACTCTGAACGGCGATTGTATTTTTATGGGAAGCTGTTTTTCACTTTCAAGCGGCCTATATATGAGACCTATATTCAGATAAATTTTTTGGATTTTCGTATCGATATTTTGAATATCGCGTCTTTTTATTCCGATATTAATGGGTACCCGATATTTATAAAGCGATACTATAAATGAGTATCATATCGATACTTTCGGTTCGATATCGTATCCCTAGTTTGCATGCAGAGAATAGCAAGCGCTTCTTTTTTTACACTATTCCCTACGAATATGATGTGAGTGTATTTCTGTCATGAAGGACAGCTTCTCATAAAAATACAATCGCCGTACGGAGTCGGCGTAAAATTGTAGGTCTCTCCCCTTTGTATGACAACATCAAGGCGCGCGCCACAAATCGGAATCGGGTCAAACACTAACATATGTGTAAGCGCCAATATATTATTATTATTATTATTATTATTATTAATCGATTAGAAAACACGTATAAATATGTCATTCATTTGGCTCGAAGTGGAAATAGGCTGGTTTTCTTTATACAGTCCATTTTAAGTTACGCACCGGTGAAATGTGCAAATTAATTATTAAAGAAATAAATATCAAATAAAAACAGCAAATTTGGTTTACTTTTGAATATGATTTCAGCGAGTGCGCTATAAACACAGAGATAGATATAAACCCTTGAATGAAATATGTGTTGAGTCAAATCGGTTTTTTGTTAATGCGGTTCTTGCGTAGGTGTAAACAAGTTGATATAAAAATTTTCCAAATATTCCTACATTTGTCTATATTATGGGCACTTTTATTTTAGAGTACATATAACCAAAATGAAAAATTAATTTCAGAATGAAATCTCGCATGCTTTTGGAAAAATATTTACCCTTTCTCAAACAAGAAAATATTTTTTTTTGTGTTATTTACTACTACTACTACTATTTGCCACTAGAAAGGCAATTGTTCAGTTGTATGGACGAATCGATTACATTTGATAACCTGCAAAAAAAGTGTTGTGTCTATCATTAGTTTCGGAAGTATTCATAGTGTTTTGCAGGTGCCTAAAGCTTATCCATTGTCACACACTTCTGTATAGTTGCATTTTTATAGTAGCGTGAATGACACAAGCAAATTTTATTGTATAAAAGATAATTATTATAAAAAAAATATATTAGTTACAATTTGACAAGGGTGCAAAATTTTATCGCTATCTATCATAGTTTAAGTGAGATTGATTATTCTATTTTGTCATGCTCTGAAATATAAGTAATTGTCAAATCATTTTCAAAAATCCGCAATTCGGCGAAATTACCGACGATCAGTTGGCGGGACCTTACTCATAGTTAAAAGTGTTTTTTCAACGAATAAAAATTTTACAATATTCCCGGTATATGAAAAAATCGAGTAATAGAAGTGTTTCAAAATTCGACAAGTGTTTTGGTGAAATGCTGATAAATATGTCAACGATAAAGATTTTCTAGAAAGATTTTGAGTATGCAGTTAATTTTTTTGCTAAAAATTCTGTTGATTTTTTGATACCTTTTAAATTGTTGCACTATAGGTAATTTGATCAAAAGTCGTTTTACGTACTTACACGTATTTAAAAACTGCTTCTCCCTAACCTACAGTTTTTTAGGGCAAGATGCAATATAACAAAAAAATCGAGCCCTAACCGCCTAAAAGACGTAAGCGACATTTTTTTTAATGTAATTTTTGATGCAGAAATGCAGCTACCTGATATAGGATGCTCGTTATATTAAAACAGCAAAAGAAAAAAAATACAATTTATAAATATAATCTTCATAATCAAAATTCTGTACTTTAAAAGCTTTATTAGCGCCAAGAATATTAGTACATATGTATGTATATTTGTTTGTAAACCTTTTTCAGGTCTGAGCTTAAGATTTATCGAAAAGTATTTTTAATGTAAGGATTTTTGACCTTTTGTTAATTTTTACTCTGGCTTCCATTCGAACTTTCAAGTGTGTATGTATATGCCTAACACCAAAAAAAATGCAAAAAGTTCAGCGTGATATGGCAGTCGTGCTGTTGACTAATTGCTGACAAATAATTTCAGAAAATAAATAAATGTAATTTCGTACATACTACATATATATGTGGCTATGTGCAGCATATAAGTTAAAAAAAAAAAACATTTTATAAAAGTGAACGAGTCATAGCAGTTAAATGCAAAGAGACACATGCCTGCGTAAATAAGATTTCAACTGTGTGATCTGATAATCTGCACTTGCCTCAAAATACTGCTTGCTCATGCAAAAATGATTTTAGATTTTCGCCAAAAATGAACGAAAAGAAGCACAAAAATAAATTAGGCAATTTAACAAGGAATTGAACGATACTTCAAATGCTGAATTGCTGACTGCGCTCTTCTGCAAATGTGTAAATTACGAATGCATATTTGTGTTTGTATTTTGTATAATGCATTTGTATACGTTCTTTAATTTATATCCATATTTACATATTGTATATAT
>NW_023458555.1:47310644-47311867 GCF_013731165.1 Rhagoletis pomonella
TTGTATACGTTCTTTAATTTATATCCATATTTACATATTGTATATATTTTTCGTTTGTGTGCGAAAAATAGTCAAAAAATGCAAATTCGCCAAAAATGTGAATAACACTTTGTACTCGCCACTAAAAATCAACGAATGCCTTACTCAATGGGGATTATGTATATATGTATGCATATATTTAAGACCGTATGTATGTATGTATGCACGTTTATAAAATTCTTCGTGTGAAACGAGCAACGTTTGAACATTTTGTTGCTAATGAAAAGGATCAACAAATCAAGTCAAGACTTGATGTACGATTTGCAATGAATTATGTTGATATCACACAATACCACACACCCACAAGCGCAAATATTTGTTAGTAATATACTTATGTATGTATATAAGATGTTGGTACATGTAAATGACATAAATATTCTCTCACATGTCATTAAATGGCAAATGCAAATACAATTCGTATTTGTTTGGTTTGTTAAATGTGAAAAGGCAGCAGCAGCAGCAGCTGACTTCCAAAGGCAATAATTCTGAAGGCTGCTCGCTGCCCAACAACGAATGAATGTACCCTATGAACATATGTAAATGAATGAGACGAAATGCCACCGACCTACAGCTGCTGCTATGTTGAATGTAGCTGCGGGGCGACAAAGCAGAAAAGAGGTCAACAAAGGCGCAAGCAACGCATTGCCGGAGAAAGAGCACCATGGCGGTGAGGTGAAGGCTTCCTAACGCAAATACAATATATTTGTGACGACTGTAGGGAATGTGCCGAATAACTTGAAGCGCTTTGATATTAATGTTGAGGTGTGGTTAAATAATTACACACAAAGGAATTTCGTTTATGCAGGCACACATGCATGCAAATACACATACACATATAGGTACATATCCCTGCAAAAAGTGGGACTAGGTTAAGTTCTAGTACAGGACCACGCTACCTTCAACCAACACTAGTAACCAAAATGGTCCAAATATATGGAGAAAATATGGTTACATTAACATTACGATGTCAGTGGACCTGACCACCTCTGGGACAACTTCTGGCCCACCGCTGCTTAACATGGGACCACCTAGACAACTACTCCTTTTGGACCGTGGCACATTCCGCAACCGAATCATATTGCCGATCGGCCACGAAGAGGTGGTGTTCAACACATATATAGTTTTTTTTTTTTGCGCTTGAAGTGGTCCAGGTCAGCATAACAAGTTACTAGTATGCAACCTGG
>NW_023458555.1:47311967-47313150 GCF_013731165.1 Rhagoletis pomonella
AGAACTACATTTTGAATGAAAAGAATATTAATCGTCTTTAAGATTGCTGAGTACAAGCGCTACAATAAAACTAACATGCTTATCATTCGATTACATGCACTTTTAAGTGATCATTTTGGAGCGCCGGGTGCATGTTGACGATTGGATGTTGTTTTTTTTTTCAAAATATTGACTTGTTTTGACGTATGAGAAGATATTTATCCGAGTATTTCGTTAAAAGCATCGATGCCAAAAATACTCGAAAAGGAGCAAAGTGTCGATAGTATCGTACTTGTGAGTAGTATCGTCCCATTCCTAGCTGTGACAAATGCAAAGTAAAATTTTGGCAGGTGCAAAACCAAGCAAACGCTTCTGCAAAAGCTCTTTTTTTGTGTTGCTGATATTGTTTATATTTATAACTTGCAAGTAACGAACGATTTTTTCCGCTTCTATTTGGATTTTCCTCCTCAGAAAGCCGCATAAAAAAACTCACTTTACTTTCATACAAAAACAAGGGATTTTCAAAAGCCGCATAAATTGAGATACAACATGAAAAAATTCAAAAAACAAAAACACATAAAAAATCCAGTGAGGCAATATTAAGCAAAAAACAATTTATTTCTGATTTAATGAAGCGATTTCAAAGAAAAGTATTGCGTGTCAAAGATAAAATTACAAACCTATCGACATATTCATTACAACGCTTTTTTTGTAAGTAATTTCTGTCGTAAAAACAGCGGTAAACATTGCCTTATTTTGGGGTCAATTTTGAGCCCTTAAAGTGCTCTAGCAACTTATAGTTGGCAGATATAACTTTCAATTTCAGGATATAGATTGTTTGGAGCAGTAGAAATATTATTGTGTACAGATTTTGTATAAATTCAACAAATATTGGGCGTTTTTTTTTATTACCAAAATGCTCGAAAACCGCTCGAATTATTTTGTTACTGTTTTCTTTAATCAAAAATTCAAGAGTTTTCCTTTCGTTTGGTATATCTGAATTATTGGTTGATATCTTCTAAGTATGTTGATTTTATTCAAATATATAGGCATAAGTGATTTCCCAAACAAAATCACTTCGTCATCGTTTTGCAAGCACGTGCATGCGTTGGAAATGACCCAGTACGAACCCTAACCCTATCTGTTAACTACGTTATGTGAAACAACACTTAGAAAAATACCAATCAAGGTACATTGAACAGGT
>NW_023458555.1:47313250-47346647 GCF_013731165.1 Rhagoletis pomonella
CAAATGTTGTTTTTGCTCTACTGATACTACCTGTTTAATGTGCCTTGGTAGTATAGGAGCATGATTCAATAATATAATATTATTGAATCATGGCATAGGACTATGTGTTGAAAGCCTGAAAGAATGTGTAATAGTTTTCAAATTAAGCAACTGATATAATATAAAATCCTTCCTTTTGACGACAAAACTAACAGGCTAACCTAATATTCACGCACGCCGCCAATTTACTGTCAAAAATTTCTCATGCACATACAACTTGAATGGGACCAACCGAAATTGAACGGCGTGCGTATGAAGCTAACTCAATTTCCAATTTTTGTTCTGCGTGACATTTTGATTTGACGTTTCGCTCACTGAAATCAAATGCAAACGCACGCAAGCCAATTTCGGGTGACGCAAAAAAACAAATTCGACGGCGTGCGTACCAAAACGCAAGCCGCGAATATTAGGTTAGCCTGTCAGTCTTAAATAGCTTTTACTTACTTCCTTCCTTACTTTTTTAGTCTGTTCCAATAGCAGTCCGCTTTACAGGTAGTCTGTTCCAATAGCAGTCCGGTTTACAGGATTTAGTCTGAACTTACAGGATGTCGTTCCTATTGACATAAAACCTGTAAGTGGGAACACTTTTGAGAGAGTAACTGAGCGACTGTTCCTAGTCAGAAGTTACTGGATTTAGTCCGGAGTTCTTTTTCCTGTAAGTTCATGAAAAGTGTCAAACGATCAGCTGATTTACATGTGCAAACAAAAACAGAAAGCGGTGAATGCAAAGAACCTTATATTTGTTATAAAATGGAAGTAAACAAAGAAATATTTGAATATGTATAGATTTTAATAATTATTTAGTAATATTTCAGCCATATCAGTGTTGTACCAATGACATGTAAACAAACCGACTGACGTTTTTACAGGAAATAGTGCTTTTTGCGTTCCCGTGCACTTCTGCATCTGTTCTCCTTTTACTCTCACTTTATAGAGTAAAATTGTAGTTTGCCAGTTCGACAGGTTTTAGTCCGAAGTTCAAAGGAACAGGCTAAGGATTTAGTCAGAACTTACAGGAAGTCGTTCCTATTGACATAAAACCTGTAAGTGGGAACACATTTGAGAGAGTAACTGAGCAACTGTTCCTAGTCAGAAGTTACAGGATTTAGTCCGGAGTTTTTTTTCCTGTAAGTTCATGAAAAGTGTCCAACGATCAGCTGATTTGCATGTGCAAAAAAAATAGAAAGCGGTGAAAGCAAAGAACCTTATATTTGTAAAATAATGGAAGCAAACAACGAAATACTTGAATATGTATAGAATTTAGTAATTAGTTATTGATATTTCAGCCAAATCAGTGTTGTACAAGTGACATGTAAACAAACCGACTGACGTTTTTACAGGAAATAGTGCTTTTTGCGTTCTCATGCACTTCCGCATCTGTTCTCCTTTTACTCTCACTTGAGAGAGTAAAATTGTAGTTTGGCAGTTCCACAGGTTTTAGTCCGAAGTTCAAAGGAACAGACTACTTATTTCTATAACCAATTTAGCAAGCTTAGAAAGAAACGGCAGGCAACGCAATTTTTAGCAACTTCAATCCTGCATTTTATTATACTAAAATTAAATTTTTTTTGAGTCTAATGAAAAAGTTTGCCATTTGAGTGAAAATTTGCAGAACTTTTTTTAATTTTCGTACATACAGCGTGTGTGAATCGGTAACAAAGTTCGCGTCGAGTAAATTTTTGACAACTACGAGGTGAATAAAATTTCAGTAGCTCATGAGGCTAGTGAAATTTTTAAGAAATGCATAGAAAATTTTGACAATCGCAAAGATTGTTGATGTGTGTAATTTTTTGTTAAATGAAAGCTTAAATAGATGAATTGCAATCAACGATGGTAGATGTTTTCTTAAAATATTCATTTCACTTCAATTTGTAATATTTTATTCCAAATAAATCTGCGGTTATCAAAAATTTACTGCTGTCAAAAAATATTTCATTTCACACAGCAGATTGGCAAAACTGTCTCACCATAGTAAAAATATTATTCAACAGCTTTCCCCATAGGACTTTGTTACCGATTCACACACGCCCAAAGTGTGATCCAAACCAAATATCTACCACATTTTTTTGAAAACCAACCGATTTTTTCCAGATTCAACCCCAGAGTGGTCCGATCACTGTTATCAACCCTGAACCGCATCGCAAATTATCAGCTGTGCCAGATAACATCTGATAACAGCTCTGACTTTTAACTTGGTTCGCGTTTGGCAGGCGTATTGCAGTTTGTTGTAAACAATTTCATAGAAAATTATATTTTAACACAAGGTTTCTTATTACCGTAATGTGATTATGAATTACAACAGTAAAAGGCCCGCGCGTCAAAACTCAACCAGCTTCAACGCGGCATCGGCAACAAATTCCGATGGCAATGGTGCCACAACACCCACATTGCTACTGCAACAGCAAGCACAGGCCGTTGCTTCGCCACATGCGCTTCAGCATCAGCTCTCCAACAGCAGCACCAGCAGCAATGCAGCCGGCATTGCTAGTGGACTTGCAGCTAGTGGTGTGGCCGACGATACGCCAGTCACCTTGCTGCCCGAAATTTCCGATATAATGCGGAGCTTTGGTGACTGCGATCAACCTCGTATGGAGAGTGTTAAATTAGTAGAACATATTTTGCAGCAACAATTGCGTGGAATGTTCAACGAAGCTTCACTGGTTGCCATGCGGCGCAAAAATAGTCCTTGTCCAACGCAGGCAGACTTTGAATTTCTCATGCGTAACCATCCCGTTAAGATAGCACGCATGCGCAAGCATTTAAAGGATATGAAGATATTAAAGCGCTTCCTAAGTATACGTACTGGAAGACCACAGGATTTCATGGATGATGTAGATCAGCAGGAGTCTGAGGACGAACTGGGAATCGAAGTGCCGGAATTGTACGATGAAGAGCGTACACGTCGTCTATTTCGTGCCGATCGCATATCGCAAATACTCACTGGCCAGCAGTACTTGGAATTCAATGAGGCACGAAAGACCTCGTTCTATTGTCGCCATGGTGAAAAGATCAAAAATAAGTTTCGCCGATTTCTCGACTTACCGCCTGATCTGCGTATACCTACAACTACAATGAATATCTTAGCTTACTTCGCACATGAAACCATAGCCGTAATTGTAGACTATGCCATATTGACGCGTTTGAACTCTGAGAATCGCGTCACGGAGCCATACAGTCGGATAACTTCTACTGGCGCTTCGCCTGCAATGTTGCATATATGTCCTGAAGTAACGCAGGGACGCGGCATGGAAGTGGTGCGACCCATAAGCGTCCAGGAAATTCACGAAGGGATGCGCCGTTTCCGGCAAATGACTAGCAAAAAAATTGGCTTCTATCGCAGCTCCTGTGACGCTGATTTTCGGCGCTCTTTTCTTGCCATTTAAAGTGATGGCATCAAAGGAACCTACAGATTTAGCTTATAGATAGAAAGTAATGAACACATAATAAATTGCATCATCATAGCATCAACATAAATGTTAAATAACAGAGTCTGACATGGATTTTTTTTTTTTATTTAGAAAGTAAGCATAACATTATTTTTATTAGGGATAAATTACAAGTTTATATTGTACTTATTAATAACTTCTCCTCAGCTCGCGGATGTTGGTGTGTGCATAAGTGAAGGATCGTCCATTGATTGTGCCTCGGCGAGTGACATCTGTGCAACGCGTACGGCATTTTGGTGCAGCTTCGTTTCAACATGCTGTTTCATGTGATGCTGCAGGCGAAAGTCCTTACTGCAGTACTCACAGTGGTACAGCTTGATGTCGGCGTGTATAAGTTTGTGTTTACTGAGCGCATGGGCATATGCGAAAGCTTTATTGCACTCATCGCAAACGTAGGGCTTGACGCCGTTATGCACACTATAAAGAATAGTAGTGAAAATTAAATATATTTTTGAACAATTACATGCAGATATCTCTTACGCTTCATGCGCCTTCTTCACACTTTCATAGAAAAATGTTCTACTACAGAATGAACACTTATATGGTTTGCCGCCAGTATGTAGAAACATATGTTTGCGCAGTTTCTCTCGCAGGTGAAATCGTTTATCACAGAGCCTGACAAAAGAAAAATAAAAATTATATTCATTGCAACCAAATGTTTTTCACAATTTATACTCGCAAGCGAAACGCAATTCTTTGTCATGCCGCCGCCTGTGCTCCATCATTCGTCCTCGCTTTGCATAGATATTCCCGCAAATATCACAAATGTGTGCTGCATTAACGTTGGACTTACGGGTTTGAGCCTTTTCTGGTTTCTCTTTGTTGTTGGGCTTTGCCTTTTTTGCAGCTTGCATTACATTCTCAACGGACTCACTTTTTGTAGCTGCTGCTTTTTGTTCTTTACTGGGTACTTCATTAACATTGTCATCATCTAAAACAACATTCACTTCATCATCATAAATGAATGAGTTATCTTTCTCTTCTAACTCTGGTGATGTCGCCTGCGATGTTTGCGTGCTAGTCGCTTCCATGTCATTATAGTAATCGGCTTCCTCCAAATATTCCGGTTTACACTCTTCGTTAATTTCTTCGTCTTCATCTAATTGTACCTCCAATTGTTCATCATCCATATCTATTTCTTCAATGTCAGACAATGATAACTCTAGCACTTCCACTTTCAATTCTCTATTATCCTGTAAATGGTCCTCATTTATATAAACATCATCGTTAGAGTGATCACTGGCCCAATCTTCCAATTCTAATTTCACATCAGCTGATGTGGCTTCGTTTGTTTGCGCCTCTGCTTCTTTAGTTGACCAAAGTTGTTTGCGTAAGGTTTCAAGGATTTGATGGGTGCGCAGCACTTTATTACGAAACTGATAGGCCATGCTGAGCGACAACTCACAGTTCTTGCAGATGCATTTTGGCAATGTTTCATAGACATCAGCCTATTGTTAAGATGTTCATTTATTTTTAAAATAGGTTCAATTAATTTTTTTATGCCTTACCGCTTCCAGCTCAACTCCTGCAATCAGGCGCAACATCTCATTTGGTGGTTCTTCACCTTCGTCCAGTGGATTATATAGAGAACGTAGTTTAGGTGTACGCTTCAAGCACACCCGACAACTGTTGGCCACTACCTCATTCAGCTTCATTTGAAGTATTTTCGTGCTTCCTCCCTGTTTTGTTTTTATGTTGTTGATCTACTAATCCTAATTGTTTATAAATAAATATTGGAAACGGCTAATTTTTGTTTACACTTATCTATTTTTTTATTGCATGCGCGTAAATTAAAAATGTTAATCAGCTGAGATTGACAACCGTATACTGCATTGCCATATTTAACAATTTTTAGAAGCGTTTGTTTTTCAAATAACGTATGCTGTGTTTCTTTGGAAATGATCAGGATCCGCATTAAAAAATTTCACTCAAATGCAACAAAAACGATAAGATCCTGATAGAGATCTGGTTCAATTTATGATCTGGGCTCGAATGTATACACCAACAGATATTCTGACATTTGTTTATCTTAGCTTGATTCAAATAAATTGCCTTTAGTTGCGATCCCGTGCGAGTTCAGACTATTTAGAAGTAGTCAGAATCAGTCACATTTTACTGGAAATCGATCCCGTACTCGGTTTTCTGACTATTGCGGGGACAAAAGAGAATAAATTCGGATCTCTCTCTGTCAGAAGTTACCAATTTTAGTCCACAGATTTTTTGCTGGTAAATTTTGGTAAATGTCAAACGATCAGCTGTAGTGTGTTTGGCAACCAAATTGTAAACAAAAGTAAAGTACACTGTGCTAATTCACGTTGAAAAGTATTTAATTACTTGTATAAGTGGATTTTAAAGAGTTTGAAAGTATTTTTGGTTATTTATATGTGTCAGCTGAGCCTGTTTACCAACAAAATAAGCAAAAATTTACAACCAAAATTTTGAGGTTATGTTGAATTTGACAGCAGTTACCATTTTTTACTAGAAAGCGATCCCGTACTTTTCAATGTCACTCTCTCGCTTTGAGCGAATTTTTATTTGTTGACAGTTTTACTAATTTTAGTCTGAGGAATACGGGATTGCGCCTTTTATGTTTTTGCTGGCAAAGTTATAAATGCCAGGCAAAACCACAAATTTTTATCTAGCATCAGCTTAACTTTACTCCGTTATTAGAAAGATGTGTACGATCTCCACTATGAAAATTTGATACAACATCGAAAATTGTATCTGAAGCTTTCAGAAGTTCACCTCACTATTAAAATGTGTTCGCAAAAATGCCGGTATATTCAAAATAACGAATAATACAAGCGCAAAAATTAAAACAGCAAATAGCAAAAATTTTGCGAAAGATTTTCAGTTCTTGTTATCCGTTGTAAATGTATTTAGAAGTAATGTTTTCCGAAAATTAAAGTAAGGCCATCCGCATACGACTCGTCTTGTCGTTGTATCGTCATTGGCTCGTCACGCATGCTGCGTAAAACTTTTTTCTTAAATTATCGATAACCTTATTTATTACAGGTCCACAATTTTTCTGGTCATGTGGCAACTCGACGAAGGGGGAGCAAAACAGTGAAGGAAAAGTTTCAGCATTTTGACAAATTATTGGTTTATTTTTCACCTCGGTGGGATTTTCGTTACGTAGTTTGCTTTAAAAATCGATGGGATTAGTTTAATAATATAATTTTACCAACTATTAACATTATAATGGAACAGTGGCCCGAACCCACTATGGAAAGATTACACATTTCGGGGCGCGACACTTTGCCGTCATCGCAAACAAAACAGCGGCAACAACAATTAACCCAATTAGTGCAACAACAAACGTATTCATCAATAATGGATTTGCCCGATTTTGGCGATTGTGGGGATGACCAAAAATACGTAATATATAAGCATGATGATCTTTTCGGTGAAAGTTTCCCGCTAATGCGCGAAATACGTCGTCAGGGCAAACTCTGTGATGTTACTTTGAAGGTAAATATATAGAGCCACCCTGCTGGGGGGTGGTGCAAACCCCACCCTCAATTTAATTTTTATTTTAAACATTAGGTGGAAGATCAATCGTTTTCGGCTCATCGCATTGTGTTAGCTGGTACAATACCATATTTCTATGCCATGTTTACCAACAATATGGCCGAGAGTCGCATCAAAGAGATTACAATGAAGGAAATCGAACCAACCGCACTTGAGAGTCTCATCAACTATGCATACAGTGGCCAAGTACGCATCGATAATCAAAATGTTCAAAGTCTAATGGTGGGTGCGTCATTCCTGCAGCTGACCAAAGTACGCAATGCTTGTGCGGATTTCTTGATTTCACGTTTTCACCCGCAGAATGTGTTGGGCATACGCCATTTTGCCGATTCGATGGGTTGTACACATCTAATTGAAGCCGCTGATAAGTATATCGATCAGAACTTTGCCAAAGTTGTGCAATCAGATGAATTTTTGGGCTTAGATTTTGATGAGCTCATCGATTTAATAAGACGTGATGAATTAAATGTGCCAACAGAGGAAGTGATTTTTGAAGCTTCCATGAAATGGGTAAAACATATGGAAGATAAGCGTTCGTCATTGTTCCCACAAGTATTATCCAAGGTGCGTCTGCCACTGCTTTCACCGCAATTTTTGGCAGATCGTGTTGCACGCGAAGAGCTTATACGCTCATCGCATCAGTGCAGAGATTTGCTGGATGAAGCAAAAGATTTCCATCTAATGCCAGAAAGAAGAGGATTGTTACAAAGCTTCAGGTAATTGAATGAATATAATAACTAAGAAGTGCGGAAATTAAATGCTTTAAAACATAGAACGCGGCAACGTTGCGGAGAATTCATTATGGGGCAAATTTATGCCGTTGGAGGAATCGCTAGCAATGGGGAATCAGTAAGCACCGTAGAAATATACGATCCAGTGATTAAGAAATGGGAAATGGGCGAACAAATGTCAATGATGCGGTGCGTACTAATGATTTAACATTTCTGATCAACAATTATTAACAAAAGTAAAATTTCTCTTCAAGGCAGACTGCTCTATATACGCGTCTGTAGATTTTTAATATGATTTATTGTTCTCTTATATGATTTTAAACCATGTTTACTTAAAACGGTAACGCGCGAATTTACTTACATGTATTTGCAGTTCTCGCGTTGGTGTCGCAGTCATGGATGGCAAACTTTACGCTTTTGGCGGTTTTAATGGTACTGAACGTCTCTCCACGGTGGAAGTATATGATCCGAAAAAGAATAAATGGACACAAGGACGTGCAATGTTGTGCAAGCGAAGGTAAACGATATATGCATTTAGAATTCATAATAAGAGTGCGCTGGATGAAATTTTTCTACACTAGCGCCGTTGGTGTCGCTGCTTTAGATGATTGCATTTACGTATGTGGCGGTTATGATGGTGTTACTTCGCTAAATACAGTGGAATGCTATTGTCCGAAGACTGATATTTGGAAAACGGTACGTAACCACACAGATGCTTCATCTCACTTACTATTGGCTGCATTTGTTCACTTTTTATCCCATAAAGGTGGCGCCTATGATGAAGTATCGTTCGGCTGGTGGGGTTGCAGCTTTGGGTGGTTATGTTTATGCGCTTGGCGGGCATGATGGGCTCTCCATTTTCGACTCGGTCGAGCGTTATGATCCCATCAAAGATGTATGGCTTAAAATGCATTCAATGCTAAATCGTCGCTGTCGTTTGGGTGTGGCTGCGCTGAATGGAAAGCTATATGCTTGTGGCGGCTATGATGGCACTTCATTTTTGCGTTCTGTTGAGGTATATGATCCCATAACAGATACTTGGAAACTCGTAACGCCAATGAATTGCAAGCGAAGTCGGGTTGCGTTGGCTGCAAATATGGGCAAATTGTGGGCTATTGGCGGTGAGGAAAAATGAATGATGTAAATACATTTTTT
Source organism: Rhagoletis pomonella (assembly GCF_013731165.1). Classification (NCBI taxonomy): domain Eukaryota; kingdom Metazoa; phylum Arthropoda; class Insecta; order Diptera; family Tephritidae; genus Rhagoletis; species Rhagoletis pomonella. The sequence goes on from NW_023458555.1 coordinate 47,322,153, forward strand.
TTACATTCATCTACACATTTCTTTATATCAGGATACGATGGCGAGTCAAATCTATCCACTGTTGAAGTTTACGATCCCGAAACGGACGAGTGGTCTTATGAGCCATCAATGTGCGCGCATAGCGGTGGTGTAGGCGCTGGAGTAATACGTAAACAGTAGTTATTTGCAAATAGTTTAAAATATATACATACATAATATAAATATGAGAAATCGTTATAGTTTGAGATTGTAGATAATTCGTGATATTTTTTCAAAAGCATAAATGCATTTGCTTGCCTTTTCGAAAATTCTCGTTATGATACCTTATGTACGCAAGACGTGCTCTCTATTTAGCAAACTATCATTGCTCTAACGCAAATCATTCCAAATTCAGTTGAAGAATGTTAAAATACTAATATATCTATAAAGTAAAAAAAAAAAATTGCTTGCTTTAAGAAAGCTTCGATTTTTGCTCACAAGCGTTAATTATATCATATTCTTTATATCATTTATAGTAAGTTAGTTTAGAAGCCTTGTGCAGCGATTTTTCGAAAAAATTAAATTTTTAAGTCATTGTACCTCTACATTTACATAGGTATCTGCCTAACTGCATATAATTGTAAATTATTTAAATTGCGTAAACATCAGGTCTTACGCCAAACTTTAATATACATACTCAATTATTGTTAGAAATTACCTGTAATCCATTTCTGAAATTGTTAATACTGACTAACGAAATGTTCTCGTTAAACAATATCAGTACATATAAAATTTAGAACACAATTAAATAAATGTCAATGAGATAGTTTCAACAAAAAATTGCGTTAACCCATTCTTGAACAATTTTCCAATCTTATTTGCAATTAAAAGTTGAAATCAATTGAAAGTATTCTGCGGTTTTATATTTTATATTAGTACTTGCGTAACTTGCCGCCACTCAAACAATCGCGATCGATTACGCGCTATCACAAATTGGCTTAAACGCTCAGCAGTTGTCTGCTTTAGTATTTGTGTAACGGTATTTACAATTCGTAGGTGTGTTTGTGCTCTGGCTCTCAACTGCAAATGCAACAGGTTGCAATCAATATTTGCACAACAATAAATTGGAATATGTCGTGAATGCATTGTTTGCTTAACCCTTTTTCCCACTTGAAGTACAAATTTGCGCGCGCAACCGCATCTGCCTGCATTGGTGTGCATCTAGTGTATGAGGTCGCGCCAGAAAGTAATTGCCAATGTTGCCAATGTTTGAAGGCGCAAGGAAAAAAATATTTTGAAAGCAGTTCGTATTTGATTTTGAATAGCGTAAAAAATACCTGCATAGATATGTATGTATGTACGCCTATACAATTTTTTAGCATTTCAGCGATATGAAACCCGGCGGATTTACACAAATACATGTCGTACGTTTGCTGCAAGAGTGTAACAATTCATAAAATCTAAAACGGCTTTAAAGTTTACAGTTTACATACGCTCACATGGTAAAAATTAAGACACATTTTCTTCCAAGGAGTCATTGGCATGATTTTTTTTTGACACAGCATTGAAGAAGAGGTACTATGTCAAGCTATCGAATGTGCAAAAATGTTTTTTTTTTCATTTACGATACCTTGCACATGCTTTTAGAATGATACGTAAGTTGGTAAATCGTCGAATTTCTAGTCTTCTTAGAAGCAGAGGATACTGGCTTTAACAAAGTGTCGAATCCCACACTTTTACCTAATAACAACAACATTTTTTACAACAGCTTTTTTCTCTGAAAAGTAACTATTTTCACCTTCGTTAGTTTGACATTGGTAGCGACGATATCTATTTATGTATACTGATGTGCTTGTTTATATTTTCCACAACAACGTTGCAGCTGATAACAGTCACTGATTGGTTAACACCAATGCCACCACCACTGTGTAATTCAATTATTTTTCGCGATTCGAGGAAATTCATATATACATACATGCATACATACATACCTATTCACACACGGACATACATACATACTTACATAGTATACGCGTAATACACTTATCTGCAAACATCAGATTGTTTTATTGATATTATCTACCCCATTAATTGGCAGCCTCTAAAGTAGTGCACCAAATATGCACGAAAAAAAAACAATTTTTTTTTTCATTCTGCAAAACAAATATATTTTGCTTGCACTTTTATTTCTGGAATAGTATTGTGGGCGTCTAATTACTTTCGCACAATAAATTCACTTTTTATTGCCACATAATAAAATTAAATTGGCCTTTAATTGTTTGCCAAATACAAGGTATCGGCATGAATAAAGTCAATAAGCTGTCTCTTCATAATTTGCGGTTTTCATTACATATGATTAAATTAACTCCCTCATAAAATTATATATCGACCCCGTACGCGAAATTATCGTTTGTACCAGAAAAAAATTTTACAGGGGCGTTTTTTCTAATATTCAATATTTGTATATTACATTATTTTTTACTACGTCCAATATTAAAATAAAATTAGGGGCCGCTGCCAGGGCCTCAAAAAAATCTAAATTTTTCAAATCCCGAAAATTCCACAAAATTTTTACTTTTAGAGAATGTATGAATTTATGTACGTACATGAATAAGTTTCAATAATATGTCAAAATTATCAGATTTCAACTAAAAATTTTGTAAATTTTTTTGCAATTTTTTTTTTAAATTTAAACTTCTCAAACCCGACTCCTAAAAATTTGTTAACATTTTGAATTTTTCGCTGTCTTTTTTTTGTAAGTAGAACAAACCAAAGGAGGAGAGTCTTCATATTTTTAAGGACCACCCTAATATATGTACACATATATTTATGTACATTAATGTACATCACAATCTATACAAAAAACGGAACTGTCTTTCCCTCAGATATATAAATTTCCTTATATTTTAAGACTTCCACCGAAATGTTTTGGAAAATATTGAGATTTACGTCAGCTGGACCTTTTTGAAAATACCTGTAAAAACTGATTTTTTATAAATAAAATTGCTTTTTAAAAATATTTTGTCTAAAAGATCACCTCAGACGATAGGAGAGCTTAAAGTTGCAAGGTTTGCATAACAACGTTTAAAAATTTGTATCAATGGAATCAAAATAATCTACCTCCCTCCCAAAAATGTCTATTCTGCCCTTAGTAAATACATGGAAACCAAAAGTAAAAAGTGAGTCGGTTCGGGCAAAATGAAACTCAAGAAAGAGATATTTGGAGGTATTTTCAAATCGGTCTAGCTCACATTTGTAAATTTATTCTGAAATATTTTGGCGGAGGTTTTAAAATATAATACATTTTATAATTCCTGTTGTTCCTGTTGTTGTTACCTCATCTTGGCATTGTTGTTGTTGTAGTAGTGCTCAACTCCCCCATGGGTCTCATCAAGCTTGACTTCGATAAAGCCGGCGACGCCGATGAGCGCAGTCCACAGTGCTTCCGGTGTCAGGGTTCTTGGGTTGGAGATACATGTGAAGAGAAGTTGGGCATTGCATGGACATAATCCGCATGCTGGTCAGCCGAGATAGGAACGTAACATCACCCGGAACAGAGTTGTGCGCCTGGTCCCTCTGGTAAGTTGTGCTTCCTCAATGTTGTTGTTTCAATAACATACAAATCGCGCAAAGCGTCTTTGGGGAATGATGCTGAAGTGACAGTCCTTGGTCAGATATGGATTTGAGACATTCCGTTTACGTAAAGCCGACTGTCGTGAGAACGTTTGGTTCCTATCAAAATGTTGTCCTTGCGGGTGCGAAGGCTTTTTGTGGTAGCATCGCTGTGTATGTTGTTGAAAGCCGCTTTGTATCCTGCCTCTTTAAACGTGTGATCTACGTACGACTCGATGTTAGTTCTTTAGTCATGCAGGTTGCGTCTCACGCGTCACGAATTTCGAAGAAGAGCGTTGCGGGGATGTTTATCATGTTGACACCGCATGAAGCACCTTGTCGGTTGCCATAGGCAGGAGCACTCGAGCAGGCACTTGCTTGAGGCGGAACCTCCACCCAGACACGTCAGAAAGCATCTCTATTAACTGAAGGACGAGTTCCAAAACCACGAGCGACAACCGCTGCACCTAGCCCCGTATAAATAGGCTATAAACGACCTTCACCGGTAACTGTCACCAGCTTCAGCTGATAAGATAGACCCCTGTTACTTTGGATCAATTGCGATACTTAAGTAGGTTCAAGACCAGACTAGACCCCGACGTGTCCTATACATGCCCAGCATGTGAAAGTTCCCCATATGATGCCAACCACCTCTTTACATGCTCATTTAATTCAGCTCAACTAACATCCCTCTCACTCTGATCCGACCCCGTCGAAATAGCACACTGTCACAACAACAACAAACAGGAGGCACTCGTTTCTGCCGACCCCGCTGGCGGTTCCGACCAGCTGATCGGCAACGTACAAGCTGATAGGGTCTCTCGTTCGGCTCCACAGGGGCTGCCGGCTAGTGACTTGTGGACTTTGTGTCTGGCACGTGCTAGAAGTGTGCATTGAGAAGGAAACATGGCTATCAAACGTTCTTCACTGTCGTATTTCTGGCCTAATCTCTTGGATTCATGTGGTAAAAAGGGTGACGGCAGAAGTCGCGGCAGTAATGTTGAGGTTTCTGTAAGTGAATAATCATCTTATCATCAAACTGGCTGTTTTTTTATAGTGTATGGAGGTGGTAGGTATAAAATGTCAATTTGGTATTAGAAAGTCATCCAAAATGAGCTACCTTTGTCTAGAAAATACTAACAGGTTCCTTCTATTCCTTTTAACTATGTAGTTGATAATTCCTGAGGTCTCATTAATGAAGCGCGAATATAGCGAGTTAGTTCCCCGTCCAATTATTGTCTGGCAGCAACAGGGGACGACATGTACCTATGATTACTTTTACATATCTAAAACTTCTGCAGTAATTGCTTCAAGGCCACTCTATACTAACTGGGTTCAAGTCTAATATCCAGTATCCGGGAGTACTGGTGTTGTTAGATGAAGTATGTAGATACACTGTGCATTTATTACTCACTCTGTCGCCGTTTTCTGACAATTCGGGAAGTGTGCTCCTACAATATTTCGTCCAATTTCTGCATATTAAAAAAAAAGGTTAAAGTCGAGTAACTATATGTCAGTTCTACGTTGTTATTGCAGCTAAACCTTAAGTTAATCAGTGGGTACATTAATGATCTCGCCGGACTAAAGGATGAAGGTTGTTATATAAGTTATTTTAAGAGACCCTGTGGAATTTGCTAAAAAAATTAGCTTCTTTAGCTTCTTATTTCGCTTCTTTTGGCTTCGTTCTTTTTTGAAATAATATAATTCTTGCGAATTTTTATTTTTCTCTATAAGTTTTTATTTTCTGAGCCTATTTTAGTTAGAAAGAATATAAACTTTGACTTTGGATCAATAGCACGTTGAATAGCTCACAACGTTGCTTTCAAAATTAGCTCTATCTCTAACTAAATAAAAAACTAATTTTACCTGAAAATTCAATTATTAAAAAAGACTCTTACGTTACACATAGTTTTCCACCATTTCAATTGTGTAGCCCTTGATACAAAAAAGAAGAAGAAAAATAAAATGATGACATTTCATTAAATCCATGCTACCTGATCACGAGCAGTAATATATTTTTTTTTTTTAAGCAGAAGATTTCATCAGTCCTCTCAAAGATGTCGAATATGATTAATCTGAAATTAATTATTAATTAATTAATTACTAGGTTTCAGAACGGATGAAGAAAGTGATCAAAATTATACTTATGCTAATTGCTTATCGGAGGGCGCTATGCGCCAGCCGAATTCAAGTTTTTTGCATACATTGGAAATTTTAAATTCGAAATTTGTTGAAGTTAATGGTGATACGCTAACCACAAAGCCTAATTTTTTGCAAAATCTGATGAGAAATTTAAAAGTAAACTTTCACGAATTTCATCACGAATCACGAATTTCATGTGAACAAATATTCCCAAAAATTATAAAGCAAAACCAAAATAATTTTTCGCAATTTGTTTTTGCTTTTTGCATGGTAAGTTATGAAAACAATTTATTCACATGGAATTGGCGATTATAAAAAGATTTATTCGGAAGGAGCATTCTTTAGAATTTGATTTTTAAATCGCAAGATTGCATTCAAAATAAGAAAATGAAAAAATAATGCTCTCGTGATTTTTATTATAAAATGAAAGTAACAATTTCAATGAAGTTTCCTTTAACATTACACATTTTATATATTTTTAATAAAAAAAGGTGCGAACCACGTAAGTAAAAAAAATTACTAGGCACTGATAATGATTTTTCCTTTGAAATATTATTAAATTGGTATAAATGTGGGAAAGAAAATACTCCGATTTATTGTTGTAATATTATCAAAGTGGTAAGGCCGTTGAGAATACTCACAATTTATGAAACTTCAAAAAAATTTTATTATCCGTCAAAAGTTCTTTATTGAAATTACCTTCTGTGTAGCCTGCTGGATTCCGCGCCAAAAAAACTTCTGGATATTTTTGACCATTACATTACATTAAAAAACTTTTTTTATTAACTTCACAAAGTAATACAAGGCAAGCGAAGAGAAGCAAGTATAATACAAAAAATGGCGGTCCTTAAATATAAACAACTCTTAACTTCATGTTGTGCTTTTTTAATACTCATTAATTTAAAAGGTGTTCCAGGATTAATTGAGCTTTCGTGTTTGTGAGAAGGAGATTCGCGTTAATATTTATATTGTCTGAAACCTCAGAATATGTATGACCCAGATATAATCAAAAATCTGCGAAACCTGGGAAAACAATTGTTCCCTTTGGTTTCGTATTCGGCGATTTGGGCCATATGATTTTAAATTTAAAAAAAGTTATATATGTATGTATAGGAGGGACCCGTGATTATTGCCTAAATATCGCCCTTTATAATAAGCTTCTAAGCCTAGTGAAAGTGGGAGGGGCAGCCGTGATATCACAACTGAAGGAACAACAACAATTATTGAAGATGTTTAGCTAATTTTCAAAGTAGTAACTGTAAAAGCGCATCGCGCCTACACAGACACCATATCAATGTACGACTATGTATGCATACATACATACATATTCTTCTAAAAAGCCAACGGAAGTTTATTTCACCTTTTATTTCCTTTTCCTTGCCACTTGACTGTCATCATTTTATGCCCGCGAAAAGCACTTAAACTTGCAGCCAATTCATAAAAGAGCTAGCGGCATTTTGCAAGCGTTCAAGAAAGGTGCACTTCGAATAGGTTTGAAATGACAAAAACAAAAAACTACAAACAAAAGTACAGACCACAAAAAAAAATCAAGTAGAAGAAGCTTAAAGTCAAAGATAGCGATAAACTTTGAGCATTTGTGTAGTGTCCAAGCGACATGGAGTATCTAAAGTAAGTTTTTATGGGCAATTTAAATGCAAATTTCTGAAATTCCGCTGGTTGTTATTGTCGTGTTATTACTGTTATTGCTGCCACTGATAGTGTTGCATTTCAAGCCATAATTTCTTTACGCTATTCATTTTTACGATTCGTTAGAAATGAAATTTGAAATCTTAGAACATTTTGCTACGAGTATTAATTTTAAGAACGAAGTATGCTCGTACATATGTATGTACATTAAGCCCTATCACGACATGTGAAAGAAAAAAGTTTGGCGTGTGTCAGTTGTATTTAAACACTTATGTCGAGAGAAAATTTTGGGTGTAAAAAAGTTTGTTTTTGGCACCCGTTAAAAAACGCTGAATTGCGTTTTTTGCTATAACTTTCTTATTTTATATCCGATTTTTTAAATCTTTATTTTGCTCGACTATAATTTGCCATTAAAAAGTTTTGGTCTTCAAAACCGTTTTAATTTATACCTTCACTAATTTTTGAATTACTATCCCTAGATTTTTATTTTTATACTAAAAATCTAAAGCTCCCAAGAAACCCTTGCTAAAAAGGGTTAGGCTTTACCTAATTATTGTGCTTAATTAATAAGTTTTTTCATTTTTGTAAACCTATGTAATTGTCGATAAAATTGTAATTTTATATCGTTAGAAAGCTTAGAAAATAAGCTATCAAAATAAACTGTTTGCGAAAATAAAACAAAAGTTGATACATTGTTTGAGAAGTGCAATATATTTGTTTGCAAATTTTTTGAAAAACACTAATTTTTGCAAAAATTATAGTTTCCAACAAATGCAGTGGAAAAGTTCTAATACGTCAGCAATTTTTGATTCTCGATCATAGGTATGACATGAGATAAGAATTTTAAGAAAACTTGTAACTCTACGAAAAAAGGGCTGAAATTTGCATATTTAAACTCGTATATCTCGATAAAAAACCGCGGTAGAAAAAAAAATTATTTTACACATTGGTTATCAGTAACCATAGCAACAACGTGGTGGAGTTTGAACACAATGCTGCCATAACATCGTTTTGCTGGTAAAGGCTAATGCCTAACATTTTTTTTCTTTGCAGAGTAGTTATAAAACTTTATAAAAACCAAAGTTCTGCAGTATCGAATTTATTCCAAACATTGCTTTTTAATAAACACTGAAACTAATTTAATGGTGTAGTAGTTGTTTTGGAATGCTTTTTGTCCCTCGGTGAGTAAACATCCGACTCTACACCCAGGAATTTTGAAAATAAAAATTAGTTAGGGCCTTTCTATATTAAGGTAAATGATATGTACATACATTAGAGCACCCATATTCACAAAGTTTAAATTTATTCGCTCCCCATGAATTTTCGGATAGCCTTAGGATAAAAACTAAGGTATGCAAAGAAAAAAGGACAGCTGTAGAAGGAAAATCCCAGGCCCCAGGACCTAAGGGCTAAACAATTTATTAGAAGAAGATACTTACATTTAATGGTTAATAACTCTTTAAGTAGTCATTCTAAGTATGTGAAAAAGCCACAGAAGTTATACGATTTAGAATAAATCAGTGAACATTTTTAGGTGCAAACTTTTCACCTCAAAGATTTCTCTTCTCCGCCACCTGACTACATCCGCGCTAAGGATGGCTACATAGAACAGTTTCCTTAAAATTTGAATATGTTTTATGATGAACTGATGTTTTCAAAAAAAAAAACAAAAAAAAAATAGACAATTATAGTGCCTACCCCTGTAATCTTTGGAATACCGAAGCCTACCTGAAACAACAAAGTTATTAAGTTATTTATTTTGCGAAGCACAAAACGCGTATTCATTGAAAATGAGTTGTACTTTCGTCCACACACAATTAAGTATGTAATTCGCCTTTCTTAGGTTCGATAAAACGGCTAAATTTTACGTATTTAAAAATTGAGTAATAATTATCTTTTATTATATTATTAAATTCAACTTGAAAACTTCATTTTTCTTAAAAAAATACCTTACATCATATTATATAAACATAATCATACACTTTAGTATTTTAGGGTGCGTTCACACAGAAAGCCGAGCGGCGCAGAGCGAAGCTAGGCGGAACCAAGCGACGCTGATGGTGTTCACATTGAATGAAGTGAAGCGGAGCTTTTCTGTTGGACTCGACTGCAAGATACCACAAAAATTGCTGGCCAGGAAAAGCGGCAAAAATATTTGCTTAATTTTATTTAAAAGATTAGTTGTAAAATTCGTTTATGTTTGAATATTTTGATATCTTGTTTGCATCACCGTCATGTAGCTGAAAAATTAAAGAGAAAATTCAAAATCAAAAACTGCTTTGCTTTCAGCTCCAAAACGCTTCTGAAAAAGCTTACTGTATAAACACTTTCATATAGCTCGTACAATTTGAAACCTTCAATCAGCTCGGAACGGCTTAGCTCGGCTCGGCTCCCCTCGGGCTGTTCTAAAGGTTGAAAATCAGTCCGATATAAAAATTATGAATAATTAAATTTTATTTCATGGCATAGATTCGGAATTACAGCCATTCTATCAACCCGTGGATGTGTCAAATCCTAAGGCCCTTGCTTTAATTATTTATGATTATTCTTTTAAACTGGAGGAAAAGAACTTGATAGATGCAGAAAATGTAAAGATGCTGTTTATGACAATTACGATCAAGTATAGAAAGCATATCGATTTTTATGCATTTCCAAAGTCCTGCTGGAGCTCACACGAGATGCTAACTAAAGCCATAAAAGCGGCCATAAAAGTTCATATATACATTCGTTATTTAGGCTAAAAAGCACAAATATAGAAGGTATGAATATAAAATTTTGCAAAAAAAAAATTTCATTTATTTTTGGTTTGATTTACATAAACAATTCGAAACATTTTGGAAAAATTAATTTAAAGGGTTTCTTTTTAAATTCCGTTTGGCGTTTTAGAAAATTCAAGATAGCGGATTAAATATGGCTTCTAAAGCAACTATAAATTAGACTTTGTTTTACAACTTTTGTGTCTCTGGCGAAGCCAACAATAAAAAAAGAAAAACTAACAGCGGCTTTTTATGTTTTTAGGCTTTCTAATTAAGAATCCAATATGGCGGCCAAAAAATAAATTACAGTGAATCCCATTCGCTTTCAACGTTTTCCTCAACGTTTTCCTAAACTGTAATCACATTTTAAAGATTCAAAATTGTGGATATTGGGTCTATCATGGAAAATTGAAATCGAACGTACATACGTACATGGCGTATGAGTAACATTATTATCTTATCTCAGTAACTCATACGCCAGATAAACCTCTCCGATTTCAGATTCGTAGTCAGCGGCCCCAAGTACTCCCTTTGTAAAGTATTAAGCGAATCTAATAACTTTAATTTTTTTGGCAATCATATTGGGTCCGCCATTTTGAATTTTCCCAATGCAATCTGACTGAAATGAAATGAAAGACTGTCCCATATAAATTTATTAACAAACGAAGAGTACATGACAGGTATTTTTTATATATTTTTTTTAAGATGGATAAATTTGTCCTCTCGTTTACTGTCGTGAATATTTGCGTAGAACACGAAAGTGCTTTCAAGCTCTACAAAAATTGTTACTGTTTTCTTATTTTTGCATTTTTGAAAAAGATTTTCCAGAATGACACTTTTTTTATAAGTAAGTTTAGAAAGTGTTAGAAAAAAGTATACTAACCGATAAGCATTGTACTGATTTTTAACATTAAATGCATGCTTTTTTAACATGTTCATATCACTTTTTGCAAATTTTTCATAACATTAAGGTGGGGTTTTAATTATGGGGCAAGCTCTAAATTTAATCTTTCTTATATTTCACACTTTGTTTTTTTTCTAAGATGCTTATTTCACCAAAATATAAACACAAAGAATTAACTGAAACTCCTGAAGCAATAAAGAGACATTGCTAATTATCTTGTTTTTAGTGTTTTTTGCATAAAAAACTGGGTGACATTCTGGAAATACTTAGCCTAACTTACCATGGTGCAATGATAAATTCAATTAAACACACAAAACAAACAAAAATTATTAAGTTATTTCTTATGTCATTCGATTAATAACTTCTTGCGCTTCTTAACTACAATGCATTTAGGCAATCAAAACAACGAGTGCTAATAATGCTATTAAAAACATCAACTGCAACGACAAAGTATACCAAAAATAAGAGATATAATCATTACAAGCCCCGGTAAAATAAACTTCTATGGGTACCCAGTCATGTCGGGATACAAGGAAATAATCTGGCAGATAACGCAGCCAAATTGGCACCACCATCTAGTCGACACTCTAAGCAAGTAGGACATAAAATGCCTCGCGTATAAAAGCTATATCCAAATAGAAAATCAAAATTGGGCTCAATACTCGCATCATTACAAAACTTTAAACCCTACAGGACACAATAAAGTATACACACGACTCCGTCTTGGGCAATCACGAATATCACATAAACATATACTGGAAAACACCAACCCAGTTTCTTTTCCATTCTGCAAACGACGTAACCTGTATTCTCACCATCAACCATATAATAATGGAAACATGCACAGGACTCAACGACGCACGCCAAAAATTATTTGAAGGGACCCACCATGCAAAACATGAGAAATAGGCAACAATCGTCAATGGCAACAAATTGGCGACTCACCGATTTATTGCTGTGGTGACAAATCGGCAACACCCCTTCGTTCATGTCAATTTTGAATAAAAAAGTTCTCAAAAATTCGGAAACTTATGAATATGGCGTCAATAGCATTGGCCAAAAGCATCTAAATTATGCCCAAGGACAAGATTGAAAAAATAGGAAGTCTCACAGCGAGAAAATGAATTAATTCCGATTGTAAGTTGCAATTTGGTATACAAAAAAATAAATGAAGTATTAAGAAGAATAAAATTATTCCAAATATCGCCTGAAGCGATAAGAAAAGGACTCATTCAGGTAATAAGAAAACGACTCACCCAGGCGAGTTGCCTTCGGCGGACGTTTTAGAGCGGCCGGTAATAGGAAATCGATTCGATGGCAATATTACCGGCAATAAATTTGTTTCCGAGGGCGACACGTTTTCTTATTGCCGGCAACACAAATTGTTTGGTGGGGAATCTTAGGGAGGGCCTTTGTAATGTTAATAACCCAAATTTCAAAAATATTGTAAGATTTCTTTTAAAGCAAAAATTCTTAGGTACATATCGTCACCTGAAATGCAAAAAGACGTAACATCATCGTAAATGAAATGGAAAAAGTCGTGACAAATATTTTAATTTTTTTCACACAATGATGTGGGGGAGTTTTAATTCGATGAAATCCATCATATAAATCAAAAAGTGAATTTCGATTTTTTTTTGCATTTCAACGATGATGTTTTTACGTCTTTTTGCATTTCAGGTGAACATGTACATTCGTCCTTTAATATTCTATTTACACGCAATCTATAGATTAATAGATTAAGCTTGATGGCCAAAGTTTCTAAAGCTCAATTATATTTTTAAAGCTTCACAATAAATAAATAATAATTATAACTAGTGTTAATATCACAGCAAAAATTAAAAAGCGACATTCTGGAAAATTCGGAGAGACAATTTTATAATAGAAAGCCACGCTTATACTGATAAAATTTTTCAGGCAAAAATAGAATAAAACAATAAAAGTTAAGGTGGTCAATCACAAACAGTTACTCGTTTTTCATTGTTTAAACTTTTATCATGTTGATTATCGAATAATCTGAGCGGAGACAAATATTTTTATATGGAGTAGATAAAATATGTACATATATCAAAGAAATACCATTATTTATATTTGGATCGTTTAATGCTGTTTTTGAGTTTTTACCATCATAAAAAAAAAATTAAAAAGGGGGGACAAAAAATAACACTTCGTCTGGAAATGACCCATATATAGATATACTTTTTTTGTAGAGGTAGCATAAAGCATTGAAAGCCAATAAGTTTGGGGTTTGTCTCTCAGCTCACCGTGCTAAAAACCCGGCCTTTCTATGAAGAGCTGCGGAGTAATTCCGCAATTTACTTTTTATAGTGCTTACCATATGAAAAAGAACGGAGCAATTTTATATTGGTCATGATCATGATATCCACAAAGTTATCAACTTTGAGTGGCCTCCCCACCTTTATGCTCAAGTCGTCCCCTTTGGCTTCGAAGCTGCGAACTTATGAAAAAAACAATGTTCAGCGGCCTCTATTACTTGTGCTTCGTGAGTAAATCTGCGCAATTATATTTTAAAACACCCATGTCCGCCATAAGTCTATAAGTTCAGCGTCCGTTGGTTGAGTTGTTCAAGCGGCGGTCTTTCCACTGCTGCATACAATTTCGCCTCACCATTTCTTTCTCGTACTTATACGTAAGTAGTTGCAACTTTTTCTCTTGCCACTATGCCAATAAGACAGAGGCCTGCTATTACTAACACAGGCCACTCTGACGTTGTTCGGAATGCGCAGCATACTCTTAAAGTGCAAAAGTGGGTACAATGATTTAGTTTACCATGCTTAAGACTTCGTCGTCAATGCTATTATTCATGATGTGTAGAAGCCTGCGTTCTTATTTAGACCCTGGAAGTCCGCCTTTAGGACTGCAAATTAATCTTCGTCGAGGAACTTTAATCGTCTGGAGGACCTTTAGTGTTTTTTGCAAGCATACAGTATTAAATGCATTCTTTAGGTCTAAAGTAATAAGCAACCAGTACTTCTACTTTGCACCTTTCCATAGCTTCCCGCTGATCACCTCTTCCGCTAGCTGTTTAACTAACAACGTCACTCCAACAGTGAAACTACCCTTTCGAAAACCGAACTGCACATCTGGTAGTCCTCCACCTAGAAAAGGTTTTCTCAACACATGATTTTGTTATAGTTACATTATTTGTTTCCAGTTACGTTCTAGCAGTTTTCTTATCATTTCTAGCATATGTATGTATATATAGAGCGATATGCTGAAGGAATTCTCGGTAGTTGTCTAGCCTGGGGTGATAGGACTAAACGCTGTTGCTTCTATATATCAGCGAACACAACTTCCGTAAATCACTCGTTGAACGTACGAACAAATACTTCTGGAGTCACCTTCAGGGTAAATTTAAGTACCTGTTTAGGTATGCCGCGTCGGTAACTTCTTCTACAGAACTTCAAGAAAAACACTCTTTCTTCTGGGAATTTTTCTCCTGTCAAATTTGGCTCCGACGGAAATAGCTCGTAGACCATTTGCTCTAACTTTTCGGGACATGTTATCGCATTTTTGTAACTAGCAGGTTCGTTAATCTCCACGGGTCTTGGTCGACGCTATTGAATAGGCTCTGGAAGCAATTTTGCTTGCTTTTCTTGTTTGAGCTCCTTTCGTTTATGTATATCTACATACATATGTAGTTACAAATATATACATATGTAAATGTGTATTATAATAAGCTGCCTAGAGCGCTTGCTATGCAAATTATTTGCTATAATAGTATGGATAAACAACAACATCAAATGAAATTCGCCCACGCTTTATTTGCTACTTGCAACTACATATATGTATAAGTGTATGTCTGTTCATATTAGATGTCTGGATGGGCGCAACCTACAGTTGCGCGTTCATTTACCCATGCAAGCGCTTAGAATATTTTTTTCTTTTTCATAAATATGTATGTATGTATGCATGTATGTATGTACAGCCGGCATTGTTGCTGCTGACCTTTCTGTGATTGTTATTTTGTTTGCTTTTAACACTACTTATTAGGTATTCCTTGGCGCAAGCAAGTCTGCTATTTAACTGATGTTGAATACGTTGCCAATGTTTAGTACATATGTATGTATGTTTGTATATTTGAAACTTACAACATTTGTTCTTTGTTTGTGGTATTGTTATCTTACGAGTATGCACGTGTTCGCGCCAAAATTTGCCCAGCAGCTACAATTTCACACCACCATTTATTTTGGTGTTGGTCCCGCCACGCAGCGGTTGCACGCAAATGAAGCACATCCGCCAGGATATTTTCACTAATACTTGGCGGCTGCCAACACTTATGGGTTTATGTGTGTATACATATGTACATATGTTTGTCAAGCGTTGAAGTTAAGTGTGTGAAAGTCAAGTCGAGTGCTGCTCTTTGGAGTTTTGCTTTTGTTATTTTGCACATCCGAGTGCCTTCAACCTCATTAGCAAGCTTGCTGGTGGTAATGGAATTTACATACATACATACATACATGTAGACACTTACAGGAACGCACTTAATTGTATTTGTATGTGAAATGTGCATTTAGGCTTTTTGTTTTGGTATGAAAACTTTTGGTGGTGCAAGATTCGCAACTCGATGAGGGCACTTGCACTTTTAGAAAGCATTAACAATTTGTAAATGTAAATACATATGCATGTACACAGATATTGCTTTTATAGTTTTTCTCCATGTGTGTGTACTTCGTGCTACACTTTCCAAGATAAAATTTAATATTCTACGCTTCTGTACAACCATACATTTCAGAAATGCTCACATTCGCAACTATTTACGTATGTAAGTAAATATGTATGTCTGTATTTATGTTAACTTGTATGAAGGATATGACCTTTGAACTTGCAGTTTTTTATAGTTTCCCCTTTTATGTTAAATTCCGCGCTGCTGCACTTTTCGTATTGTGCAAAATTTGCATAGCCAGAGGCCAATGAATATTTTGGAGTTGAATGGCGTACTGGCGGTGCAAGTTAATTCGCCTAAATGTATGCAAAGTATTAAAAAGATTATGATAGGAAGCGATAACAATTATCATTTTATGAAAATATGCTAGCATTTTTTTTAATTTACCTATAAAAGTAATAATTGATAAATTCCGTGAAAAATTTAATTAAGTCTTATTAACTCCCTTATTGTTTCCATTCTATTTCCTGCGAAAAATTAGAAAACCCAATAATTGCAGTGGCGCAACAATAATAAATATCAATTCTTGTGCCTCATTTCGCGCACTATGGGCAATGTTCCCATTTGCCTGATGCGGTAACCAACCCGTGTGGAGCCTTGTATGACGGCAGAAGAAGAGAGGGAGTTTCATAAGGGCCATTCCGACTTATTCGGTTTAAGAGATCACTGAGGTCAGCAGCGTCTGTTCGCGAATAGGTGACGCAATAGCGCATCTGGCTATCGCCATAAAAGAATGCTTCATCCTTCAAAAAAAACTCTCCTAGCAATGGGTTGTGTGATGGGTTTGAGATCCATCACTAAAAAGGAGAATCTAGTGAAGATACCTGATATTCCCAATTAATACACCAATTTAATAGAATGGCTATACCAAAGTATAGTACGTCCAATTGAAACTTATGCCTGTCTGCTGGCCAAAAACGCTGCAGAGAGCTGCCACCTCACCTCTGAACAAGTTACAAAGCATGGCTCTACTGTTGGTGATAGCAACAATGAAAACGTGTGCAGCTGCAGCCTTAGATTGCCTCCTAGGTTGGACTCCACTCCGCATTTTTGTCCAAGCGAATTTGCAACCGCAAAATTCTGACAGTACTCGTAAAAACAAAACCCAATTCAAAGATATTTTTTGAGCAAAAGACCAGGTGTAGGAATCTGCGAATTTTCCGACACTATGCCAAAGGAAATCTGCTTTGAAAGGAAATTCAGGCCAAAATCTAGTTGAGAAGGCAGGAAGTAAAGTACTGGCGAGAGGTAGGGGCCGTAGACCATCCAGACTTTTGGTTATCCTTTTGCTCAAAATCTCTGCCTGGAGCAAAGCCAACATCAAGTTTCTAATTGGCTATCTAACCAACCATAATCACCTACGGTCTCACATGCACCGGATTCGTCTTTCCACAGAGACGGATTACCGCCTTTGCCTTGAGGCCGAGGAGACGTCGAAGCACATTATTTGTGATTGTCCAGCATTAGCCAGACTAAGGCTGCAATATTCAGTTCTTCTACAGTCGATACCCTTAAGGTTAGGAATTCGTCTACCAAGAAAGGTTTAGCTTTTATAAGGGAGGCTTATAACATCTTGGGCCGTCAGGCTCAGGAACCATCATAGAGATACAAAAGAGCTTTAAGTTCGCGGTGTACCTTGTTTCTGTTGCACCTAGAAAATATTTTGATATCACCGCAATCCAGGAAATGCGATGGACCGTCCAAGGCTGCATGGAGTATGCAGCGTGGGATGTTTGTTAGAAATAACCGCGCTGGGACTGCGCATAAATTTAGCGTTGGACTTGTGGTTATGCGAAAACCAAGACAGCTCGTTTGCATGTTTTTCGCCATCAGTAAACGCATTGTCACAATCCGCATCAATCATCAAATTAAACAAAATTTTGGGCGCGCGCATCCCAATGGACCTCTGACAATGGAGAGAGGCGGTTCGACTTCGCTGAGGCACAAAGAATGGTAGTTAGTTTATAGGATCAGACACCCGCATCAAAACATGCACAAAGCGAAGAACTAAATTGATCGCATTGTGATAGATGGAAGATACACTTCAGGCGTTCTTGAAGTCCGTTCCGTCCCAGCGGCCCACAATTACTAGTATCACCATCTCTTTACAGCTAAGATCCACCGCATGCACCAAAACATGGAAAAGGTTACTCATACGCCACGTAGGAGTATGTAAGAATACCCCTATGTAAGATGTGGCGTATGAGTAACATTATTCCCTGCTTCTATTGCACACAAAAAATTATTGCACATTTTAATTTGACCATTCAAAACATGCCTATTTATGCATCGATTTTTATCGTTACTAGCTTGATTTTTTGCAAAAGAAGGGGCTTTAATGCAAATGGAAAAAATTACAAAAAATTTGTAATTTTTTCGTTTTTTAAATTTAAATTTTTTTCATAAAAATGGAAATGTCTTGATAAAATGTACTGATTTGGAAAACCTGATTACATATACAAAGTCTATCACCCAATATTAAGTCTACGTGTTTCGGCGTTTTTTGTGTCATTTCAACGCGTTTCCCAACGCGTAAGGTAATTGCAATAAAATATTAAGTATACGCCGCGGTATCTAACATTACTTTGTATCCCGATAATGTTAGTCATACGCCTCATAATAATAATAATACATTGACGTTTACACAATTAGCCTTATCATGAGTTTTCACTTTGGTTTCCATGTATTTAATATGGGCGGAATAAAAATACACAAACAGAATATGTCAGTGTTTGGCCTAGCTTCGCCTCCGACTTGTGGCGTGCGCCTTGAAGCTGTCACACAAAAAGAAGGCACCTACAGTGAAAGGCAATTGTATTTTAATGAGAATCTGTTTTTCATGGCAGGAGGACGCATGAAGGTTTGCCATTGCCTGCCAAGGGGCGACCGCTATTAGAAAAAAACTTGTTTATTCTATTTATTTTTTTATGTTGGTCGAAAACTGAGCATATACGTCCTAAAGAAAGTATTAAAAAACACACTTCACTTCTCTTCAAGTTTGAGTTGAGCACCTACCTGAATGTAAGAACAGAGCATAAATTGATGGACAAACATAAAAATTGGCAACTTATAAACTGGATATATTTGATTGCTCGTCTAAACGTTTTCAAAACTTTGGCTCACTTAAAAACTTGAAATATCTTTTTACTCATGTAAAACTCAGTGGTTGTTTTTTAATCACCAACAACATACGAGGCTAAGTTCCAAGTAGGTATATTGCAAAGCATCAGCCTCTTTTATTTCTAAACTGTAATTGATGGAAATGTCCAATATACGCAACCATGTTTAAATGCCGAATTGGAACTTATTTGCGTAAATTGATCATTTTAGAAATAAATAAAAGAGGCTGATGCTTTGCAATATACCAACTTTAAACTCAGCCATACACTGCAGAAAAGTTATTTCTAACCACATAACCAGGCAAGCGTGAACAACCACTCAATAAAGGCTTCTGGTCATCTACAAACTGGAAATCAGTTTTCACTCACTTAAAATTTGGACATACATTTTCGGTAATTTTGTAATGTACATTTCTGGTTATTTAAAAAGCGGGCATAAGTGTTTGGTAATTTTTGTCCATGAAAAAACTTTTCATAAATTTTGCTAATTTAACCAATGAGCTTAAGTTTCTAATAATTTAAAAACTACACATAGATTTTTGGTCATTAAAAAACTATGGCTATTTTAAAACTAAACACGCTTTTGCTAATTTAAAAACTGGACATAAATTGCTAAGCATGCATAAGTTTATCATTAAAAAACGGGATAGAAATATTTGGGCATACGTTTTTGCTAATTTAAAAACTGAACATAATTTTTTGTTCATTAAAAATAATTTAAAATTTAGACATATGTTTCTGGTAATTTAAAAACTGCACATACATTTTTGGTCATCTATAAATTGGACATACGTCTTTGGCCGTTTAAAACCTGGACACAAATGTTTGAGCATATATGTTTGGCATTTTAAAAAAGGACATAATGTTTTTCTCAAAAAAGGGGTTTGATAACTTTAGCTTATTTTAAAACTGGGCGTAAATATTTGCTCATTAAAAACTGGATATCATTTTTGTCCGTTAAATAGGTTACTCGTAAATAAAAATCTTTACATAAATTTTTGGTCATTAAAAAACTGGGCACGTTTCTGCTAATTTAAAACTGCAAATAAATTTTATGGCATACATTTGTGGTCATTTAAAATCTGGACATATGATTTTGCCCAATGAAAAAGTATATCACTTTTGCTCATTTAAAAACCAAACTTAAAATTGGGTATACATATATTTTTGGTTATTTAAAAAGTAGACATAAAGTTTTGTTCGATGAAAGTTGTAGATAGCATTTGGCGATTTAAAGACTGAAATTTATTGTATACTTATTCTAAAACTGGATAAAGCTTTCGGGTCGCTTAAAAATTGGACATCAATTTTTGTTAATTTTAAGTTACATACGTAAGTACATACATATTTACATATGTAAATATACGACTGAAGGTGAAAAAGGTGTATGAGTGTTCGTCTTTTAAAATTTGGTTAATAAATGTATTCAGTCATGGATGAGTATTGGCCAGTCAAAGTGGCAGTGAACCAGTTAGCAAGTAAATTTTTTTACTAAACCGTTTCATAAGCTACTTGTACATAAGCCACGAAATTATATAGTTATCTACATCTTATAGTCCATACTTTCTATTCAACTTTCGAACACATAGATTTTATCCATTTTGTATGTCCAATTTATAAATAGCTAACAATGTATGCGGGGTTTAAATTATAAAAAATGTATGTCCAATTTTCAAATTATCAAAAATGTATGTTTGTACTTTAAATGATCAAGAAATTATGGCCTATTTTTAATTACCAAAAATCTATGTCCATTTAATTTCAAGCATTCATCATCATAACGAACGTGTGAATAACATAGAAATTTAATTTCACTTTTACTAATTTGTTAAAAATTCTAGACTACCGCTGACTAACTCAGGGAGAGGGGAGACCAGTATGTTTGCATGTATGTATATAAAAAAATATTTATTGGACCAAAAAGTAGTGGGTAGGCACTGTGGCCAATGGTAATCAACTATTACCACCTCTGCATGGTTGTAAGCCATGCAGAGTCCGCAGAAGACTCCGGAAGCAGTGTCCGGAGGATGCATCAGACTAGGCCGAGCATACTTTGAAGTGCCATCTTATTGAAACTTAAGAAAGTTCAATTACTTGGCAGTTGAGAAGTGCATGTGCAAAAATTTCCTAAATTGCATAAAGGAAATTTTTGCACATGGAGCAGTACATAGCATGTATTTAGGCGCCTGGTGTTAGCAGACGCGCCTAAACAACCGCACTCAAATATTATCAGATTTCCCGCCTAATAACTGTTTGTGAGTAATTAATAAACTTAATTTAATTGCATAAATAGCTAGGCAAACATGCAGTTTGGGTACAAGTACCATTTTCATTACTTGTTGCTTAAAGGCCTGCCGTATTGTCTAACTGGTATACCGCCGACATGCATAACTAAATGCATATCACAAAATGCAGTGCAATATTCTAATAAGCTATTTTTAAGCTACGAAACTCCATACTTTCTACCTCTCGCGCTGACTGATGATGGGTTTTATAGATTTTACGCTATCTATTCAATCTATCGTAGATAACTGCATGCAACTACATACATACATATGTATGTACAGTGCACATATGTATAAGTATTCATGTGATATATGCAAACGTTTGTGTATATGAAGCTCGCAAGCGATAGCCATTTATTATAGTACATCGTTACTCATTCTCTTTATCAACGCTCGCACTTCCTTCCTGCCTTCGAATGTATGTATGTATTTTTGTGTGATTTGCCTGTTTGCATTACTGCCTACAAGTACACACATGCGTTCTTTTCCGCTTCGCTTGAAAACTCTTCTTCGAATTTTTATTAATATATGTTTTTTGTTCTATTTTGATTTCATATTTGTTTTAGTTGTATTGAACTGTATGCAATACAATAAATTTAATTAAGTTTTTATTGCGTATTGCTTTTATTACTTTCGTATGTAAACACTCACAATTGCATACAATCATATTTTGACATTCATAATAGAGATGGGCGCGAAACAACACCCGAATTTTTTGGTCCCGCACCCTACCATCCCGAGTTTTTCGGAATTGTATCTCGGGTTCCGATATCTATCACGTAATATGGCTTTCAAATTAATTTTAAATATACTTAATATATTTATATCGTCTTTTAAAGTACAAAACCACGTAGCATCGTTCTGCAAAATGATCTGTTCTGTTTTGCTTTGATGTTCGTTTTAATTTCAAATAAACACAGAAAATGCTTATTTTATTCAAGATTCTTATGGAAAATTTTGTGAATCTTCGGAAGTTGCGGCTGTTATAATTATCGAAAGTGTCGAGAATGGATTGTCCTTTTACCGCTCGCAAATTTTTAAAGGCCTTCCCGATACAATCCATCCAAGCCATTTTTAAATCGGT
This sequence comes from Rhagoletis pomonella, assembly GCF_013731165.1. Lineage (NCBI taxonomy): Eukaryota > Metazoa > Arthropoda > Insecta > Diptera > Tephritidae > Rhagoletis > Rhagoletis pomonella. The sequence goes on from NW_023458555.1 coordinate 47,344,347, forward strand.
ACCGTAAATCCCGCGGGACACAATATACCGCGCCCATCTCTAATCGGTACATTCATACTCGCAAAGCAAATATGGCAGAAGAATTTAGTTGTAAGTATAGATCGATAATTCTGAAAATATTACAGCATTACTAAATTTACTTTTCTGATGAGTATAATAATGGGCACGTTCAGAAGGCACAACAGCTCAGTAACTGTTGCGATTGCACCTTCTGAACGCGTTGTTGTGTACTTCTGATCAACTGAACAGTTGCGTGTTAGATGATCGTAATATTTTTCTGATCATTTGAGACAACATGTTGGTGTGTACCTTTCAGAATTGAATTTGACAGCTAATGTATCACGCCGTTCAGAAGGCGCATAACGATCCCTGATTTTGTTAGCAACGGTTGGGCTCAACTGCTGCGCCTTCTGAACCTACCCAATGATTTTTCTATAAAACAAAAAAGCATATGTTTCTGTATCAGAAAGAGTCTATAAACATCCATGTATGTATATTCATATTAGGATGTGTCTTATTTTTCAACTTTGGCCCACAAAGCAAGACCCACTCTAGATAGGTTCATTCCATCATAAAAATTTGCTCTGGGTAAAATTTTCAAAATAGGATAATTGGAAGACGTGCATCAATAGTCCTAAATTTACGCAATATGAAAATGGCGTAGCCCTTTATGAGATCAACGTCCAAAAGTCGATGGATTGAATTATTTTATGCAAAATTGAAGGAATTGGCGTATTGCACGTTTTTTCGTTATTGAATTTAGAAAATTTTTGAAAAGCACGGGTTTGTAACCAAACGAACCTATCCCCTAGATTCCCAGAAATTCTTAGAGACCGGCGCTGGGTCATGTACAGGTGAATATGGAATTCTGGCAACAGCTGTCCAGAACACCATTGAGATATGGAGGGAATATTTCTCAACGCTTTTGAATGGCGACACAGGTGGCGCGTTAGATGTAGAAGAATCCAGACCAACGTATAGCGACGATGCTAACGCTCCAGCACTCTACCAAGACAAGGCGAGAATAAAAATAATGCGGCTTGATAACAATATTACATCCGCAGAATTATGTCTGATGAATTCTCTAACATTGAAATCTGAGTGTACTTTGTCCACAAGATGGGAGTTCCCGCCGTTTGTGCCAATTATCGCGGAATACAGTTTCTTAAGATTGCTTACAAGGTCCTGTTGACGATATTGTGTGAAAGACCGCATCCCTTCTTGAACCAATTAATTGGACCTTATCAATGTGGCTTCAGACCTGATAAGTTCACCACCGGCCCTATTTTCATAAAAAATAGACCAGATAAGAAAATCGACACACACTTTATTTTTGCCGATTTTGAGTCCGGTTTTGATAGCACCTAGAGAATCTGCATGTACGATGCCATGTCAGAAATTTGGAATCTACACAAAACTAATACGGCTATCTAGAATAACGTTGAGCGCAACCTTCACCTCGGTTCAAATTGGTAAGGACCTCTCGGCGTCGTTTGGTTTTAGAAAACGCGATTCACTGACATGTGACTCTTTTAATCTGATTCCTCTGATCTGATCTGATCTGATCTGAATAAGAGCGGCCAATCCGAATTGCAGCGGCACCAAATTCAGCAAAAGGAAGATGCTGTTGGCGTATGCAGATGAAATTAATATCACCGGCCTGTAACTAAGTTACGTTAGCGCAATATTTTCTACTTAGAAAGAGAAACTGAAAAGGTAAGTCTATTGGTGTACGAGGACAATACAAAGTACCTTCTGGCAACACATAAAAAGTCAGCCTGGAGATCAAGCGAGGAATAACTCCTGCGCGCCGGTGCTACTTTCGGCTCGGTACACAATTGAAAAGCAGGGCCCTCTCTCGACAAACAAAGGTCATGCTCTGCAAATTTCTCATCATACTAGTGCTTTTTATAAGGCGCAGAAACGAGACGATGCTCAACAAAGATGAGAAGACTTTGGTTGATTTTGAGAGAACGGTTATACGCAAGGTCTATTGCCCTTTCGCGTGCACTACGGGTTCCAAAGAAGATGTAATGACAAACTGTACGAGCTTTTTATATAATCATTATGGGGGCTGGGTCATGTTGTTCGCATATTTTCCGCCACTATCACAATGGAAAGATGAACTACAGAAAAACCTGCGATTGGTGAATTTTTTTGGTATCGATCTAAACCAACAAACGGTCGTAGCTCTTTTTCATTCTTTTTAACCGACTTCAAAAAAAAAGAGGAGGTTATCAATTCGTCGGAATATTTTTTTTATGTATGTTACCGCATAACTTTGGATCACGTCAAACGATT
>NW_023458555.1:47346747-47361455 GCF_013731165.1 Rhagoletis pomonella
AATCGTTTGACGTGATCCAAAGTTATGCGGTAACATACATAAAAAAATATTCCGACGAATTGATAACCTCCTCTTTTTTTTTGAAGTCGGTTAAAAAGAACGAAAAAGAGCTACGAGCGTTTGTTGGTTTAGATCGATACCAAAACAATTCACCAATCGCAGGTTTTTCTGTAGTTCATCTTTCCATTTTGATAGTGGCGGAAAATATGCGAACAACATGACCCAGCCCCCATAATGATTATATAAAAAGCTCGTACAGTTTGTCATTACATCTTCTTTGGAACCCGTAGTGCACGCGAAAGGGCAATAGACTTTGCGTAGAACCGTTCTCTCAAAATCAACCAAAGCCTTCTCATCTTTGTTGAGCATCGTCTCGTTTCTGCGCCTTATAAAAAGCACTAATATGATGAGAAATTTGCAGAGCATGACATTTGTTTGTCGAGAGAGGGCCCAGCTTTTCAATTGTCTACCGAGCCGAAAGTAGCACCGGCGCGCAGGAGTTATTCCTCGCTTGATCTCCAGGCTGACTTTTTATGTGTTGCCAGAAGGTACTTTGTCTTGTCCTCGTTCACCAATAGACTTACCTTTTCAGTTTCTCTTTCTAAGTAGAAAATATTGCGCTAACGTAACTTAGTTACAGGCCGGTGATATTAATTTCATCTGCATATGCCAACAGCATCTTCCTTTTGCTGAATTTGGTGCCGCTGCAATTTGGATTGGCCGCTCTTATTACGCTTTCCGGAATCTATATATTAATACGCTAACATAAATTTTGTCTCCGTTCGTTTGGCTATTCTACCGAACCGATTTCAAAACCAAGAACACCGTTGGAAAGGCATTTTTCCGTAGTTGAGCAGACTTTTTATGGTTTCACAATTGGTTGAAAATTACGGCCAAAACCGTCGTTTAAACATTTTCGAATTGTGTATACATGTTGCTGCAACATGTTCAATTTGACATGACAAGTGAAACTTCTTTAGCGGCAGTTGGTTGGGAGTAAATCGTCAAATTCGAGGGGAATAATGCACATGGAAATGGTACTCAGCGGTTTAACGGTTTGAGAATAAAAACAAAAACAAAGATGCCTAGAGGTTCAGGCAAAAACGACGACCAAAGTAAATTTAAACACTTTAAGGTAAGGGTGAGAGGAATGTGCAAAAATAAAGATAAATATGAAGAAAAGGATGAAGTGAAGATCGATATTGTTATCGATATAAAACTCGATATTTTTATCGATATAATAATCGATATTGCTATCGATAAAATAATCTATATTGTTATCGATACTGTTATTGATTAAATAACCGCTATTGTAATCGATAATCGATAATCAATAATAATAATCGATATTGTTATCGATACAATAATGGATATTGTTATAGGTATAATAATCGATTAAATAATTGATTTTGTTATCGATTTAGTCATTTATATTTTTAACGATAGGTACAATAATCGATACTGATGATTGTTATATTTATCGATGAATTAATCGATCTTACAATCGTTGTATTTTTCTATATGTTTATGGATATTGTTATCGGTATTTTTAGCGACACAGTTACCAACAGGGTTATCGATACACTAATCGGAACATTGAATGTGATCACATTACATGACATCACATCACATTTTATCACATGATATAAAGAGACATTACATGATATTACATCACATAATATGATATCACATCACACGATATCACGTGACATCACATTATATGGCATGACATCACATGACTTGACATCACATGATATGACATCGTATGGTATGACATCATATGACATGGCATCACAGGATATGACAACACATGACATGACATCCTATCACATCACATAGAATCACGTCACATCTTATCACGTCACCGCACCTCATCTCATATACGTGAGAAGAAAAAGAAAAGGATATAAGCAAAGATGTGAAAGATAAAAACAAAGATGAAGACCAAGGTAAAGTTACCGATTTCAAATCCAAAAACACCGTTGGAAAAGTAATTTTCTGTAGATGAGGAGAGTTTTTATAGTTTCGTCGTTTAAAAATTTCCATATTTGTGTATGGTTGTTTTTGCAACCTATTCAATTTAAGCGGTTTCGCATTTGGTTTTACTTCGTATTTGAAATTAAACTTTGAAATAAGGATAGATATGAAGATGAAGAAACAAGTGATAACGATGAAGACAAAAAAGGCAAAAGTAAAGATAAAGTCGAAAATTGAGATAAAGGCGAAAATGGAGACAATGAGAAATACATAAGAATTAGGTTAACAGAGCTGAAATTTTCCGATAGGAATCGAAATAAAATCAGCCATAAAGGTTACTGAAATTTATCGAATCATCGAAGTTTATAATTATCGAAATTTATCCATGCTTATTAAGTTATCGCACCGTATCGAATTATTCAAACCGATCAATGTTTACTGAGTTGTCGAAATTTATAGACACAGAAACTAAGTTGTCCAAATTTACGGATAGTTATCGAGCTATAAAAACATGTGGGATTAACGAAATTTGTCAAGTTAAAGAAATGTATCAAGTTATCAATATTTATTGAATGATCATTATTTATAGACTTAACGAAATATATCGAGGTGACGTAATGCATGGAGTTCTTTCAACTTACAGAGTTATTGATCTACTGAAATTGGTTGGTTCAACGAAGCGAAGTTTATGGAATTTTCAAAATATATCGATTTGTCGAAATTTCAAGGTTATATAAGCTTATCGATTTATCATTGCTTATCCAATTTAATCGTCTTAACAGAGAGAGCCATCGAATTTTACAGTTATCGGAATTGGTCGAGTTAACGAATTTTGTTGAGTTATCGAATTTTAGTGTTTTTGAAATTCATCGAACTATCGATATGTATCAAATCATGGAAATTTATCGATAAACTTGAATGCATCGGGTCAATTCCATGTCCTGCCGAAGTCCTCCAAAGACCTTCTCAGACAAAAACAAATTTAGTTACGTTTTAGCAAAAGTATAAGTTTTGTTACATGTTAAGTTAGAAAACCTCTCCAAGGCTTCTACAACTAGAAAAACTGTCGAATTTCGACAGTAACTGGCACTCTAGTCAGATTAAAAGAGTCACACGACAGTGAATTGCGTTTTCTAAAACCAAACGACGCCGAGAGGTCCTTACCAATTTGAACCGAGGTGAAGGTTGTGCTCAACGTTATTCTAGATAGCCGTATTAGTTTTGTGTAGATTCCAAATTTAGACATGGCATCGTACATGCAGCTTCTCTACGTGCTATCAAAACCGGACTCAAAATCGGCAAAAATAAAGTGTGTGTTGATTTTCTTATCTGGTCTATTTTTTATGAAAATGGGGCCGGTGGTGAACTTATCAAATCTGAAGCCACATTTATAAGGTCCAATTAGTTGGTTCAAGAAGGGATACGGTCTTTCACACAGTATCGTCAACAGGACCTTGTAAGCAATCTTAAGAAACTGTTTTCCGCGATAATTGGCACAAACGGCGGGAACTCCCATCTGGTGGACATAGCACAGACAATGCCCAATGTTAGGGCATGTATTAATCAGACATAATTCTGTTTAACAGCTAGTACATGGCTCTTCGCCGCCGAATTTGGACCGCTCCGGATGTCATATTGTTATTAAGCCGCATTATTTCTATTCTCGCCTTGTCTTGGTAGAGTGCTGGAGCGTAAGCATCGTCGCTATAGATTGGTCTGGATTCTTCTTCATCTAACGCGCCACCTGTGTCGCCATTCAAAAGCGTTGAGAAATATTTCCTCCATATCTCAATTGTGTTCTGGACAGCTGTTGCCATAATTCCATATTCACCTGCACATAGGGATGTTGCGATACAAGTAAATACAAGTAGGTACTCGATACTTTCATCTTGAAACCAAGTACTTTTGGCATCGATAACTTTCACCAAATACAATATTCGATCAACTCAAAGCCATTTGAGCAACAGTGCAAACAAAATTTACCGTTGTTGTTGTGGTTTGCCATACCTCATTTCATTTGAATTTCATTTTCTAGGTGGTGTTGATTCAACTGAAAGTTAAGCTTGTAGAAACAGTTCGTAAGCAAATCTTTAATACAAATGTATTTGTATTTTTAATATTTGTTTGCTTGACGATTTTTAAATCGTTTGGATAGAGAGACATCATTTTGGACATGTTTTAATTGGATCTTCACGGTCAACCTAAAATTTTTGAGTAATAGTAGCAAGCTAGCTGGCGGAAAATGAGTAAATAAAAGTACATACTCGATACTTTTTGGTTGGTATCGGCTTGGTATCGATGCCTTTTCAGAAAAATACTTCCAAGTATAAGTATCGATAGTAAAGGTTATTTCCACATCCCTACCTGCACATGACCCAGTGCCGGTCTCGGTCTCTTTTCGAGCTGCATTCGAGCTGTCTGCCAGCATTTCAAGCTCCTCCAATCTAGGGGATAGGTTCGTTTGGTCACAAACCCGTGCTTCTCGAAAATTTTCTGAATTCGATAACGGAAAAACGTGCCTCAAGAGCCCAATTCCTTAAATCCTTGGGTTTTGGTACGTTGATATCATAAAAGGCAACGCCTTTTTCATATCTGGTTAGGTTTGGAAGATGTAGAGCCTTTTTTTTGCGTAAATTTAGGGCTCTTGAGGCACGTCTTCCACTTATCCTATTTTGAAAATTTTACACAGAGCAAATTTTTATGATGGAATGAACGTAGAGTGGGTCTTGCTTTGTAGGCCAAAGGTGAAAAATTAGGCACATCTTAATATGCATATACATAGATGTTTCTAGACTCTTTCTGATGCAGAAACATATGCTTTGGGACGTCCATAGCCGTAGCCTACATCTTTGTTTTATAGTAAAATCGTTATTATACTCATCTGGATAAATTTAGTAATGCTGTAATATTTTCGGAATTATCAGTCTATACTTACAACTTAATTCTTCTACCATATTTGCTTTGCGAGTATGAATGTACCGATTAGAGATGGGAGCGGTATATTGTGTCCCGCGGGACTTACGGTACCGACTTAAAAATGGCTGGGATGGACTCTATCGGGAAGGTCCGGTCTGCGAGCGGAGAAGGAAAATCCATTCTCGACGCTTTCGATAATTATAAAAGCCGCAACTTCCGAAGATTCACAAAATTTTCCATGAAGAATCTTGTGTTTATTTGAAATTAAAACCGTCATCAAAGCAAAACAGAACAGATCGTTTTGCAGAACGATGCTACGCGGTTTTGTACTTTAAAAGACGATATAAATATATTAAGTATTTAAAATTAATTTGAAAGCCATGTGAAATTTATTACGTGATAGATATCGAAACCCGAGATACAATTCTGAATAACTCGGGATGGTAGGGTGCGGGACCTAAAAATTCAGGTGTCGGGATGGGCGGGAACGGGATTGGATATTTTGTTTCGCGCCCATCTCTATTATGAATGTCAAAATATGATTGTATGCAATTGTGAGTGTTTACATACGAAAGTAATAAAAGCAATACGCAATAAAAACTTAATTAAATTTATTGTATTGCATACAGTTCAATATAACTAAAACAAATATGAAATCAAAATAGAACAAAAAAAATTATTAATAAAAATGCGAAGAAGAGTTTTCAAGCAAAGCGGAAAAGAACGCATGTGTGTATTTACTTGTAGGCAGTAATGCAAACAGGCAAATCGCACATAAATACATACATACATTCGAAGGCAGGAAGGAAGTGCGAGCGCCGATAAAGAGAATGAGCAACGATGTACTATAATAAATGGCTATCGCTTGCGAGCTTCATATGCACAAACGTTTGCATATGTATATCACATGAATACTTATACATATGTGCACTGTACATACATATATATGTATGTAGTTGCATGCAGTTATCTACGCTAGATTGAATAGATAGCGTAAAATCTATAAAACTCATTGTTTAGCCTACCCATCATCAGTCAGCGCGAGAGGTAGAAAGTATGGAGTTTCGTAGCTTGAAAATAGTTTATGAGAATATTCCACTGCATTTTGTGATATGCATGTAGTTATGCATGTCGGCAGGTATACCAGTTAGACAATACGGCAGGCCGTGAAGCAACAAGTAATGAAAATGGTACTTGTACCCTGTATTAGTACCAAACTGCATGTTTGCCGAGCTATTTATGCAATTAAATTAAGTTTATTTACTACTCACAAACAGTTATTAGGCGGGAAATCTGATAATATTTGTGTGCGGTATCTAGAATTTTTAACAAATCAGTAAAAGTGAAGTTAAATTTCTATGTTATTCACACGTTTGTTATGATGATGAATGCTTGAAATTAAATGGACATAGATTTTTGGCAATTAAAAAATAGGCCATAATTTCTTGATCATTTAAAGTACATACATACATTTTTGTTCATTTGAAAACTGGACATACATTTTTAAAGTTTTTAAAGTGGACATACAATTTTTATAATTTAAGCCCCGCAAACATTGTTGGTTATTTATAAATTGGACATACAAAATGGATAAAATCTATGTGTTCGAAAGTTGAATAGAAAGTATGGACTATAAGATGTAGATAACTATGAAACGGCTTAGTAAAAAAATTTACTTGCTAACTGGTTCACTGCCACTTTCACTGTCCAATACTCATCCTTGACTGAACACATTTATTAACCAAATTTTAAAAGACGAACACTCATACACCTTTGTCACCTTCAGTCGTATATTTACATATGTAAATATGTATGTACTTATGTATGTAACAATTATGTAAAATTAACAAAAATTGATGTCCAATTTTTAAGCGACCCGAAAGCTTTATCCAGTTTTAAAATAAGTATACAATAAATTTCAGTCTTTAAATCGCCAAATGCTATTTACAACTTTCATCGAGCAAAACTTTAAGTCTAGTTTTTAAATAACTAAAAATGTATACCCAATATTAATTTGGTTTTTAAATGAGCAAAAGTGATATACTTTTCCATTGGGTAAAATCATATATCCAGTTTTTAAATGACCACATATGTATGCCATAAAATTTATTTGCAGTTTTAAATTAGCAGAAACGTGTCCAGTTTTTTAATGAACAAACATTTATGTAAAGATTTTTTTTTACCAGAAACCTATTTTTTGCCATTTTTCAACGGAAAAACTGTATACTTAATGAGCAAATAATATAAGTTATCAGTTTTTAAATTACCAGAAACATATGTTTAAATTTTAAATTATTTTTTAATGGACAAAAAATGATGTTCAGTTTTTAAATGAGCAAAAACGTATGCCCAAATATTTCAGTCACGTTTTAAATGATAAACGTTTCATTGATCAAAACATCATGTCCAGTTTTTAAGTGACCAAAAATATATACTTAGCAATTTATGTCCAGTTTTTAAATTACCAAAAGCGTGTTTAGTTTTTAAACAGCCATAGTTTTTTAATGACCAAAAATCTGTGTGTAGTTTTTAAATTATTAGAAACTTAAGCTCAGTGGTTAAATTAGCAAAAATTATGAAAATTTTTTAATGGCCAAAAAATTCCAGAAACTTATTCCCGGTTTTTAAATAACCAGAAATGTACATTCCAAAATTACCGAAAATGTATGTCCAGATTTTAAGTGAGTGAAAACTGATTTCCAGTTTGTAGATGACCAGAAGCCTTTATTGAGTGGTTGTTCACGCTTGCCTGGTTATCTGGTTAGAAATAATTTTTCTGCAGTGTATGGCACATTCAGGTAGGTGCTCAACTCAAACTTGAAGAGAAGTGAAGTGTGTTTTTTTAATACTTTCTTTTGGGCGTATAAGCCCAGTTTTCGACCAACATAAAAAAATAAATAGAATAAACAAGTTTTTTTTTCTAATAGCGGTCGCCCCTTGGCAGGCAATGGCAAATCTCCATGCGTCCTCCTGCCATGAAAAACAGATTCTCATTAAAATACAATTGCCCTTCAGTGTAGGTGCCTTCTTTTTGTGTGACAGCTTCAAGGCGCACGCCACAAGTCAGAGGCGAAGCTAGGCCAAACACTAACATATTCTGTCTGTGTATTTTTATTCCGCCCATATTAAATACATGGAAACCAAAGTGAAAACTCATGATAAGGCTAATTGTGTAAACGTCAATGTATTATTATTATTATGAGGCGTATGACTAACATTATCGGGATACAAAGTAATGTTAGATACCGCGGCGTATACTTAATATTTTATTGCAATTACCTTACGCGTTGGGAAACGCGTTGAAATGACACAAAAAACGCCGAAACACGTAGACTTAATATTGGGTGATAGACTTTGTATATGTAATCAGGTTTTCCAAATCAGTACATTTTATCAAGACATTTCCATTTTTATGAAAAAAATTTAAATTTAAAAAACGAAAAAATAACAAATTTTTTGTAATTTTTTCCATTTGCATTAAAGCCCCTTCTTTTGCAAAAAATCAAGCTAGTAGCGATAAAAATCGATGCATAAATAGGCATGTTTTGAATGGTCAAATTAAAATGTGCAATAATTTTTTGTGTGCAATAGAAGCAGGGAATATTGTTACTCATACGCCACATCTTACATAGGGGTATTCGTACATACTCCTACGTGGCGTATGAGTAACCTTTTCCATGTTAAAGTTTTCATTTCTGGTGTCATTCACAAACTAAACTACCTAAAAACGATAATACCTTGGGAAAATGACCTGATCTTGAAAAACGATAAAAAAATCCGTAATTTACGGCCCAAAATTAAGTTTACGTGTGTCGGCGTTTGACCTTGCAGTAAATAATCAATGCTTTAATAAGTTTCTTAATATTTCGCTCTTACAGGTAAGTCATCAATAGATCTTGCTTATCATAGTTCCCTTCTCATCTGTGCTCAATATCGTCCACTGTCAGCGCCATATAGGAGAACGGACATGATTAGAGACTTGTGAAACGTGTTTTTGTTCATCGAGAGAGGACTTTACTTCCTAATTGCTTACCGACCTCAAAATAGCACATGCTTGATGTCCAAAGTGGCCTGTTGGTGGTGTTTATGATGGATCCAAAATTTACACAGGGCCTCATACAGGCAGCTTCTCATCGTGCTATCAACAGCGATGTGTAGAAATTTCAGGATTTTACTTGCTGTGAAAATCTGGTCAATGGTATACTTACCAGGTCTGAAGCCACACTGATAAGTTCCAATCAGTTGGTTCAAGAAGGGATAAAGTCTTTCACGCAATATCGTCGACAGGACCTTATAAGCAATACATCATATGCCCACCCTGTCGGAAACAACAATAACCAAAAAGTCAATATGAAGTCTTATTCTGCGATAATTGGCGCAAACGAGGGGGGGGGGCCTTTTGGTGCATGCGGTGGATCTTAGCTGTAAAGAGATACTAGTAATTGTTGGCCGCTGGGACGGAACGGACTTCAAGAACGTCTGAAGTGTATCTTCCGTCTATCACAATGTGATCAATTTAGTTCTTCGCTTTATGCATGTTTCGATGCGGGTGTCTGATCCTATAAACTAACTACCATTCTCTGTGCCTCAGCGAAGTCGAAGGTCCATTGTGCTGCGCGCGCAAATCAAGCTGATTTTGTTTAATTTGATGATTGAGGCGGATAGTGACAATGCGTTTACTGATGGCGAACAACCTGCAAACGAGCTGTCTTGGTTTTCGCATAACCGCAAGTCCAACGCTAAATTTATGCGCAGTCCCAGCGCGGCTATTTCTAACAAACATCCCACGCTGCATACCCATGCAGCCTTGGACAGTCCATCGCATTTCCTGGATTGCGGTGATATCAAAATATTTTCTCGGTGCAACAGAAACAAGGTACACCGCGAACTTAAAGCTCTTTTGTATCTCTATGATGGTTCCTGAGCCTGACGGCCCAAGATGTTATAAGCCTCCGTTATAAAAGCTAAACCTTTCTTGGTAGACGAATTCCTAACCTTAAGGGTATCGACTGTAGAAGAACTGAATATTGCAGCCTTAGTCTGGCTAATGCTGGACAATCACAAATAATGTGCTCCGACGTCTCCTCGGCCTCAAGGCAAAGGCGGTAATCCGTCTCTGTGGAAAGACCAATCCGGTGCATGTGAGACCGTAGGTGATTATGGTTGGTTAGATAGCCAATTAGAAACTTGATGTGGCTTTTCTCCAACCAGATATTTTGAGCAAAAGGATAACCAAAAAGTCTGGATGGTCTACGGCCCCTACCTCTCGCCAGTACTTTACTGCCTGCCTTCTCAACTAGATTTTGGCCTGAATTTCCTTTCAAAGCAGATTTCCTTTGGCATAGTGTCGGAAAATTCGCAGATTCCTAGACCTGGTCTTTTGCTCAAAAAACATCTTTGTGTTGGGTTTTGTTTTTAAGAGTACTGTCAGAATTTCGCAGTTGCAAATTCGCTTGGACAAAAATTGTGGAGTGGAGTCCAACCTAGGAGGCACTCTAAGGCTGCAGCTGAACACGTGTTCATTGTTCCTATCACCAACAGTAGAGCCATGCTTTGTAACTTGTTCATAGGTGAGGCGGCAGTTTACTGCAGCATTTTTGGCCAGCAGACAATGGAAGCATAAGTTTCAATTGGACGTACTATACTTTGGTATAGCCATTCTATTAAATTGGTGTATTAATTGGGAATATCAGGTATCTTCACTAGATTCTCCTTTTTAGTGACGGATCTTAAACCCATCACACAACCCATTGCTAGGAGAGTTTTTTTTGAAGGATGAAGCAATTTTTTATAGCGAGAGCCAGATTCCCTATTGCGTCACCTATTGGCGAGCAGATGCTGCTGAACCTCAGTGATCTCGTAAACTGAATAAGTCGGAATGGTCCTTATGAAACTCCCTCTCTTCTTCTGCCGTCATACAAGGCTCCACACGGGTTGGTTACCGCATCAGGCAAATGGGAACATTGCCCATAGTGCGCGAAATGAGGCACAAGAATAGATATTTATTATTGTTGCGCCACTGCAATTATTAGGTTTTCTAATTTTTCGTAGGAAACAGAATGGAAACAATAAGGGAGTTAATAAGATTTAATTAAAATTTTCACGGAATTTATTAATTATTACTTTTATAGGTAAATTAAAAAAAAATCCTAGCATATTATCATAAAATGATAATTGTTATCGCTTCCTATCATAATCTTTTTAATACTTTGCATACATTTAGGCGAATTAACTTGCACCGCCAGTACGCCATTCAACTCCAAAATATTCATTGGCCTCTGGCTATGCAAATTTTGCACAATACGAAAAGTGCAGCAGCGCGGAATTTAACATAAAAGGGGAAACTATAAAAAATTGCAAGTTCAAAGGTCATATCCTTCGTACAAGCTAACACAAATACAGACATACATATTTACTTACATACGTAAATAGTTGCGAATGTGAGCATTTCTGAAATGTATGGTTGTACAGAAGCGTAGAATATTAAATTTTATCTTGGAAAGTGTAGCACGAAGTACACACACATGGAGAAAAACTATAAAAGCAATATCTGCGTACATGCATATTTACATTTACAAATTGTTAATGCTTTCTAAAAGTGCAAGTGCCCTCATCGACTTGCGAATCTTGCACCACCAAAAGTTTTCATACCAAAACAAAAAGCTTAAATGCACATTTCACATACAAATACAATTAAGTGCGTTCCTACACTTAAGTGTCTACATGTATGTATGTATGTAGATTCCATTACCATCAGCAAGCTTGCTAATGAGGTTGAAGGCACTCGGATGTGCAAAATAACAAAAGCAAAACTCTAAAGAGCAGCACTCGACTTGACTTTCACACACTTAACTTCAACGCTTGACAAACATATGTACATATGTATACACACATAAACCCGTAAGTGTTGGCAGCCGCCATGTATTAGTGAAAATATCCTGGCGGATGTGCTTCATTTGCGTGCAACCGCTGCGTGGCTGGACCAACACCAAAATAAATGGTGGTGTGAAATTGTAGCTGCTGGGCAAATTTTGGCGCGAACACGTGCATACTCGTAAGATAACAATACTACAAACAAAGAACAAATGTTGTAAGTTTTGAAACATACAAACATACATACATATGTACTAAACATTGGCAACGTATTCAACATCAGTTAAATAGCAGACTGGCTTGCGCCAAGGAATACGTAATAAGTAGTGTTAAAAGCAAACAAAATAACAATCACAGAAAGGTCAGCAGCAACAATGCTGGCTGTACATACATACATGCATACATACATACATATGTATGAGAAAGAAAAAAATATGTAGTTCATTCTAAGCGTTTGCATGGGTAAATGAACGCGCAACTGCAGGTTGCGCCCATCCAGACATAAGGCGTATTCACGATCCGGTGCATACTGTCTAGCATGGTGCATAGATAGCACGACTGGCTAATTTTGTTGTTGTTTGAACACATGAAACAACAACAAACACGCTATTTATGCTATCTATGCACCATGCTAGACAGTATGCACCGGATCGTGAATACTCCTATTCTAATATAAACAGACATACACTCATACATATATGTAGTTGCAAGTAGCAAATAAAGCGTGGGCGAATTTCATTTGATGTTGTTGCTTATCCATACTATTATACCAAATAATTTGCATAGCAGGCGCTCTAGGCAGCTTATTATAATACACATTTACATATGTAAATATGTATGTATATATTTGTCACTACATATGTATGTAGATATACATAAACGAAAGGAGCTCAAACAAGAAAAGCACCCAAATTGCTTCCAGAGCCTATTCCACAGCGTGGACCAAGACCCGTGAAGATTAACGAACCTGCTAGTAACAAAAATGCGAGAAAATCCAGTGCGGCCCCGATAACATGTCCCGAAAAGTTAAAGCAAATGGTCTACGAGCTATCTCCGTCGGAGCCAAATTTGACAGGAGAAAATTCCCAGAAGAAAATGTATTTTTCTTGAAGTTCCGTGGAAGAAGTTACCGACGTGGCATACCTAAAAACAGGTACTTAAATTTACTCTGAAGGCGACTCCAGAAGTATTTGTTCGTACGTTCAACGAGTGATTACGGAAATTGTGTTCGCTGATATATGGAAGCACCAGCATTTAGTCCTATCACCCCAGGCTAGACAACTACCGAGAGTTCCTTCAGCATATCGCTCTATATATACATACATATGCTAGAAACGATAAGATAACTGCTAGAACGTAACTGGAAACAAATAATGTAACTATAACAAAATCATGTGTTGAGAAAACATTTTCTAGGTGGAGGACTACCAGATATGCAGTTCGGTTTTCGAAAGGGTAGCTTCACTGTTGGAGTGACGTTGTTAGTTAAACAGCGGGCGGAAGAGGTGATTAGCGGGAAGCTATGGAAAGGTGGAACGCAGATGTACTGCTTGCTTATTACTTTAGACCTAAAGAATGCATTTAATACTGTATGCTTGCAAAAAACACTAAAGGTCCTCCAGAAGATTAAAGTTCCTCGACGAAGGTTAAGTTGCAGTCCTAAAGGCGGACTTCCAGGGTCTAAATAAGAACGCAGGCTTCTACATATACCTATGTAAGTGTGGTGTGAATAATAGCATTGACGACGAAGTCTTAAGCACGGTAAACTAAATCACTGTACCCACTTTTGCACTTTAAGAGTATGCTGCGCATTCCGAACAACGTCCGAGTGGTCTGTGTTAGTAATAGCAGGCCTCCGTCTTATTGGCATAGTGGCAAGAGAAAAAGTTGCAACTACTTACGTATAAGTACGAGAAAGAAATGGTGAGGCGAAATTGTATACAGCAGTGGAAAGACCGCCGCTTGAACAACTCAACTAACGGACGCTGAACTTATAGACTTATGCCGGACATGGGTGTTTTAAAATATACTTGCGCAGATTTACTCACGAAGCATAAGTAATAGAGGCCGCTGAACATTAGTTTTTTCATAAATTCGCAGTTCCGAAGCCAAAGGTGGGGAGGCCACTCAAAGTTGATAACTTTGTGGATATCATGATCATGATCAATATAAAATTGCTCCGTTGTTTTTCATATGGTAAGCACTATAAAAAGTAAATTGCGGCATAACTCCGCAGCTCTTCATAGAAAGGCCGGGTTTTTAGCACGGTGAACTGAGAGACAAACCCCAAACTTATTGGCTTTCAATGCTTTATGCTACCTCTAAACAAAGTATATATACATGGGTCATTTCCAGACGAAGTGTTATTTTTTGTCCCCCCTTTTTAAATTTTTTTTTATGATGGTAAAAACTCAAAAACAGCATTAACCGATCCAAATATAAGTCACCAACAAAACTGATTTTTATTATTGTAAGCCATTTTGTTTTCTTTTGCAAATGGTATTTCTTTGATATATCTACATATTTTATCTATTCCATATAAAAATATTTGTCCCCGCTCAGATTATTCGATAATCAACATGAAAAAAGTTTAAACAAAGAAAAACGAGTAACTGTTTGTGATTGACCACCTTAACTTTTATTGTTTTATTCTATTTTTGCCTGAAAAATTTTATCAGTATAAGCGTGGCTTTCTATTATAAAATTGTCTCTCCGAATTTTCCAGAATGTCGCTTTTTAATTTTGCCGTGATATTAACACTAGTTATAATTATTATTTATTTATTGTGAAGATTAAGCTTTAAAAATATAATTTAGCTTTAGAAACTTTGTCCATCCAGCTTAATCTATTATAAAGGTACTATAGTGGATAATATTCTTTAGATTGTGTGTAAATAGAATATTAAAGGACGAATTTACATGTACATATCGAGCCCTAACCGC
>NW_023458555.1:47366455-47368073 GCF_013731165.1 Rhagoletis pomonella
TTCTCGTTGTTCGCTTTGTGTTGCCGCAGTATTCGCCACAGTATTGTAATGATGCGAGTATTGAGCCCAATTTTGATTTTCTATTTGGATATAGCTCTCATACGCGAGACATTTTATGTCCTTCTTGCTTAGAGTGTCGACTAGATGGTGGTGCCAATTTGGCTGCGTTATCTGCCAGATTATTTCCTTGTATCCCGACATGACTGGGTACCCATAGAAGTTTATTTTACCGGGGCTTGTAATGATTATTTCTCTTATTTCTGGTATAATTTTGTCGTTGCAATTTATGTTTTTAATATCATTATTAAATCTAGTGGTTTTGCTTGCCTAATTGCATTGTAGTTAGGAAGTGCAAGAAGTTATTAATCGAATGGCATAAGAAATAACTTAATAATTTTTGTTTGTTTTGTGTTTTTAAGTGAATTTATCATTGCACCATGGTAAGTTAGGCTAAGTATTTCCAGAATGTCACCCAGTTTTTTTATGCAAAAAACACTAAAAATAAGATAATTAGCAATGTCGCTTTATTGCTTCAGGAGTTTCAATTAATTCTTTGTGTTTATATTTTGGTGAAATAAAGGCGCTGGCCCAATGCAGGCTTGCTTTGCGCGCCTTGCTGACTTCAATTTGCTTTGATTTACTTTGAAAACTTGCTTGGCCGAATGGTGGCTTGGAACGCTGTCAAAGTAACCAGCTGTCTGGTTGAAAAGTCAATGTCTGTTCCCTTAACGTTAATAATCATTTCCTAGAAAACTCTAAAAAATGTATGAAAAACTTTCACATTTATTTTTAAATTAATGCGAAATAATGTTTTTATTTAAAAGAAATGATAATAATGATACATATCTATATCTACATTTACTGAAAAAAACTATAACTTAAAAAAGCGATTTACTTGAAGAAGAAGTTTTTTCCTCTCGTGTAAAATTTGTAAAAGTGGGTTTTGCAACTTTTTACTATAAGATAACGACATGTTAAATATAAATATGGAAACAATGAATCATTTTTATTTCATTTCGAATTACCTGCATTTTCTGTGACTTTTTTAAAATAAGTAAGCACATTTTTGTTTGAATTTATGTATTTAGAAAGGAACATACCTCTTTGTCAAAAGCCTACAAAACGCTTTCAAATAAAACATTTGCCTAATTCAAACTTTGAGGCGCTTAAAGCAAGTGAAGAAAAGCTGCCATTTGGCCTGCCTTTATACGTTTTAGTATATTCCAAATAATTTTTGACACTTCTCGCAGCGAAGCAAGCAAAGCAAGCCTGCATTGGGCCAGCACCTTAAGAATCTTAGAAAAAAAAGACAAAATATGAAATACTTCCAGAATGACATTTTAAAATTGAATAACTCAGTGAGAGGGCAGGACCAGGATGAATGTATTTGCATAAAAATGTATTAAAGCAAAAATGTTTTGGGTAGGCGTCGGGCCAATGATAACCATCAGTTACCACCTCTGCATGGTTGTAAGTCATGCAGAGTCCCTACGGCTTGTAGCGCTGTGGCTTTGCCGCTTAAACTCTGTAAGAGTTTTTGGGGGTGTGCGTCAAGCGGGAGTGTTGAGCACCGGTTATTTATTTAAGTTCAAAAATTGGGTAGGCGCTGTGGCCAATG
>NW_023458555.1:47368083-47383954 GCF_013731165.1 Rhagoletis pomonella
CGGTTATTTATTTAAGTTCAAAAATTGGGTAGGCGCTGTGGCCAATGGTAACTCTTGTACCACCTCTGTATGCTAAAAGTCATTCAGAGCCCCTACAGATTTTAGCGCTTTGGCTTTTGCTGTCTAAACCACTCCGGAGGAGTGGTGATGCATCAAGCGGGATTGTTGAGCATGATTTGGAGTGCCAGCAATTAACTACTTTAGTAAGTTTTGTTCTGCGGCAGTTGAGAAGTGCATTAAAAAATGCATACCCAATGAAGAAGGAACGAATTATTTTTAAGAACAAGTGCGTGTGTTTATTCGCTGCACGTGATTTTGGGCGGGAGTGCAATATACAAGTGCGTGTGTGTGTTCGCTGATCTTTGTTTATGCGGGAAATGCATAAGTCGCTTAAACAAAAATGAAAAAGGTTTTGTTATTTGAATAGCTTATTTCTCCAAAAGAGAGATTAAATTTAGGGCCTGCCTCCCAATAAAAACCCCACCTTAATGTTATAAAGAATGTGGAAAAAACTTCAATATTAGCTTATCTGTTAAATGAGTTTCAAAGTGATATGAACATGTTTAAAAATCATGCATTTAATGTTGAAAATCAGTAAAATGCTTATCGGTTAGTATACTTTTTTCTAACAGTTTTTAAACTTACTTATTCCTTGAGCTTACTTTAAAAAAAGTGCCATTCTGGAAAATCTTTTTCAAAAATGCAAAAATAAGACAACAATAATAATTTTTGAAGAGCTTGAAAGCATTTTCGTGTTCTGCGCAAATATTCACGACAGTAAACGAGAGAATAAATTTATCCATATTAAAAAAATATATAAAAAATACCTGTCATGTGCACTTTGTTTGTTAATAAATATATATGGGACATTCTTTGCTAAGCAGGCGACCTAATTTCAGTCAGATTGGAATTTGAAAATTCAAAATGCCGGACCGAATATGATTGCCAAAAAAATCAAAGTTATTAGATTCGCATAATACTTTACAAAGGGAGTACTTGGGGCCGCTGACGACGAATCTGAAATCAGATCCTACATAAATATTCAAAATTCCGGATCCATATTGGATCTACCATTTTCTACGGAAAGGTGTACCTGGCGTATGAGTTACTGAGATAAGATAATAATGTTACTCATACGCCATGTAAGTACGTATGTAAGTTCGATTTCAATTTTCCATGATAGACCCAATATGGATCCGCAATTTTGAATCTTTAAAATGTGATTACAGTTTCGTAATCAACGATATACCGAACCCCTGATTGTAAAGTTTTAAGCGAATCTTATCGATTTAAAATTGCCATATTGGGTCCGTCATTTTGAGTCTTTCCAACTCGACTTCATATTCGTAATCAAAAACCACGAAAACCCTCGAGGAAAACGTTCAAAGCGAATGGGTTTCACTTTAATTTATTTTTTGGCCGCCATATTGGATTCTTAATTAGAAAGCCTAAAAATATAAAAAGCCGCTGTTAGTTTTTCTTTTTATTGTTGGCTTCGCCAGAGACACAAAAGTTGTAAAACAAAATCTAATTTATAGTTGCTTTAGAAGCCATATTTAATCCGCTATCTTGAATTTTCTAAAACGCCAAACGGAATTTAAAAATAAACCCTTTAAAATAATTTTTCCAAAATGTTTCGAATTGTTTAAATCAAACCAAAAATAAATGAACAATTTTTTGCAAAATTTTATATTCATACCTTCTGTATTTGTGCTTTTTAGCCTAAATAACGAATGTATATATGAACTTTTATGGCCGCTTTTATGGCTTTAGTTAGCAACTCGTGTAAGCTCCAGCAGGACTTTGGAAATGCAAAAAAATCGATATTATTTCTATACTTGAACGTAATTGTCGTAAACAGCATTTTTAAATTTTCTGCATCTATCAAGTTCTTTTCCTCCAGTTTAAAAGAATAATAATAAATAATTAAAGCAAGGGCCTGAAGATTTGACACATCCTCCCGGGTTGATATAATGGCTGTAATTCCGTATCTATGCCATGAAATAAATTTTAATTATTCATAATTTTTATATCGTACTGATTTTCAACCTTTAGAACAGCCTGAGGGGAGCCGCACAGTGTGAGATTTGATCCATCTAGCTGCTTTTAATTCTGTAATTCGAAAACTATTAAAGATAGATTAATGAAATTTTGCACAAGGTACGTTATAAGATAGGCGAAGCTTTTAAAAAAAAATTGGTAATTTATTGTTACTGTCACGCTACCCTATTATATAACTGCAATTTTTAAAAATGCAAAAACTGAAATATTTAACTAACTATGACTAAAAATGACCAAAATTAATAGTTAGAATTTCCCTATAACAAGGAATTATAAACTGACAGAAATGGACTTAAAAATAAATATATTTTTTTAATTATGGGCGTGGAAAATATCGATAAAAAAGTCAAGTTGGGTCAACAAAATTCTGTTATAAGTTCAATATTTCTTGCTCTATTTACAAAAATGGGATACCATTGGAAAGGTAATGAATCGGGCTTTCTCTATTCAAAGCAAATATACAAGAATTTGTCTCGGTCGAGATAAAATGCAAATGAATTACTCGAAGAAAATAAAATTCCCAGTAGGCCAGAAAAAAAAAAAATTCATCAAAACCTGCACTTTCCAGCAGCTAAAATTGTGTTGTATAACGTCTAAGAGGAGTGGCAAATAAACTGAGATACAAACTTTATCGAATAGTTGCGGATAACGAGTTTTCGGGTTTAATAAAAATAATAATTTAAAGTAAAAATAAGTTTAAGTCAACATCGTTTTACTTTAACATGAAATACTAAGTCCTAGTTTACTAAAATCCCAAAAATGTATATTCATTAAAAATCGCATACCTAAAAAAATAAGACCAAAATGATATTTTAGCAATTGTTGCATAAATCACATAACACCGAAATATTAAACATTGAGATTCAGTTTGAAATATACAAGTGTAAATATTATTGCGCTCAGTAATTTTCCAAATCAAACCCCGTCCAGCCATACACTTTGATTTAAATTTTTTAGTTGTTATTGTTTCGTCTTTATCAGGCAATTCTAAAAACATTCTTGACGTTGTTTTAAATTTTGGCGACATAAAATAATGTAATTAATCTTTTCTAGAACATGGAAATGATACACTGTGAGCCGAGCCGAACTAATCCGTTCCGAGCTGAGTGAAGGTTTCAAATTGTAGGAGCTATATGAAAGTTTTTATACAGTAAGCTTTTCCAGAAGCGTTTTGGAGCTGAAAGCAAAGCAGTTTTTGATTTTGAATTTTCTCTTTAATTTTTAAGCTACATGACGGTGATGCAAACAAGATATCAAAATATTCAAACATAAACGAATTTTACAACTTATCTTTTAAATAAAATTAAGCAAATATTTTTGCCGCTTTTCCTTGCCAGCAATTTTTGTGGTATCTTTCAGCCGAGTCCATCAGAAAAGCTCCGCTTCACTTCATTCAGTGTGAACACCATCAGCGTCGCTTGGTTCCGCCTAGCTTCGCTCTGCGCCGCTCGGCTTTCTGTGTGAATGCACCCTAAAATATAAAGTATATGATTATGTTTATTTAATATGATGTAAGGTACTTTTTTTAAGAAAAATTAAGTTTTCATAGACAAGTTGAACTTAATAATATAATAAAAGTTAATTATTACTAAATTTTTAAATATGTAAAATTTAGCCGTTTTATCGAACCTAAGAAAGGCGAATTACATACTTAATTGTGTGTGGACGAAACAACAACACATTTTCAATTAATACGCGTTTTGTGCTTCGCAAAATAAATAACTTAATAACTTCGTTGTTTCAGGTAGGCTTCGGTATTCCAAAGATTACAGGGGTAGGCACTATAATTGTGTATATTTTTTATTATTTTTTTATTTGAAAACATTAGTTCATCATAAAAAATAGTAAAATTTTAAGGAAACTGTATTAATGTTCTATGTAGGGTGGCGGAGAAGAAAAATATTTGAGGTGAAAAGTTTGCACCTAAAAATGTTCACTGATTTATTATAAATCGTATAACTTCTGTGGCTTTTTCACATACTTAGAATGACTACTTAAAGAGTTATAAACCATTAAATGTAAGTATCTTCTTCTAATAAATTTTTTTAGCCTTTAGGTCCTGGGGCCTGGGATTTTCCTACTACAGGTGTCCTTTTTTCCTTGCATACCTTAGTTTTTATCCTAAGGCTATTCGAAAATTCATGGGGAGCGAATAAATTTAAACTTTTTGAATATGGGTGCTCTAATGTATGTACATATCATTTACCTTAATATAGAAAGGCCCTCAATCATTTTTATTTCCAAAATTCCTAGGTGTAGAGGCGGATGTTTACTCACCGAGGGACAAAAAGCATTCAAAAACAACTACTACACCATTAAATTAGTTTCAGTGTTTATTAAAAAGCAATGTTTGGAATAAATTCGATACTGCAGAACTTTGGTTTTTATAAAGTTTTATAACTACTCTGCAAAGAAAAAAAATGTTAGGCATTAGCCTTTACCAGCAAAACGATGTTATGGCAGCATTGTGTTCAAACTCCACCACGTTGTTGCTATGGTTACTGATAACCAATGTGTAAAATAATTTTTTTTTCTACCGCGGTTTTTTATCGAGATATACGAGTTTAAATATGCAAATTTCAGCCCTTTTTTCGTAGAGTTACAAGTTTTCTTAAAATTCTTATCTCATGTCATACCTATGATCGAGAATCAAAAATTGCTGACGTATTAGAACTTTTCCACTGCATTTGTTGGAAACTATAATTTTTGCAAAAATTAGTGTTTTTCAAAAAATTTGCAAACAAATATATTGCACTTCTCAAACAATGTATCAACTTTTGTTTTATTTTCGCAAACAGTTTATTTTGATAGCTTATTTTCTAAGCTTTCTAACGATATAAAATTACAATTTTATCGACAATTACATAGGTTTACAAAAATGAAAAAACTTATTAATTAAGCACAATAATTAGGTAAAGCCTAACCCTTTTTAGCAAGGGTTTCTTGGGAGCTTTAGATTTTTAGTATAAAAATAAAAATCTAGGGATAGTAATTCAAAAATTAGTGAAGGTATAAATTAAAACGGTTTTGAAGAGCAAAACTTGTTAATGGCCAATTGTAGTTCTGAGCAAAATAAAGATTTTAAAAATCGGATATAAATTAAGAAAGTTATAGCAAAAAACGCAATTCAGCGTTTTTTAGCGGGTGCCAAAAACAAACTTTTTTACACCCAAAATTTTCTCTCGACATAAGTGTTTAAATACAACGGACACACGCCAAACTTTTTTTCTTTCACATGTCCTGATAGGGCTTAATGTACATACATATGTACGAGCATACTTCGTTCTTAAAATTAATACTCGTAGCAAAATGTTCTAAGATTTCAAATTTCATTTCTAACGAATCGTAAAAATGAATAGCGAAAAGAAATTATGGCTTGAAATGCAACACTATCAGTGGCAGCAATAACAGTAATAACACGACAATAACAACCAGCGGAATTTCAGAAATTTGCATTTAAATTGCCCATAAAAACTTACTTTAGATACTCCATGTCGCTTGGACACTACACAAATGCTCAAAGTTTATCGCTATCTTTGACTTTAAGCTTCTTCTACTTGATTTTTTTTTTGTGGTCTTTACTTTTGTTTGTAGTTTTTTGTTTTTGTCATTTCAAACCTATTCGAAGTGCACCTTTCTTGAACGCTTGCAAAATGCCGCTAGCTCTTTTATGAATTGGTTGCAAGTTTAAGTGCTTTTCGCGGGCATAAAATGATGACAGTCAAGTGGCAAGGAAAAGGAAATAAAAGGTGAAATAAACTTCCGTTGGCTTTTTAGAAGAATATGTATGTATGTATGTATGCATACATAGTCGTACATTGATATGGTGGCTGTGTAGGCGCGATGCGCTTTTACAGTTACTACTTTGAAAATTAGCTAAACATCTTCAATAATTGTTGTTGTTTCTTCAGTTGTGATATCACGGCTGCCCCTCATATGGCCCAAATCGCCGAAAACGAAACCAAGGGGTGCAATTGTTTTCTCAGGTTTCGCAGGTTTTTGATTATATCTGGGTCATACATATTCTGAGGTTTCAGACTATATAAATATTAACACGAATCGCCTTTCCTCAAACATGAAAATCCACTTAATCCTGAGACAACTTTAAATTAATTAGAATTAAAAAAGCACAACATGAAGTTAAGGGTTGTTTATAGTTAAGGACCGCCATTTTTTGCATTATACTTGCTTCTCTTCGCTTGCCTTGTATTACTTTGAAGTTAATAAAAAAAGTATTCAACTAAATAAACAGTGATTAACTTTCTAAATGAAAATAAAGTCGGCCTAGTTTTTTAATGTAATGTAAAGCAGTGTTTGCATTATTCAACTTTGCGTTCAACAATTGCGTTCAACTCAACGCAGGGTTGCACGAAAAAAAAAGTTGAATGGCTAAATGTTGGCTGGCAACCAACTTTGTTGAAAGCGATTAGTTGAAAGGCCATTCAACCAAAAGTTGAATGCAAAGTTGAACAATGCAAACACCTTTTTATGGCGAATATTTTGATATTTTTTCATATTTTGATATTTTTAGCCATTCAACTTTTTTTTCGTGCAACCCTGCGCTGAGTTGAACGCAAATGTTGAACGCAAAGTTGAACAATGCAAACACACTTTAATGGTCAAAAATATCCAGAAGTTTTTTTGGCGTGGAATCCAGCAGCTACATAGAAGGTAATTTAAATAAACAACTTTTGACGGATAATAAAAATTTTTTGAAGTTTCATAAATTGTGAGTATTCTCAACGGCCTTGCCACTTTGATAATATTAAAACAATAAATCGGAGTATTTTCTTTCCCACATTTATACCAATTTAATAATATTTCAAATGAAAAGTCATTATCAGTGCCTAGTAATTTTTTTTACTTACGTGGTTCGCACCTTTTTTTATTAAAAATATATAAAATGTGTAATGTTAAAGGAAACTTCATTGAAATTGTTACTTTCATTTTATAATAAAAATCACGAGAGCATTATGTTGTTGTTTTTTCATTTTCATATTTTGAATGCAATCTTGCGACTTAAAAATCAAATTCTAAAGAATGCTCTTTCCGAATAAATCTTTTTATAATCGCGAAAAATTATTTTTGTTTGCTTTATAATTTTTGGGAATATTTTTTCACATGAAATTCGTGATTCGTGATGAAATTCGTGAAAATTTACTTTTAAATTTCTCATCAGATTTTGCAAAAAATTAGGCTTTGTGGTTAGCGTATCACCATTAACTTCAACAAATTTCGAATTTAAAATTTCCAATGTATGCAAAAAACTTGAATTCGGCTTGCGCATACCGCCCTCCGATAAGCAATTAGCATAAGTATAATTTGGATCACTTTCTTCATCCGTTCTGAAACCTAGTAATTAATTAATTAATAATTAATTTCAGATTAATCATATTCGACATCTTTGAGAGGACTGATGTAATCTTATGCTTAAAAAAAAAAAAAAAATATTACTGCTCGTGATCAGGTAGCATGAATTTAATGAAATGTCATCATTTTATTTTTCTTCTTCTTTTTTGTATCAAGGGCTACACAATTGAAATGGTGGAAAACTATGTGTAACATAAGAGTCTTTTTTAATAATTGAATTTTCAGGTAAAATTAGTTTTTTATTTAGTTAGAGATAGAGCTAATTTTGAAAGTAACGTTGTGAGCTATTCAACGTGCTATTGATCCAAAGTCAAAGTTTATATTCTTTCTAACTAAAATAGGCTCAGAAAATAAAAACTTATAGAGAAAAATAAAAATTCGCAAGAATTATATTATTTCAAAAAAGAACGAAGCCAAAAGAAGCGAAATAAGAAGCTAAAGATGCTAATTTTTTTAGCAAATTCCACAGGGTCTCTTAAAATAACTTATATAACAACCTTCAT
The DNA here is from genome assembly GCF_013731165.1 of Rhagoletis pomonella. NCBI lineage: Eukaryota > Metazoa > Arthropoda > Insecta > Diptera > Tephritidae > Rhagoletis > Rhagoletis pomonella. Next base: position 47,376,018 of record NW_023458555.1, read on the forward strand.
CCTTTAGTCCGGCGAGAACATCAATGTACTCACTGATTGACTTAAGGTTTAGCTGCTATAACAACGTAGAACTGACATATAGTTACTCGACTTTAACCTTTTTTTTTTAATATGCAGAAATTGGACGAAATATTGTAGGAGCACACTTCCCGAATTGTCAGAAAACGGTGACAGAGTGAGTAATAAATGCACAGTGTATCTACATACTTAATCTAACAATACCAGTACTCCCGGATACTGGATATTAGACTTGAACCCAGTTAGTATAGAGTGGCCTTGAAGCAATTACTGCAGAAGTTTTAGAAATGTAAAAGTGATCATAGGTACATGTCGTCCCCTGTTGCTGCCAGACAATAATTGGACGGCGAACTGACTCGCTATATTCGTATTTCATTAATGAGACCTTAGGAATTATCAACTACATAGTTAAAAGGAATAGAAGGAACCTGTTAGTCCTTTCTAGACAAAGGTAGCTCATTTTGGATGGCTTTCTAATACCAAATTGACATTTTATACCTACCACCTCCATACACTATAAAAAAACAGCCAGTTTGATGATAAGATGATTATTCACTTACAGAAACCTCAACATTACTGCCGCGACTTCTGCCGCCACCCTTTTTACCACATGAATCAAAGACATTAGGCCAGAAATGCGACAGTGAAGAACGTTTGATAGCCATATTTCCTTCTCAATGCACATTTCCATGCCATGCGTCATATGGGGAACTTTCACATGCTGGACATGTATAGGGTACGTCGGGGTCTAGTCTGGTCTTGAACCTACTTAAGTATCGCAATTGAGCCAAAGTAACAGGGGTCTATCTTAGCAGCTGAAGCTGGTGACAGTTACCGGTGAAGGTCGTTTATTGCCTATTTATACGGGGCTAGGTGCAGCGGTTGTCGCTCGTGGTTTTGGAACTCGTCCTTCAGTTAATAGAGATGCTTTCTGACGTGTCTGGGTGGAGGTTCCGCCTCAAGCAAGTGCATGTTCGAGTGCTCCTGCCTATGGCGACCGACGGGGTGCTTCTTGCGGATCATTATGTTGTGCTCCCTTACTATGGTATATAGTCGTTCGGGGTCGTTACGATTAAGAACGTCATAGGAAAAATGAAGAAATCTGCTGACGATGGAAGAACACAGCATTTTTTATCGGAGCAAATCCTCATGCGGTGTCAACATGAGAAACATCCCAGCAACGCTCTTCTTCGAAATTCGTGACACGTGAGACGCAACCTGCCTGACTAAAGAACTAACATCGAGTCGTACGTAGATCACGCGTTCAAAGAGGCAGGATACAAAGCGGCTTTCAACAACATACACAGCGATGCTACCACAACAAGCCTTCGCACCCGCAAGGACAACATTTTGATAGGAACCAAACGTTCTCACGACAGTCGGCTTTACGTAACCGGAATGTCTCAAATCCATATCTGACCAAGGACTGTCACTTCAGCATCATTCCCCAAAGACGCTTTGCGCGATTTGTATGTTATTGCAACAACAACATTGAGGAAGCACAACTTACCAGAGGAACCAGGCGCACAACTCTGTTCCGGGTGATGTTACGTTCCTATCTCGGCTGACCAGCATGCGGATTATGTCCATGCAATGCCCAACTTCTCTTCACATGTATCTCCAACCCAAGAACCCTGACACCGGAAGCACTGTGGACTGCGCTCATCGACGTCGCCGGCTTTATCGAAGTCAAGCTTGACGAGACCCATGGGGGAGTTGAGCACTACTACAACAACAACAATGCCAAGGTGATGTAACAACAACAGGAATTATAAAATTTATTATATTTTAAAACCTCCGCCAAAATATTTCAGAAAAAATTTACAAATGTGAGCTAGATCGATTTGAAAATACCTCCAAATATCTCTTTCTTAAGTTTCATTTTTCCCGAACCGACTCACTTTTTACTTTTGGTTTCCATGTATTTACTATGGGCAGAATAGAAATTTTCGGGAGGGAGGTAGATTATTTTGATTCCATTGATAAAAATTTGTAAACGTTGTTATGCAAACCTTGCAAGTTTAAGCTCTCCTATCGTCTGAGGTGATATTTTAGAAAAAATATTTTTAAAAACCAATTTTATTTATAAAAAATCAGTTTTTACAGGTATTTTCAAAGAGGTCCAGCTGACGTAAATCTCAATATTTCCCAAAACATTTCGGTGGAAGTCTTAAAATATAATGAAATTTATATATCTAAGGCAAAGACAGTACCGATTTTTTTTGTATAGATTGTGATGTACATTAATGTACATTAGACTGCATCACCAAAAAAAGTTGCGGGTTTTCCGCCGGAATTACAAAATTTATTATATTTTAAGACGTCCACCAAAATATTTCGGAAAAATATTAAGATTTTAGTGAGCTGGACCGATTTGAAAATACCTCAAAAAATGGAGTTTTTTATGGATAAAAATAGTTTCTTAAAGAACTTTTTGAAAAAAGTCCCCTCAGATGACGAAATTCAAAATGTTAACAAATTTTTAGGAGTCGGGTTTGAGAAGTTTAAATTAAAAAAATGCAAAAAAAATGCAAAAAAATTTACAAAATTTTTAGTTGAAATCTGATAATTTTGACATATTATTGAAACTGATTCATGTACATACATAAATTCATATATTCTCTAAAAGTAAACATTTTGTGGAATTTTCGGGATTTTAGATTTTTTGAAGCCCTGGCAGCGGCCCCTAATTTTATTTTAATATTGGACGTAGTAAAAAATAATGTAATATAAAAATGTTGAATATTAGAAAAAACGCCCCTGTAAATTTTTTTTTTCTGGTACAAACGATAATTTCGCGTAAGGGGTCGATATATAATTTTATGAGGGAGTTAATTTAATCATATGTAATGAAAACCGCAAATAATGAAGAGACAGCTTATTGACTTTATTCATGCCGATACCTTGTATTTGGCAAACAATTAAAGGCCAATTTAATTTTATTATGTGGCAATAAAAAGTGAATTTATTGTGCGAAAGTAATTAGACGCCCACAATACTATTCCAGAAATAAAAGTGCAAGCAAAATATATTTGTTTTGCAGACTTGAAAAAAAAAAATTGTTTTTTTTTCGTGCATATTTGGTGCACTACTTTAGAGGCTGCCAATTAATGGGGTAGATAATATCAATAAAACAATCTGATGTTTGCAGAGATAAGTGTATTACGCGTATACAACGTAAGTATGTATGTATGTCCGTGTGTGAATAGGTATGTATGTATGTATGCATATATGAATTTCCTCGAATCGCGAAAAATAATTGAATTACACAGTGGTGGTGGCATTGGTGTTAACCAATCAGTGACTGTTATCAGCTGCAACGTTGTTGTGGAAAATATAAACAAGCACATCAGTATACATAAATACATATCGTACCTTTGCAGCAAGAGTGACATAATAAATTTTTTTTTTAGTAAGTATGCAGACATCGTCGCTACCAATGTCAAACTAACGTAGGTGAAAATAGTTACTTTTCAGGGAAAAAATCTGTTGTAAAAAATGTTGTTGTTATTAGGTAAAAGTGTGGGATTTGACACTTTGTTAAAGCCAGTATCCTCTGCTTCTAAGAAGACTAGAAATTCGGCAATTTACCAACTTACGTATCATTCTAAAAGCATGTGCAAGGTATCGTAAATGAAAAAAAAACATTTTTGCACATTCGATAGCTTGACATAGTACCTCTTCTTCAATGCTGTGTCAAAAAAAAAATCATGCCAATGATTCCTTGGAAGAAAATGTGTCTTAATTTTTACCATGTGAGCGTATGTAAACTGTAAACTTTAAAGCCGTTTTAGATTTTATGAATTGTTACACTCTTGCAGCAAACGTACGACATGTATTTGTGTAAATCCGCCGGGTTTTATATCGCTGAAATGCTAAAAAATTGTATAGGCGTACATACATACATATCTATGCAGGTATTTTTTACGCTATTCAAAATCAAATACGAACTGCTTTCAAAATATTTTTTTCCTCGCGCCTTCAAACATTGGCAACATTGGCAATTACTTTCTGGCGCGACCTCATACACTAGATGCACACCAATGCAGGCAGATGCAGATGTACTTCAAGTGGAAAAAAGGGTTGAGCAAACAATGCATTCACGACATATTCCAATTTATTGTTGTGCAAATATTGATTGCAACCTGTTGCATTTACAGTTGAGAGGCAGAGCACAAACACACCTACGAATTGTAAATACCGTTACACAAATACTAAAGCAGACAACTGCTGAGCGTTTAAGCCAATTTGTGATAGCGCGTAATCGATCGCGATTGTTTGAGTGGCGGCAAGTTACGCAAGTACTAATATAAAGTATAAAACCGCAGAATACTTTCAATTGATTTCAACTTTTAATTGCAAATAAGATTGGAAAATTGTCAAAAAAATTAGTTCAAGAATGGGTTAACGCAATTTTTTGTTGAAACTATCTCATTGACATTTATTTAATTGAGTTCTAAATTTTATATGTACTGATATTGTTTAACGAGTACATTTCGTTAGTCAGTATTAACAATTTCAGAAATGGATTACAGGTAATTTCTAACAATAATTGAGTATGTATATTAAAGTTTGGCGTAAGACCTGATGTTTACGCAATTTAAATAATTTACAATTATATGCAGTTAGGCAGATACGTATGTAAATGTAGAGGTACAATGACTTAAAAATTTAATTTTTTCGAAAAATCGCTGCACAAGGCTTCTAAACTAACTTACTACAAATGATATAAAGAATATGATATAATTAACGCTTGTGAGCAAAAATCGAAGCTTTCTTAAAGCAAGCAATTTTTTTTTTTACTTTATAGATATATTAGTATTTTAACATTCTTCAACTGAATTTGGAATGATTTGCGTTAGAGCAATGATAGTTTGCTAAATAGAGAGCACGTCTTGCGTACATAAGGTATCATAACGAGAATTTTCGAAAAGGCAAGCAAATGCATTTATGCTTTTGAAAAAATATCACGAATTATCTACAATCTCAAACTATAACGATTTCTCATATTTATATTATGTATGTATATATTTTAAACTATTTGCAAATAACTACTGTTTACGTATTACTCCAGCGCCTACACCACCGCTATGCGCGCACATTGATGGCTCATAAGACCACTCGTCCGTTTCGGGATCGTAAACTTCAACAGTGGATAGATTTGACTCGCCATCGTATCCTGATATAAAGAAATGTGTAGATGAATGTAAAAAAAATGTATTTACATCACTCATTTTTCCTCACCGCCAATAGCCCACAATTTGCCCATATTTGCAGCCAACGCAACCCGACTTCGCTTGCAATTCATTGGCGTTACGAGTTTCCAAGTATCTGTTATGGGATCATATACCTCAACAGAACGCAAAAATGAAGTGCCATCATAGCCGCCACAAGCATATAGCTTTCCATTCAGCGCAGCCACACCCAAACGACAGCGACGATTTAGCATTGAATGCATTTTAAGCCATACATCTTTGATGGGATCATAACGCTCGACCGAGTCGAAAATGGAGAGCCCATCATGCCCGCCAAGCGCATAAACATAACCACCCAAAGCTGCAACCCCACCAGCCGAACGATACTTCATCATAGGCGCCACCTTTATGGGATAAAAAGTGAACAAATGCAGCCAATAGTAAGTGAGATGAAGCATCTGTGTGGTTACGTACCGTTTTCCAAATATCAGTCTTCGGACAATAGCATTCCACTGTATTTAGCGAAGTAACACCATCATAACCGCCACATACGTAAATGCAATCATCTAAAGCAGCGACACCAACGGCGCTAGTGTAGAAAAATGTCATCCAGCGCACTCTTATTATGAATTCTAAATGCATATATCGCTTACCTTCGCTTGCACAACATTGCACGTCCTTGTGTCCATTTATTCTTTTTCGGATCATATACTTCCACCGTGGAGAGACGTTCAGTACCATTAAAACCGCCAAAAGCGTAAAGTTTGCCATCCATGACTGCGACACCAACGCGAGAACTGCAAATACATGTAAGTAAATTCGCACGTTACCGTTTTAAGTAAACATGGTTTAAAATCATATAAGAGAACAATAAATCATATTAAAAATCTACAGACGCGTATATAGAGCAGTCTGCCTTGAAGAGAAATTTTACTTTTGTTAATATTTGTTGATCTGAAAAGTTAAATCATTAGTACGCACCGCATCATTGACATTTGTTCGCCCATTTCCCATTTCTTAATCACTGGATCGTATATTTCAACGGTGCTTACTGATTCCCCATTGCTAGCGATTCCTCCAACGGCATAAATTTGCCCCATAATGAATTCTCCGCAACGTTGCCGCGTTCTATGTTTTAAAGCATTTAATTTCGTCACTTCTTAATTATTATATTCATTCAATTACCTGAAGCTTTGTAACAATCCTCTTCTTTCTGGCATTAGATGGAAATCTTTTGCTTCATCCAGCAAATCTCTGCACTGATGCGATGAGCGTATAAGCTCTTCGCGTGCAACACGATCTGCCAAAAATTGCGGTGAAAGCAGTGGCAGACGCACCTTGGATAATACTTGTGGGAACAATGCGGAACGCTTATCTTCCATATGTTTTACCCATTTCATGGAAGCTTCAAAAATCACTTCCTCTGTTGGCACATTTAATTCATCACGTCTTATTAAATCGATGAGCTCGTCAAAATCTAAGCCCAAAAATTCATCTGATTGCACAACTTTGGCAAAGTTCTGATCGATATACTTATCAGCGGCTTCAATTAGATGTGTACAACCCATCGAATCGGCAAAATGGCGTATGCCCAACACATTCTGCGGGTGAAAACGTGAAATCAAGAAATCCGCACAAGCATTGCGTACTTTGATCAGCTGCAGAAATGACGCACCCACCATTAGACTTTGAACATTTTGATTATCGATGCGTACTTGGCCACTGTATGCATAGTTGATGAGACTCTCAAGTGCGGTCGGTTCGATTTCCTTCATTGTAATCTCTTTGATGCGACTCTCGGCCATATTGTTGGTAAACATGGCATAGAAATATGGTATTGTACCAGCTAACACAATGCGATGAGCCGAAAACGATTGATCTTCCACCTAATGTTTAAAATAAAAATTAAATTGAGGGTGGGGTTTGCACCACCACCCAGCAGGGTGGCTCTATATATTTACCTTCAAAGTAACATCACAGAGTTTGCCCTGACGACGTATTTCGCGCATTAGCGGGAAACTTTCACCGAAAAGGTCATCATGCTTATATATTACATATTTTTGGTCATCCCCACAATCGCCAAAATCGGGCAAATCCATTATTGATGAATACGTTTGTTGTTGCACTAATTGGGTTAATTGTTGTTGCCGCTGTTTTGTTTGCGATGACGGCAAAGTGTCGCGCCCCGAAATGTGTAATCTCTCCATACTGGGTTCGGGCCACTGTTCCATTATAATATTAATAGTTGGTAAAATTATATTATTAAACTAATCCCATCGATTTTTAAAGAAAACACGTAACGAAAATCCCACCGAGGTGAAAAATAAACCAATAATTTGTCAAAATGCTGAAACTTTTCCTTCACTGTTTTGCTCCCCCTTCGTCGAGTTGCCACATGACCAGAAAAATTGTGGACCTGTAATAAATAAGGTTATCGATAATTTAAGAAAAAAGTTTTATGCAGCATGCGTGACGAGCCAATGACGATACAACGACAAGACGAGTCGTGTGCGGATGGCCTTACTTTAATTTTCGGAAAACATTACTTCTAAATACATTTACAACGGATAACAAGAACTGAAAATCTTTCGCAAAATTTTTGCTATTTGCTGTTTTAATTTTTGCGCTTGTATTATTCGTTATTTTGAATATACCGGCATTTTTGCGAACACATTTTAACACTTTTGGTCTTAACGTCGATGTGAGCGGTCGTGTATTGTCGCA
>NW_023458555.1:47384054-47389513 GCF_013731165.1 Rhagoletis pomonella
AACTATCTGTCAACCCTAAGATATCTCACTTGTATTCTTCCACAATGGTCCAAAATCGAATGTCTTCTTTATTGTTCTTGAAAATGGCGCATAGCATTTTACAAACAACGGGTCTTACTCGCTAAAATACAACTAGTCTTAAGGTCTAGTTACTTAGCCTCCTTATGGTCTAATCACAAGCACATGTGTATACCTAAAGCCCTATTCACATACGCGTACGTGCCTACGGTCCTACAACTCGGCCGTCCTGACATATAGAATCTCCTGATTCTATGACGACAAGTTTATACAGTGTTACGTTCATGCGCAACTAACTTTAACATTTTATAGTTTTGTCGTGGCTTTGGTTTTCTTATGATCGTACCGCGGTTTTAAGTTCGTAACTGACCAAATGCCTTTGTAAGGTATCTGTGTCTGTTGAAACCCTTCTACGTCTTCGACAGCGTAGCGGTCGTTTTCTAAAATTTTTGATATTCTATATGGTCCCTTGAATTTGGGTATTAACTTGCTGGACGCTCCTATTTGTGAGCTGACATTGGAAACCACTACTTAGTCGCCAACTCTGAACTCTCGTGGCTCTTGTCGCTTGGCGTCTGAATACTTCTTATTGTAACTTTGCGCTTTTCTTTGAACTGCCTCCGCTTGATCTCTAACTTTTTCTATTGCTACTGGGCTTGACGACTGCACTGTTTCTAACACATTTTCTCTGAGACTGTCTATAACTTTACCCTTTTGTGCTACTCCGAACAGTAATACACTAGGTTGCTCTTTTGTTGCTTTGTGCACCGTGTTGTTCATCGCATGCTCTACTGATTCTAACACTTTGTCCCACCCTATCTCTTTCTCGGAATCTACCATCTTTGCAATCATCGGGCCTAAGCTTTTGTTAACGATCTCGGCTTGGCCGTTTGCCTGGGGAGAACTTGTCGCAACTTTGATGTGCTCAACGTTGTTGTTTGCTAAAAATTCCTCGAATTCGTTTGAAGTAAAGCTTGTCCCTCTGTCTGACACTATGAACTTTGGTCTACTGTACGCTCTAAAGTAGTCCTTTAACGCTATAACTGCTTCTTTTGACGCTGTCGTTTTCGCGGGGTAGAGGCGGACAAATTTCGTGAAGGCATCTATTATTACTAAAATGTGCTTATACTTTGTAGACTTGCTATGGATCGGTCCGTAGTGGTCAACGTGTACCATTTCGAACGGTTTGTTTCCCTTCGGTATCATGTGCAGAAGTCCCTCTTTTCTACCACTTTTGCTGGAAAATGCTATACATTTCAGGCAGTTCTCTATGTGGGCAACTGCTTTCTTTCTGACACTTGGGAACCAATAGCTCTTTCCTATGGATTCCACAACTTTCTCTACACCTAAATGCCCCATTTCGTCGTGGTACTTATACAAAACGTGGTTTTCCATGGACTCTGGTACATAAAAAAGTAGATTTTTACCCTTCCTGTATACTATTCCGTTTCTCATTTCATAGTGACTGTTCTCGCTAACTTCTAACTCCTTTTTTATTTTCCCTACTTTCTCGTCTCTACTTTGGCATATGATGAGATTTTCTTCAAAAGTATTCGTGTGAACTACCAGTATATTATTTATTCTACTTAGTGCATCTACGTGTTGCATTCTTTTACCGGCTCTATGTTCAAGTTCATAATCGTAGTTTTGCAGTTCCAACGCCCACCTCGCTATTCTTGGGCTCATGTCTTTCTTATTAAGCGTCAAGGTCAGCGAGTTGCAGTCGGTTATAATCTTGAACTTTATGCCTTGCAAATATATTCTAAATCTTTTTAATGCGTAGACAATCGCTAGAGTTTCTAACTCGAAACTGTGGTATTTAGATTCGGTGTCCGTTGTACGCTTTGAAAAATAAAACACTGGGTGTAGCTTCCCGTCTTTCTTCTTTTGCAGTAATATCGCCCCAAACCCTAAAGCACTTGCGTCACAGTGTAACTCTGTTGCGTCATTTGGGTCATAGATTGCCAACAGTGGTGACGCCTTCAATTTTGTTTTAAGACTGTTGAAAGATTCTAACTCTACTTTGCCAAACTGAAATTTTGTGTCTTTTTTCGTAAGGTCGTGGAGGGGCTTAGCTATAGTCGAAAAATCCTTAATAAATCTTCGGAAATATGAGCATAAGCCTAAAAAGCTTTGAACTTCGACGACTTTAGTCGGAACGGCAAAGTTTTCTATTGCGTTCAGCCCCTTCTCGTCCGCCTGTATACCTTCACCAGTAATAACATAGCCTAAATATGACACCTTTGACTGCAAAAACTCACACTTATCTAAACGCAGCTGTAAGTTATTCTGTACAATTTTTAATAATACTTTTTCTAATATTTCGATATGTTCTTTGATGCTCTCCGTTGCTATCATGATATCGTCGAGATAAACTATAACCTCGCCCTTGCGAATCATCTCTGAAAAAATTTTATTAATAAACTTTTGGAATGTTGCCGGCGCATTTTTCAATCCGAACGGCATTCTCAAAAACTTATATTGCCCTAAAGGTGTAGTAAACGACGTATACTTTATCGAGTCTTCGCTCATAAAAACGTGAAAAAACCCGTTCTTTAGATCCAGCTTTGTGAAAAATTTTTTGTTCGCTAACCTGTCTAACAAATCGTCAATAAGTGGCATCGGATAACTATCTTTTGCCGTAACTTTGTTTAATTTCCTGTAGTCGACGCACAAACGAAGTTCACCCGTTTTCTTTTTAACTAACACTATCGGTGACACAAACTCTGACTCACTAGGGCGTATGTAACCTTTTTGTAAGTATTCGTCGATTATATTCTGCAACTCTATCTTTTCTTTGTACGAAAGTCTTCTTGGAGCACATGCGAACGGACTACTTTTTTCTAACACAAGTTTCATTTCTTTTCTGACCATTGGCTCGTCATGCTTTTTTGAGTTTACGTAAATTCTTCTGAAAATCTCCTGAAAAAGTATTTTATCATCGTAGTTGACTTCATCGCCCACTTTGAGGTCCATAGCTGCTTTTTCGCACACTTCTATTGCCATAATTTCGTTTATGGCCTCATTAACCTCACAATCTTCGACCGCATAATTGGCGTTGCTCATGTTTTCGCACGTGCTCTTCCTTGTTGTACCTAAATTAAAAACTTTCTCAACTTTGTCTACTTTCTCAACTTCGTCCAACTTCTCAACTTCGTCCAACTTCTCAACTTCGTCCACTTTCTCAACTTCGTCCACTTTCTCAACTTCGTCCACATTGTTCACACCATTAGCTGCCTCTACCTGTATTACCCTATCCATAAACTCAACCTTTCCAATTTTTAACTTAGCGTCACTTGCCTCAATAAAATCTCTACCCAGTAGCACCGAATAACCAATACACCCATTAGGAACCACTAAGAATTCAACTAAAACGTCTTTATTCAAAACTTTGACGATACATTTAACTTTTCCAAGTATATTCAAAACTGATTTGTTTAAACCGTAGTACGAATCATTTACTTCATCCAAATTCACTCCTGACGGTACCACAACTTCTTTTATTAAGCTAACTGGGCTGCCTGAATCAACTAGACATTCTATAAACATACAAGTATTAACATGTGCTACATACAATCTAAAATAACTTACGAAAGTATTCTTCTCCCTCTTGTACTGCTTGCAGTCTGTTGCGTAGTGACCCTTCTCTCCACATGCGTAGCACGATCCGGCATCCCGCTTAGGCTTTCTGCAATCTTTGGCATAGTGGCCGGAACAGTTGCAATTGTAGCATCTGAAGCGTTCATCGGAGCGTGGTTTTGCTGCCGGACGTTCTGGCAACGTGACTGATCTGAACGCCCTGACGACTTCGTTTGCCGACGCAAAACTGTGTAGCCTTGCTTGTGTACGTAGTTGCCGGTCTGGTATTCCTTCGATGAGGTAGTCGGCGAACTCTTCATCGCTAAGGCTCAAGTCGCTGCTCAATGTGCATTTGTCATTATAGTAGCTGATGAAGCTTTCTTCAGGCACCCACATCCGCTTTTCGAACTTACGCCGGCGTTCGAGTTTTCTCTCGTTTGATGCAAAAACTGTCTTCATATCACGTAGCAGCTCGTCTGCGCTCTTATGGAACGTTGATTTCGCGTTATACCACGCTAAAGCGGCGCCCTTTAAATTTAAGTGTACGGCTACACACAGCATCGCATCGTTGGCTTTAAAAATTTCGCGATAGTGCATCACCTGGTTATACCACGCACTAAAACCATCGCCGCCATCGTAGGTTGGTATAACCTCTTTTAATGTCTCAAATGGGATGCCGTCTTCTGCTTTAGTCCTGCTCGCCATTGGCCTGTTCTGCTCCCACTGTGCCTGCTGAAGTTTAAGCAGTTTTATTTCCTTCTCAAGCAGTTCAATTTTCCGGGCCGCTGCTTCGGCGTCGCCGTCGTCACGAATAGCGGTTAACTGCCCTGCTGTACGGTTACTTGTGCCGCTATTTTCTTCGGCGTCTCTAACTGGACGACTTCCGAAAGCGCCGTTACGGACGTACGCTACACCGCTTTGCACATATACAGGGTCGTCGTTATCGATCACCATTACATTACCGCGCCGTTGTGCATTTTTGCTCCTCAATACTCTGCCGTTGTTCTCGTCGTTGCTTCTGCCGTTGCTCACACCGTTGCCGTTCAAGTTGCTATCGTCCTCGTCGTTGTCGTCTACGTTGTCCTCCACGTTGTCCTCTCCGTTGCTCTCGCCGTTGTCTTCACCGTCGTCTTCGCCTTGAATACATTGCTCGGTGGTCTTTGCGTCATACCGTTGCTCACCCGCTTTGTCATTGCCTGGGCACAATCCTCGAGCTTCGGCGGAAAGCTCGCTCAGCCTAGCCGCTAACGACGCCTTTGCGCCGCTCGCATTGATGCCCACGGCCGTGCACCAAGTTTTTAATTGCAATAGCGAGTATTTTTCCGCGTTCACAGCTTCGCGATTCATCGTAAAATTATTTGCTTTCCGCGCTACTTTGATATTCGAAAACTAACTTTTACTTAAATTTGGTTCTAAGACCACTTCTGATGAAATATATATCAGGTGGCAAAATAACTAAATACAACGCGGCCGTCGGTCTCGGTGTCCAAAATCGAATGTCTTCTTTATTGTTCTTGAAAATGGCGCATAGCATTTTACAAACAACGGGTCTTACTCGCTAAAATACAACTAGTCTTAAGGTCTAGTTACTTAGCCTCCTTATGGTCTAATCACAAGCACATGTGTATACCTAAAGCCCTATTCACACACGCGTACGTGCCTACGGTCCTACAATATAAACGTTTAATAGGGTAGAAATTGTGAAATTATTTAGCTTTAGCATGTATAGTCGGCCAGAGACAATTGCTGAAAACTGCAACTAATCGTGAAAACTTACAATAAAAGCAATGTAGATGAAAGTACTAGATATTATTTTTAAAACTAGATCCATATATAAAACATTTTACATCATTTATTTGAAG
>NW_023458555.1:47389613-47444386 GCF_013731165.1 Rhagoletis pomonella
TTTTTTTATGTATGTTACCGCATAACTTTGGATCACGTCAAACGATTTCGATGATTCTTTTTCTGTCGGAAAGGTACTGTAATCCAGAGATGGATTTTTGGTTCAATGTTGTTGCGATTTAAATTTTTTTTACATAATATGTTTAATGGCAAATATTGCTACCGAGGTGATTTTTTTTAAGAAATTTAATTGAGTTAACTCCACTCGGAAGTACACTGAGGGAAATAGTGCATAGTAAAAATGAATACTTTATATTTGATTAACGTTTAAAAATGTTCGTATTTAAAAATAATATTTTCATACAAAATTTATTACGCACGTATTTGACTGTTCACATCTGAGTATGTATAGTATGTATGTAAGTGTACATACGCATCCCAAGCATGCAGAGCGCCGCTCTGAGAGCGGTGACAACACACACATACATACATAGTACAAATCACGTGCTGTGGTGTTGATGGATATTCAACAAAGCAAATTTATATGACTGGGTGTAGCGCAAAGATGCTTGCCACAAGTTGTTGATATCCGGAGATGGTCGGGTTCGAATTCCACTGCAGGCAAAACTTGCAAATTCAATTTTTTTTTTTAGTTTTTGACTTGATTATTCACTTCGTGGATGCTTTTTCAGTATGAACGAGGTCATTTTAATATGCGCGTAATTGTATTGAATATTTACCAATATACAGTACTTTCGTTGACGTTTATAGTAAGATCAATTACGTTTCTATTTGATTTTAATATTTTTTTCCCTCAGTGTAGTACATTTAAAGGACTTTTATGCAGCAAAATTTGCGAGATGCAAAAAGGGCAACCACTATTATATGGAAATTTCTTAATTTAATTCCAGGCTATTGCTCAGTCCACCGCAATTTTGATCGGTTTGACGATAGCTGACATCGAATTTCTACGAACGTTTACTTTCGTGACTAAGAGTGCTAGTTTTTCGTAAATTTTACAAATATGCAATAAAATAAATTGAGGAAAAAACCCAAACCCAGTATACATATCTCATTTATTTTTATATTCGCCGGCTTGGCGAATTTTTGCAATATTATTTAAAGTTTTCGAGAATGTTCTGCACCCACATGTTTAGTTATTTATAAGTCACTTTACATTTTAACTCTATTTTCAGCTATTTATTAAAACCATTTACTCCTCCATAAAAACAAACATCAAATATAGGCATTGAAAACATTCCGCAACTCTACATTTGAAAGCTATTTTTATCGAAGGATAATAGAGTTAACTGGCTACATAACACTTGATGTGTGTGTAAGTATGTATGTATACCTATGATTGTTAATTCCATTTCCAATACATAGAAACGTTACAACTTGCTACAGAGTTGTCGAAGTCCGGACATTTAATCGCGGTTCAATAATAACGGTATGTGAACTTTTCTAACTTTCATCTGAAAAAATTAAGTAAAACGCGTGAGTGCGACTTTTTCTATTTTCTATTTCGCATATGCAGCTTGTATGCAAAGTGCGAAAGTAGAATAACAAAAAATCTTTTGAAAGCCATTTGTAGAAAACGCATAAAATATTCATTATTTTTTAGGGTGGCCTTGCTTGCAAACATACATACATATGAGTACTTGCTTCCAAGCGTACGAGTCAAAGAGGCTACGAGCTTGGCTTAAGCGAACACTTAACAATCAACTTGCCTACAGAACGCATATGCAAATGTATGTTATGCAAATACTATTACAATGACGTAAGTGTTAATGTTTACAAGTGCACCCACCAACCGTAAAAGTTGAGGATTATTGCCCACTGTAGAATTGTTGCGCCTTAAAAGTTGACAACGTCATCCTGTGTGTTTGTTAGTGTGAGTTTTTCTCATGCTATTGCAACTGACGCTTTGTTCTGTTATTTTAATAGAGTTAATAAAGTTATTTGGAAGAACTAGACGCATAACCTTCTTCATTTTTGGAAGAGACTTTAAATAATTTTCTGCTTTTCTTTTCGGATGTAAGCTCCTATTGAGCCTAATCCAGGAGGCCAGGTATTCACCATTACCCAAATCTTGGGAAAGACGACGGAAAAGGAGACTGAAATACACCAAGACACCATGACTTTGTTGATTTAAAAACCGAAATAACTACAGTTCCGTCACAATTTGGAAAGTAAGCTTCGAGTGCGTTTACTTAGAAAAGCAGACACGGCGAAATTCTATGTTGCGACTTCTTTAATCTCATGCGCTCCGAAACATTTTTTTATAATAGCTTACAATTAATGACGTATGCAAATGAAAAAAACCATCGACCTCAGCTACTGCAACATTTGTTTTGCCTTCTCCAAGTTGAGTATGGAAAAAGGTGGAGGTGACTGAGAATGTGTCGAAATATTTACTACCATCAAGCATGCGCCTAGGCAGTCATGTGACTGTTGACCGTTATATTTTCGAAAAAGTAGAGCAAATTTTTTATTTAGGAACCAGAATTAAAATAAATAATAGTCCCAGCCTTGCTCTAGCTCGCGGCCTTTTTTAGCTTTTAAAACGCAACCTTTTCTTCAAGTAGATTTCTTCGTTTTAGGGCTCTGAAAAAATATATATTTTATAGAAATGTTTAAAAATTTTGCGATGGACTTTCTACCTATCTCTATCGCCTTTTTCTATCCGGAAATGTTTGACTAATGAGACCAATCTTTGGAAAATCCAGTTGCCAAAAATTGATTGGCATTGTCGGAACGAGTATAGATCGTTGGCTTTGCTGACGACATAGCGAAAGTAGTTGTGGTAGCAAGTCAACCATGAGAAAAAATAAGGGGTAGTGGTTAACAGTGGGCAATACCATTCCGCAAGGTCTGGATTCAAGCTCAGTTTCCGACCAGCATCAAACGAATCAAGCAAACAAAACATAAAAAAGTTTTTTTCCAATAGCAGTCGCTCCTCGGTAGGTGATGGCAAACCTTTGAGGGTATGTCTGCCATGAAAAACAGCTTCTCATAAAAATGCAATCGAAGAAGATCGGTCAAGCATTACCATACTAGAGCTCGGCCAAGCATTACCATACTAGAGCTATTCATATAACGTTGTAAGCTGCCGATAAACGTGATGAGTTTATAAATTTGTAGCGTTAGATGAATACCCCCAATGTGTAAGCTCCAATCTATTATTAAACTGTTTGAATCCAAGCACGACTGGCGCATTTAAAGGCCGAGGAGGTCCTAATGAGCAGCAGAAAGGTTAGAGATGTGGCGATTATAGCAGCTGGTCAACGGATCATTACCGAAAATTCAGCTCCTAAGTAGAAGCATTTAATAAGACGTCGACTCTGTGCAGCTCAAGCAGCACCAATGGTTTCAAAACTTTGCCTCATCGACATATCGGAAAGGCTTCCAGGCTCGCAAAATAGGCGAAACGCAAAGTGGAGATGCAGAGGTGTTTACAGCAATAGCAAGAACGAGGGGATCGCGCAGTCAGGGGTGACCCATCGATATCACGGTGGGTAAGTAGACGACATGAGGAAGTGGATTCCCACTTGGCCCAAACACTGATATATATGTGATTAAGTGGAACTCCTTATTGTTTTAAGCTGAATAACGGTAAATTGCAAATATCTCCAAAACGTGTCCATAGAAAAAAAAATTAACTCGATTTTCGGAATCACCGAGCAATTGTACATAGAAATTGGACAGTGGCTTCCATTGAACATTTTTGCTGTAAACTAGTGTATTCATTATTTTTAGTCGAAAAAATAAAAATCAAGTAATAATAATTTCTTTTTTGAGCGAAAAAATAGAACCAAAATATTATTTATTATTTTTAATCTTTATTGGTTAAACTCGAAAAATAAAAATCATTGTAATTTCCAGCAGGGCGTACGAACACAAATAAGTGAGTATAGTTAAAATTAAAACAAACACATCATTTTGACATTAAGAAGTACAGCGGCGGAAATCTAAATTCGCCAGTAACACCACCTTGCATAAATTCGCCTTGACCCAGTCATTGTTATTTATGCGGGTCAGTATTTGTTCTTTAGCGTTTAAAATTTAGCAATTGATATTTTACGCAACTGCGCGTTCAAACGTACTATTATAAAAATATTTTTGTAAGACTTAAATTTATTTTTAAAAACTCGATATTAGGAGGCATTTTTAAATCGGTCGAGCTAATATAAGTTTTAATATTTTTCCGTAATATTTATCGGAAGTCTTAAAATATAATAGATTTTGTGGACAGGCTGTTTGTGATGTGTTAAGACCCCATGCACTCCAGTAGCACTAACAAAAATCAGCGCCTAGTGATCCGAGTCTAGAGTTTTTACACTGTAGTGGTTCAAAATAAGTTTTATGTTCTGCGTCTCCCCGTAACTGAGACAAAGAAAAAATTGAATCTATGAAAAAAGGATGATGCAAGAACACCAAAAGCCGGCGGTAAACTAAAAATAGTAGCTAAATATTTAGCTATATGTTATTTCAGTACAATGATAAACATACATCTTTGTACTTGTTTCCATATGAAAAATTGCAATAAAAAAAAAAACATAACAAGAGCAAACTATAAAATTATAACCTTTGCCGGAAAATCGGTCCACTATAAATCAAACTAAAATAGTTTCATGTGTCTCATATCTACTTTTCTGCCTCATCTAACAGTATGTATGATAGTTGTTTACTTTTTTTGATTTTTGTTGACTAACAACTACGCATGCTCGTACAATTTCATTCATAAACTCGTAAACGACATAAAAATTCCAACCTAAAACCCAGCAAACAAGCGAACTTCCATGAATGTGGCCGGTATTTCAGCTGCAAAGCCATACTCCATCAACAACTTGTACAACTTTTACTTTTTATTAGCATACATCTATTTTTTTTTTTTTTTTTGAATTCCACCCATTTCGCATTCACACAAAAACACATCTGCGCATTCAAATCCACTAAACGGAATCTCCAACATTGTTGCATGGTTGTAGGCGTTAGTTGGTTGTTAAATGCAACGTTCTATGCTTCATAATGCCAATTGTTGATGCTATCTAACAATGCCAACAGCATGGCGAGCAAGTCACTCACATATAAGCTTTTACTGCAGTACACCCCTTACAGGTTGGTTGCAGTCACAATGCCACGGCATGTTTTAAGTATGATTTTGTTTTATCTATGCTTTATTTACATACATACATATGTATGTATATATGAAGCTACTTGCATTTGTACGAATGTTCATTGTAAGTTTTAATAGTAGGTACCTATGCGCATAGATATGTATGCATACAGCAGTGTAGTACCTCCAGTGTCACTCGCCCATACGTCTCGCTGCCTTGCTTGAGGGGCCGTTACCAAATCGCCATACATACATAAGTATGTACTTATGTATGTATGTAGACATCTACGAAGCCAACGATTGTCCGATTCATTTGTATCCATTCGCGTTTGTGTGCGCCAACGAGACCGGCTAACGGTAGCAAACGCGCGCACTTAAACGAGCACCTACGAATCCCAAAACTTAACGCAGTTGGAGCTCGGCTATCGTAGCATTGCATCGCTTGCCAAGATAACAATCAACATTCAACGCATCGAACGTGCAGAATTCTGCACACGTACGGCAACACGCTACTTCTGTCAGCGCGCGGCGTCAACGTCGTCGTCGTCGTCGTCATTGCCCATTTGCGGCAGATATTTAACATCCTGTTCCGTTTGATCTGGCAATCAGTTGTTGCATACTTCTCGGCGTGTTCACATTAACGCCACCAAAACCAGTGCGCAAAAATTTAAAAAATTTCAGTGTTTGAATCTCTTGTGCCAGATAGTCAGACAGTTAGTTGATTTAAATTTTGCGTTGAGTTTTTTTGAAATAATTTTTTGTTTGTCAGTTGTAATTACCGTTAAATACTTAAATTAACAATTTTGCCTTATTTCGGCTGAAGTTTTGTTAAGCTATGCATTGTGCTTTAAATAAGAACTGAACTAGCTTCGGAAGTGCAGTGTAAACAAAATTTATTTGTGAATATCAATAAAGCTGACGACCATTGTTTCTGCTTATTAACAGGTTGGTAGTGATTTCATACAGTTTCTAATTTTTTTTCGATTTAAAATAACTAATGTACATAAATGCATGTGTATTTCCAACAGGCTGATTCTCGAAAAAAGTTGGTTTGAAAAAAACTCTTTAAAATGCGGGCCAAAATTACCTCCCGCCGGCAATTGTTCTTTTAGAATGTTTTTAAGCGACTTCAAAAAAGTAGAATGCTTTTTTACACACATACACTGGCGGTCATTAGAATAGACTCGCCTTACTTTGAAGAGTTTTGGCTACATTTCCATGGTTTATTTTATGTTTAATATTTTTTTATAAAAGCCAGGCTAGCTATACAACAAACACCATATAAATCCCCTTTTGAAACTTTATACAAAAATTATAAAAATTCGACAAATTTTCACCCAATTTTTAACCTTTTTGTTCAGAATTTTTAGAAAAATTTCTTGTATGCAGTTTTGTAAATTCAAACTTGCACTTTATTAACCTAAAATTGAATGGGCTACAAAACTGCATACCAGAAATTTTTCTAAAAATTCTGAATAAAAAGGTTAAAAATTTGGTGAAAATTTCTCGAATTTTTATAATTTTTGTATAAAGTTTGAAAAGCGGATTTATATGGTGTTTCTAGCTAGCCAGGCTTTTATAAAAAAATATTAAACATAAAATAAACCATGGAAATATAGCCAAAACTCTTCAAAGTAAGCTGAATCTATTCTATGACCCTCAGTGTATGTGTGTAAAATAGCATCCTACTTTTTTTGAAGTCGCGTAAAAACATTAAAAAAAAGAACTGCCGGTGGGAGGCAATTTTGAAGTTTAGCCCGCATTTTAAAGAGCTTTTTAACAAACCAACTAACTAACTGTACACCTAAATTTTTAAATGAGCATTGCAGTCGGTTGGCTTTTTGTTTAAACATTACTTGTATAGAAAAAAGCTCGTTATAATTTTGAATGTTATTTAGAAAAAGTTAATGAACAAGGAATTGTTGATTTCGTCAAAACCAAAAAGTTTTTCTAAAATTCCAATCTTGTCGTCATAAGCACTGCAAATAGAAATCTTCTTTGGAAGGATTTTACAATACCTCTACTGATAACAGTATGCATTCGTAAGTTTGTTTAAAATAAACAATTATTTCTGTGTTTTTGGTCACTTCAACAGTCCTAAAATTGCGTGGCCAGGAAGTTTCTTCAACTTGGATCTTATAATAAATAATATTCACTTTAGGTACACTAAAATGACACCAAAAACGCGAAGACACGTAATTTTGGGTCGTAGATTACGTATCCGTACACGGTTTTTCTAGATCATTTAAGTTTCTCAAGATATTTCCATTTTAAGTGTACATTGTACAAAATCGTGGTGCATGGCGTATGAGTAACATTATTTCCGGTTCATATTTCATACAACAAAAAATTATTGCTCATTTTCAATTGATTGATTTTTTTGTAAAAGAACAGGCTTTTATAGAAATGAGAAAAAATCACAAAAAAATGGAAATTTGGGGAAATTTAGCTTAGCGATTGTCAGAACTTGGCTGCTGATCTTTGAGCCAAAATTTTACGTTTTTCTTTTTTTGTGTCATTTCAAAACTTAATATTTTCCCTACACTGCTATCTAAACAAATATTTGGCGTTCGAACTTTTAAGCTCACAGTGGTCCCGAAACAAGGACACGTTCGACTAAAATGGACCAGGAAACCGTTTACATAGCATTTTAGATAACTGTTCACAGTCTCTAAAACCAATTTGCGTGAAATCGTAGCTGATTTTTCTCGATATATCTCAAAATTAATACTTTCCGAATTTTTAAGTATAACCGGGTTGTAGATTAATCGTGCCATCACTAGTTCCTGCCCATTATAGAAAACATATTTCTGAGAAGTCAGAAACATTGAAAAGTTGGTATAAAGAGGGCCTATATTTATGAATTTTATGATGATAAAGGCGCACATGCAGCTGTAAAGGAAGAATGACCAGTTGTATGGGCAGTTGCTGGAGAAATCTTGGAAATCTTGATAAGAGAGAGTAATATTACTGGGAGATTTCTTATTAAAGTTATAGGCTTTTTCGAAATATGCATATCAATATTTCTCTAAAACTATTTATCGAAATCGAGTAATACCAATGATAATGATTCCGATGAAGAAGAACTAACACCTAAAAGAAGCTTATAAACAGAAGGTGGAAGTGTTAGCAAAAAAAGTGAGGTGACCAGTGTGAGGAGATTGTGCACTGTGCCTCAAATAAAAGAGGCTTAGGGGGAAATATTGAACTTTTCTTTGATCATAATATATGATCAGAAAATTGCGACGTCAACGTTAACGTCAACATTAAAAATGCATGCCATAGTAACCCATCTGAAGGCTTATTGTCAGAACAAGCAGAAGAATCAGTCCACCGGGAACTCTTAAAGTACTAGGGGTGTTATAATATAAATCTAATTGAAGACTCTTTGTATTCATCGAGGCTTAAGTGAACAGTGGTATAAATCTCTTCGTAGCAAATCTAACGAACCGACATTCCGTCGGCGATACTGCAAATTGTTTATTGTCAATTATTTCCTTTGGTTGATGAACATTTTGCAGTATCAGCGACGATATAACGAATGTTGATTAGAAGAAGCAAAGGCAGTTTATGTAAGGGAAATAAAATAAAAAACATTAAAAAATAAATATAAGTAATAAAAAAACCAGGAAAAATTCAACAAAAAATTTAAGAAATTATAAAAAAATAGAAATAGAAATTAAAATGGGGCCATTCTGCCACTACATCACATTTTTGGAAAAAAATAAAAGGAATCGATGTAGAAACTCAATTTTTCGTATGTAACATTCATGTACTTAAATCAAGAAAAAAGCGAAAAATTAGTGTGATTGATTTATTTTGGAGCATACCTACCACATAAGCCTAACCTCAAAAACGTCTTAAGAATGCACTCCGATGAATATATGAGTCCGAAAATGTATCCATGTATTTTTAAAAACGTTATGTAAACAGACAATCCATCCAAACCTAATCTCGAAAATTTTGCCCATATGTTAGTAATATTATTATAACTAAACATCCAAAAGTTGTGAGTAATCGGTTTATTTTAACACATACTTCCCATGTAAACTTAACTCCAAAAACACATCTCAATCAGTTTTAGTTCAATAAAATTCTTCTGGCTTTTTCTGCTTTTATTTTGTATAAAACTGCCAATTTCTATGCGGAGCTTTTGCGAAAGTGAATATTATGCAAGTGCACTTTTAGAACGTATATCTGGCAAACAAAATGACAAATTTTGGGCAATATTTGTTTGCCTGTGGAGATGAGACGTTGGGTCGGGTTGTGTAACAAAGCTTGTCAAAAGTCAGATTTATCAACTTTGATAAAAGTGTGTTATTTCTTAAGCTATAAACCGAGGCATACAAGTTCCCACTCCTACTTGATCTTTGGCATACGTCGAAGAGAACATAGTCCTTTTAATAATATTTTTTTTTTTGTTTTCCGTTCTTTAAAACCAGTAATTTTGTTCTCTTGTCGGGAAATCCTTTTTTAATAGGAATATATATATGTACATTGGATCCTTTGCTTAAAACTTCTGTGGCAAAATTGTCTTTTGCCATTTCAAGTCAAAGAGTAAGACTGTAAGAAAGTAGGTCTGACTTTTAATTGTGTAAGAATTACATAACTATCAAATGTTATTGTCAATGATCTGTTGTAAAACTGGATGCATTGCTAATTTTTTCTACTTATTCAAGTCCTTCAAAAGGAATTTCCACCAGAATTGGTCAAAGTGTAGCTATAAAGAGAACCGATGCTCAAATAATTAAAAAAAGATTATACAAGAAGCTTTATGTCGCGTTACCCGGGAGTTTTTCGTTTAACCGGATCAACATATATATATTACTCGGGTACTCGGGTACCCGGGAAAATCGGGTAATACCCGGGTAATCGAATTCCCCGGTCACCCGGGTATCATCAGCCCTAGTACATACATTCGGTACAAACACTTAAACACGTAACCACGTAAACATATTAGTCAAATTTGGATCCTAAAATTGGCATTGGCGCAATGTATTCTTTAATAAAACCCTCAATTCTTATAAATAATTAAATGGGTTTCATTTATTTTCGATTTTAATCGAAACGACCGATCAATTGCAATTAGTATTCGAATGCTTTCGATTAATCATTTAACCAATTAATCGATTATTAAATTTTTTTGCCATCACTAGTTGGCACAGATTTTCGTCCAAAATTATTTAAAACAAAATGTGTTGATTGCTTCATTTTATTAGCTGATGGACAAGTATCATTATTAAAGCTGTCCAAAACCTTCGGCTAAAAAAATGGTTAGAAATGCCGCCGAGCGAACTTCGCATTTCGTTTTGGCTGTGTTCGATTTCATATGGTGTTCTAATTTCGATGCGAATTTCGCTGTGTTGAGTTCGCTGTTCACCGGTGTTGTGTTTCAGCTACAAGGAAATGCGAATGCTTTGCGTAGTATAACCTTATTATTCTATATTATATTCTATATGCAAGTAAGAGATAAAAAATGGATTTGTATGAGAATTGAAGTCGGTTTTGTTGTTTGCTTAAAAATTACTTGTCAGCTCATAAGCTCTTCATTAAGTTTTAATAGGTAAAATGTGCTGGCAAAACAAGCAACACGATTTTTTTTTTGTCCTCAAACCACTCTCTTTTTAATATACTGTCATGAATAGTCGTTAATCCTGTTGAAATTTTAATGTTTTCTCACTATTGTTAGCATGCAGAGAGAAAACCGTGGCACTCCAATCTGTTCATCCGAGTTGATTGAAATTGGAGTATATTTGAGGAAAAGTGTAGTTTTAGGGTATAGCCGGAGCTGAAAGCGCCCCACACCATCAACGAACCTTCACCGATGTTCCGCTTGGAAAAACACATTGGCTTAACTAAATCTGGATAGACAAGATGGCGAGGTTAGCGATCAAAACTTAATGGAAGCTTATTGCGGTGTGTGTGCTGAAAATAAGCAGTACGGAACAATTGAATAACCAAAAGTGGCATTTTGTAACACTTGCTGATAAATTCGCCACGACGCCCCCAAAATCCTAATAGCTCCATTCGAAACAGAATTTATAAAATAATTGAATGTTCTAAATATTACAAAAATTTAAAATAACTTTTATCATAACACAGAAATAATGTTTAACATAAAAATAATTGTTGGCAAATCCAACGGCATATTTCCACTGCCCAAAATGGAGTTTTCTCACATTTGGATGTAGAATTTGTATACTAAAGTCACCATACGCAAAATAT
The DNA here is from genome assembly GCF_013731165.1 of Rhagoletis pomonella. Taxonomy (NCBI): domain Eukaryota; kingdom Metazoa; phylum Arthropoda; class Insecta; order Diptera; family Tephritidae; genus Rhagoletis; species Rhagoletis pomonella. Next base: position 47,400,897 of record NW_023458555.1, read on the forward strand.
TCCTATTCCTTATGTTTTTCTAATTTTGAGGTGACCTTATATGTAGTTTTGTCACACACCTTATTTAAAATAAATAAATAAAAAAATAACTCGACCATCCGTAATAAATTCGTGGGATGACTTTTCTAATTAAATACAAAACCATACATCTTCGGTTTGCCTAATTTTGAATAGACTCTCGATCGTCATATTGACGGCCTGACTCATAATAGGTGCAATCCCGTATTCCTCGGACTAAAACTAGTAAAACTGTCAAAAAATAGAAATTCGCTCAGAGCGAAAGAGTAACATTGAAAAGTACGGGATCGCTTTCTAGTAAAAAATGGTAACTTCTGTCAACTTCAACATAACCTCAAAATTTTGGTTGTAAATTTTTATTTATTTTATATGTAAGAGGTAAAATTGGTAAAAGTACCTTAGCTGGTGTTATTATTTGGTAAAGTTTTATATCTTCACACTTGAAATCAAATTTTAAATATATTTGGTCCAAAAACTCTATGTAAAACTTTAATATATTGGTTTTAACTTCAAGAATTTCAGAACAATTGACATTACTTTTTATAAGCATCTCAGCTTTCGTTCCAACAATGCTTTTCGGCAATTTTTTACAAGCGTGGCTTGAGTAAAGGTGAAGTGAGGGGTATGTGCACTCTATATAGTGTTTTCAGCCCGTTCAAGTCTCCAGCCATAACATTGGCTGCATCTGTGGCCAAACCAATTAGGTTTCTTATTTTTAAAGTCAGGATTTGCAAATGTTTAAAAGGTACAATTGGCAAATATTTATATGCAAAATGATGTTTGAAATATAATTTTTATAATTAAGAATTTAAAAACTTAATTCAACTATCCGACCAAAATCTTACTTTGCCTACCAACCTAACAAATGAAAAAGAAGCGACCAAATTTGGTCAGAAAACACAATATTTAATTTTATTTCTTATTTTCGTTCTGGTGTCTGAAATTTATAATCAAATAAAACACGGAAATACCCGTTATACGTAACAAATCGTCACTACACATGAATAAAGGCGGGAGCTCAAAAGTTGACTGCGAAAAACGGCGCATAAAAAAACTTCAGCGAAGAAAGACTCTTAACATAGTTGACGGCGAAGAAAGAAGCGTTAAAATATTTGACGGCGAAGAAGGACGCGTAAACTTATTTTCGCGGTCAACTATGTTTACGAGTGTAATAGTATACACATTCCGTAAATAGTTTTTGGGGAATAATGCTGAAGTGACAGTACTTGGCCAAGTATAAATATATGAATACGCGTCTTACTTTGCCGACAACTAGGTTACGCGGCTTTCTTCGCCGAAGTTTTTCTTAAGCGCCTTTTTTCGTAAATTTTCTTTATGCGTCTTTTTTCGCCGTCGAAACACTAGCGCGCACTCGTGCTAGTGAGACTGCGTTTATACACGAAAACTTTTGTCGCCGCAATTTTTCACATTCCCTTTTGGTGTTGCTCGTTTCATTTACACACGGCGATTTGTGTGCATGCAATTGTTGTTGTCAGCTGTGAACAGCGGTTCAATTTACACAGACGAACGAGAGCACAAAGCGTGTTGCCCGAGCACGAGCAACTCGGTGCCCCTCTCCTTTCCTCGTCACGCTCTCTCCTACAAACGTCGAGTTGCGGCAACAAAAATCGCCGTGTGTAAATGAGCACTGACGAAATAGTATAATATATTTTTAAGAATAACGGTTTTAAAGCACAATTTGCCTCAAAAAAAAATTTGCTTTAAAAAAAATTCTGAAATCCTTTTAACTGGCACAGTTGATAACTGGTGGACATACGTGAATATATGTATAATATACATATGTATGGATGATACAATAGCCCTGATCCAATAGATACTTTTCGTGTAAAATCCTGTAAAAATGTTAAACAGCAAAATCACTTTCTGAAGTGAGCGTAAAAAGTGAGTAACAGCAAAAAGTACGGGAACAAAAGAGCATCGGGTAAAATCTTGTCACTTCATTCTCTTAACAACTCTCAAAAAATCGCTCTCATTTATTTCGGCGTATGGGATCGTTTTTCCTGTAACTTCCTGCAAGTTCGTGTAAAAACCTGTAAGTTCATTGAGTACTGGATCGGTGCTAATACAAGATTGCACAAAGAAAAGACGAGAGTAAAAGGAAATGCCGAACAAATCAAATTTCATGAGTACCTATAGTACGCACACCTTTTTTCTTTTAGGAATATAATCTGTGGTTCTGCTTCATATGTCGCTGGGTTTACGTTAAAGTCATGAATACATATAACATACCATATTTTGTTGGCAAAATGGAGAGCTAAATTCATTTGTTCGGCATTTCCTCTTACTCTCGCCTTCTCTTTGTGTAATTTTGTATTAGCTCTGATCCAGTACTCAATGAACTTACAGGTTTTTACACGAACTTGCAGTTATCAACGGTCCCAGTTGCTGCAAAGCCCTTCGTAATTTTACGCTGGGCTATGCGTTACAGCTTCGCAAATTTTACCCCTACCGAAACCAAAGATGTATACACATCAAAAACTAAGTTTAGGAATTAGTATATACAATTAGAAATGCTCAAACAATAATTGATGCGGTGTTTCAAAATATTTCAACGCCTTTGATTCACAAGTATATACAAGAATCATATTTGATCAATCATACCGATATTTAAAAGAATTAATAATGAAAATGAATAAAAAAAAATTAAATCGGCAAAATGAATAAAATGATTTCTATGTACGTATGTAACTGATTCGCCTAACAGGTTAACATATAGAGCTTATATTATCATTTTCGCGCTTAACTCCGTAATCTGTAATTAGAGAAAGAGATGAGCCATATAAAATTATAATTATTAAATAATCTCAGATTAATATTTTTAATAAAATAATATGTTAAAATATATTTAAATGCCATAATATGCGTAGCAGAAAAAAGTGACCACGGTGGCATAGAGAAGAAGCTTAACTTTTCCTCGAGTTGTGAGAATAATAAGCACAACCAATTTGACAGCTAACGAGCTTTCATTGAGATTATAGTTATATGTAAACGTACTTTTATGCTTTGCCGTTTGCATATGTTTACACATCAAATTTCATGAGTACCTAGTACTCACGCCTTTTTTTATTTATAAAATTGTGTGCGTGCTTATTTAAAGAAAAGACTGTATACAATACATGTCTCAAAACCATCTAAGCCAGAGTCAGCTCAGAAGAAGTTCAAAAGTTCGGCAGAGGGCGACAATTGTCACTTCGTAGGACATCGCCATGTTAAAAAAAGACAGTTAAAAGCATTTATTTGGGATAGATGAATAACCAGTACCGTTCCCTTTCAGGCTAGCTCAGCGCAAGTTCTGAACCAGTTTGATTTGCTGCAGGCTGCATATTCTCATGCACAGAAGAATAGATGCGTGGTATCTTGACCAGTTTTATTTATGTATGCTCTGCAGTTTTACTTTGCACGCAAGGACGCAGCGCATTTGGAAGCTGCAAAAATACAAAATGCCACTGCAAGGAAGACGGTACAAAAGTTTTTAATTTTCCAGCGCTTCCTTTTTGTGAATTCGATATATAAATCTGAAGTTAAAAGAGAACAAAAACAAATATGAAAATAAGACGATGAGAGATATTACATCTTAAGGGGTTTGTTGAATTTATTAAATAAAATCGATTAATAATTTTAATGCAACATACATACATACAGATTAATTTTTATAAAAATCAGAAAATCTTTTTAAAAACGTTACTGATAAGATTCTTAAACATGCTGATCACGAATTTTACTTCAAATTAAATCCTTGAGGTTTGACAGCCGTCGAATGGGCTGTCAATTTCTCTAAAAATAAGGAGAATTTCCCAAGAAGTAAACGTACTACGTTTTAAGGCTCACTGATCTCGAGTTCTATATTACCTTCAAACGTTTTCAGTTGAAAGCTGTCAAAGCAACTGTCATTTTTAGTTGAGTAACGCAACATATTTGTTAAGCAAAATTACTGATTTATTGTATTTGATCGAACATATTTAAATGAATTTATGGTCAAATTATGAATTAATAACAATAATTATATTTATAAATGGGGGATAGTTGGCGCCGCCTGCTATATGTTCAGCCCAAACATTTTTTAACGATTTTTTTTTATTATATGCTAAATTGGTGATTTCCAAAACTAAAGTTTTCTCATTTTTAAATCACGTTATTCAGGTTTGAAAAAAATATATAAAACCTTGGGGCTTAGTTGAAATTTCTGGGCGGAACACGTAGCAGAGAATACCCCTTATGTATTTATACACTTTCAAAAGTCTCCATCTTCTGATGAACTTAGAAAACTGCAAGAAAACGTTGTAGTTTCGGTGCCTAGTGGAAGGCATCGAAAAAAAGAAGCAGACCAATCTTCATGGAAGAGAGAGCGCGAAAGGCTAAAATAACATAGCTATGTAAAAGTTACTGTTGCAAAACCCGCTATGTTAAATTTTTATATATATAATTTGCAAAAACTACCACGCTTAGTTCTACTATCACTTCTACCATTTTTGCAAATTATTGTTGCTTTTCCACAATAAGTTTTCATTAAAAAACGGCCTCAAGCTCAATAAAAATTGTTGAATATAATTGTTATAAGGCCATAAAATAACAAAAACAAATAAGTTAAAGACGAGCACACCTAAAAGTTAAGCATTCTAATAATAGAAATATTAACAAAAACCAACAACCACATGATCAAGTGAACTGCAGCGGAAAGAAAGCCATAAACTCATCACTGTTAGAACAAGCCACGATCGAATTCGTTGAATTAAATGGATTCAACGGCTTGCTCAGCACATATTTTTAAAAATACTAACCAGTAGCTCGTTTCTGTAACAATTCTCTACCAAGGCGAATTGAGATATGAATTCGCCGCCCTGTTCTCTACTGCTAATGAGTAGTAGAGAATGACATATATTCTCTACCAGTAGAGAAATAATCGGTAGAGAAGAGTTACAGAAACGAGCTACAGATTTGAATCGCTGGACATTTCTGAATGGCTTTACTCCAGCTAATTTATCACAGTTTAAAAATAGGCCTTTTTCGCGTAAAACATGCCTTATCCGACCAATGTGCGGCGGTCCTTACCACTTCACGGACGAATCTCCATTATTTTAACAAAGAACTGGCCGCCTTATGTAAATAGGAATTTAGAATGTACATTTGGTATCAGACATACATGCTTCTGAACCGTTTTACAAAGTAAGTTTCGTACAATGTAGAGCAGTCCCTCGGAGTAGTTCGGTGGCACGTTATTTTGCAACTGACAACGTAATGCGTCGTCGGAGGTGTTCATTTTGTGCTTTACTAGTAGATGATATTGATCATGATGACAACTTTGGTACTAAAAACTGAAAGAAATAAGTAAGGTGCCTACCTATTTTCCCAGTGGGTTATTGAAATGGGATAACGGGAATCTATATATTTTTCAATTATTATTTTTTTAACAATAAGTAATTTCTTCAAACGACATACATACATATGTACATATAGTATGTACGTATGTGTTAATATTATTTCCGCGCCGTTTGCATTGGTGGTTATTTTTTATTTGTAAACATCATCAAATATATTTATTTATTTCATAGTTGCATTATGCGGTAATTGTTTAATGAGATAAAAAAGTTATTTTTTTTTTATTAAAAATTCATACATAAATGTGTAGTAATGTGAAAATTTTGAGAGAAGATATAAAAAATAATGGCCAGTTATTGGCAAATTATTTAATTTGATCTAACCGCAATATATTAAATAACAGCTTGTTAAATAGCAATTGGTACATATATTTAAAAAAAGAAGACCTTTTTACCTTTATTAAAACAGTTAATATTTTTAGGTATGTACATATGTATATGCACGTATTGTTGACATGCACGTACATATATTAGGGTAAGTAAAGTCGGATTTTTTAGCTCTCACCCCCTAGAACTGTTATACATCGAAAAAAAACTATACTCCTGTGTTTTTATTTTTTATTTAGAAACCAAAAATGTTTAGAGTTCGCTCAAAATGCTCAAGGTTCTCTATGTATGTATTTTATATGGGAAAAACAATGTTTCTAGAAACGGTATAGAATTCTGGAAAATCGAATTTTTCCATCGGAAAACTTTGTTCCTATTCGACCATTTCTATTAATAACAATTTTTTATATGACCACTAAAACCCTCATGACTTGCAAAGGTGGCACCCATAAAAAATCGATAGTATTAAAAATGGTATAATAAACAATCGAATCGATCGAAAAATATTGATTTTCGAGTATTCTATACCATTTTATAAATCTAACTTTCAAGACTGAAGGTCAAAAACAAATCTTGGACAGTGTAAAAAAGCTGACGAAAGTATCGCTATGACACAAGGGAATATGTGCGAATGTCTTTTAACTATTTATATGCTTTTATTTTCGAAAAAAATAATCGATTATGTTGGTCACGCCCGTCACATGTCACACCCGTCACAATTTAAAGTTTGACAAACTGCAATAAATTCGACCAGGGACTTCTGCGGTTACTTATCTGCTAATCTGAAATATGTCATATATCTGTTTGTGATCAGCGATGATAAAGCTAATCATAAAGATATGTTGCTCGAGCGATAGGAAAACTTAAGCTATGCTGTCACGGATAAAAATAAACCATTACTCCGCTTTTCAGGGCAACGGACTCGGTTTAACAGGTTACAGCTTCATACAATTTGAAAATAAGGTACTTTACAATAACTCAGGCATACAATGGAGATGAAGAGTCCGATCAAGCATTATCCCGTCTTTAGGTGGCAGAATTTTGTATGTGTTCGTAAAATCCGATTTTTCGAGAAATAAAGCTAGTTTAGTTGCCTAATAATGTGTATTCATGTATTTATGCTCAACTTGTCACACGCGTCACAGTTGAATTTGGAAGCTCATTTTTCTTCTAAGTGCTTGGCTGACTTCTCCCCTTATTCGTGGCGTGTATTTCGATCTTGCGCCACACAAATAGAGCAATCTACCCACTGAAGTGCAAATGAATTTTATGAGAAGGTTTTTCATAGCAGAAATGCAATTGGAGGTTTGCCATTGCGGGTAGAGGAGAGACCGCTTTAAGAAATCCACTTTTTTTTGGTGTTGAACGGTTCAGAAATTGAACCCAAGTCACATCGGGCTTGCAACTTTAAGCACGCTTAGCTAAAGCCATCGCAAGTGGGGTTTCGTCAAGATTTCCATGGATTAGGTTGCGCGGAACCGTGAAATAAGTGAATTGGAATATATGTCGAAAAATTACTACTATAAGCGATAAATATTTGGTCGACGGAAGTAAATTTAGACATTATTTCAACACATTATTTCACAAAGTACTTTCACCCACAGTTAATATTTGAGGCATATTTTTAAAGATTTGTAAAATAACAACAAATTATTATTACTAAATTGTGCGTGCTAGCGTAAGTGCTGACGTAAGCAAATTTATATTAACCAAATTTTTCTAAACCACTTTGAATGTAAAAAACTATATATTCGTGTGTTTGTAAAATCATTTCTTACCTGATTATATGAACTATGTATGTACTACATATGTGTAAGTCATTAAAAGTCAACCAACTCATGTACAAAGTCAACATACAAGATGCTAAATAAATCTCCTGGCACGGAATAAAAGTCTTTCAGTAAGGCCAGGCGCCGACGATTTTAACCTCCTAAGAGATAGAGAGTTGCAGTAATGGCGGTCATTTTAGGGACTAATTTTAAAGTCATAAATGAGCTGACAAGAAATGTTGAAATTGCCAAGACTTACTGTAGGAGAAACAGCAGCAATAAAGCACGTTGCAGATTCATACATGTATGTATGTATGCATGTTTGAATGTAGGCAAGTTACAAGGCATAAAGGCATGGACGCATTTAGAGCCAACTGATATGGGAACAATACGAATTATATATGTACGTGGATATACCTACCAGTGTTGCCAAACATGGGCTTTTCCTACCAAAACTGGTAGGTTTTTTTCCATTTGGTAGGTTGGTAGGCTTGATTGGATTTTGGTAGGTTTCGGGACAATGAGTAATAGTTATTTGCGAAAAATAGAAACAAACGTTTTAGCAACATTTTTTACACGAATATTTCACCGGTGAGTTCGTGTAATGGCGGCCACAAACATGTAAATATACCTGATTCCTTATGCTGGATTTCCACTAGGCATTAAATGGCAAAAATGACAAATGACAAAGTCGGACATTAAAAAATTATCGTGTCATTACATTAAAAAATGGCCATTAGATTAATTTCCACATGGCATTTTTTTAAATGGCATACATTTTTTGTCATTTCAAGGCCTAGTGGAAATTCGGCATAAGTACAAACGAATACCTTATTTTTGCCAATCTGCAATACGGACATCCATATATCGTCACCTAAGGGTGAAAAGGTGCCAAGTCCGTTTTTTGAAATTCTTCAGGAGACACGAAAAATCGATGTAGTTTCGTATTACCTGTCATTCTGCATCAAAAATTATGCTGGATTTCCACTAGGCATTAAATGGCAAAAATGACAAAGTCGGGCATTAAAAAATTATCGTGTCATTACATTAAAAAAATAGTCATTAGATTAATTTCCACATGGCATTTTTTTAAATGGCATACATTTTTTGTCATTTCAATGCCTAGTGGAAATTCGGCATTAAACATTGAAAAAAATGGTAGCGATATAAATTATGGCGTACTTGGACCAAGATTACAGAAAAGTCTGCCATCTACTCGTACTCAACCATATTTCAGGCGGAGGTCTTCCCAATCGAAGTCTGTGTTCGCGAATGTCATCGTAGAAGGTAAATGAGGCCAGAATAAATATTATGTCGGACATTCAGGCAGCGTTAAAGGTCTAGAGTCTTTTAAAATGGCATCAAGGCTTGTAAACTCTTGAACCACCTTCAAGCCCACAATAGCATCACGCTGTGGAGGGTTCATGGACATGAAAGGTTTGAAGGCAACGAAAGGGCTGACTGTCTCGCAGAACGTGGAGCCCAAATGCGTTTACTTGGCCCCTAGCCTTTCTGTGGTACATCTAAAGAATACACTGCAGACCTACTTAGGAGCTAGCTGGGAATAATCTCAAATTGCTGCCCACTGGCGGAAGTCAAAGGGAATAAGACAATCAAAAATATGCATATCTCTTTCCAGCAGGAGCTCCGAAAGACACCTTGAACTTAGAACTCTTACTGACAACCTGACAGCACACTGCAAGTTAACGTACGGTTTTAATTAAATGGGTATTTCTGTAGAGACGGACTGTAGGGTTTCTCGGCTGGTGAAAGAAACCCCGAGTATAATAATATACTCTTTAATATACTAGTTGTGTTTTAGCTCTACTAAATGTTATGTTAACTATGTTTTTAAAAAATTTGACATTGAAAACAAATATTAAAACTAAAAAAAATTTTTGGTAGGTTTTGGTTGGTTTTGGTTTTAGGAAATCTTAGTAGGAAAAAAAATTTGTCTGTGGCATTGCTGATACCTACGTTTGTGCATGCATATACACTAGACTGCGTCACTTCCCATACAAAAACAAATCGGTACTGTGTTTCCATTGGAATTATAAAATCTATTAAATTTTAAGGCTTTAAGACTAAAATATTTCGGAAATATATTAAGATTTACGTGATCTGGAGCGATTTGAAAATATCTCCAAAAATGGAGTTTTTTATGTATAAAAATAGTTTCTTAAAGAATTTTTTGCAAAAATGCCCTCAAATGCCAAAACATTTTAAGCTTAAAAAATCTGCATAAAAATAAAAAAAAAATAAATAAACGGAATCGTAATAATGAGATTTCTAAGATTGGTATAAGAAAAACTTGAACAACTGGTTCAAAACTATTCCAATTTAGGCTTGTGAGGTATCATTGGAAAGGTATTTTCTCACCCCATTTAGTTCTTTGCAAATGAACTCGTGAAGTATGAAAGAGAAAGGTATGAAGAACGAGCGTCATTTCAAGTTGAATTAAGGTGTGTTAGTATTTTAAAAAAATGGGACGTGAAAGATCTTTTTTGCAAAGATATAAAATTAGCGGGAAGTCTAATTCGGAATAGTTTTGGCCTAGTTATTCAAGTTTTTCTTAAACCAATCTTTGAAAAACTTAAAAAAAAACAGCCTCGAAAATCTCATTATAATGATTCCTTTGAAATTTTTTTTAAATTTTTATGCAGATTTTTTAAGTTTAAACTGGTTTGTCATCTGAGGAGATTTTTTCAAAAAGTCCTTTAAGAAACTGTTTTAATTCATAAAAAAACTTCATTTTTGGAGGTATGTTCAAATTGGTCCAGCTCACGTAAATCTTAATATTTTTCCGAAATATTTTGGTGAACTTCTTCAAATATAATATATGTATTTTGTAGTTCGGGCGGAAAAACAAAAACTTTTTTTGGTGATGCAGTCTAATATACATATGTATGTTCATGCATTAAGGGTAACGCCGGCGGGGCCACATTACACACTTAGGTAGGCAGATTTGAATAAGCTGCCTTCTTAATCAGAAGAAAAACTACTATATACTTACATACATACATAAATGTGTATAAAAAGGTAAAAATGGTTGCTACAATTCTAAACCAGGCTGGTGCAAGGAAATCGTGGAACTTTGCGACCTCTACTACATTTACCACGTAAAGGAGCGAAAATTCGGTATTGGAATTGTGGTGGGAGAAAGACAGCGTCGCCAATTCCTGTCACTCACCCCATTGGACTTTGATCAATATTTTGTTGCAGCCAAGATACGCACCCGCCTCTGTGCAGCAAAAAATGTGCGCCCAACAATGCAAGGAAGGCTCAACGTCGAAAAGCTACGATCACAACAGGCGGCCAATTTATTCGACTCTCACACCTGCTCTCTGAGAGTACTCTTCAACAAATTGACATACGCGAGCAGTGGAACCATATTTGCCGCTAATTAAGTACCGCCGCCGAAGAAGTATTCGGATTTCAGCGAGCCCGAAAGAGCAACTGGTACGATTAGGAGTTAGAGTTTTCAACTAGGTTGCGGAAGTTAGTTGTTTTGGAATGCGGCTATATGCGGCTTTGATGACTTGATCATGTCGTACGAATGGACAGAAACCCACCAGCTCTGAAAGTATTTAACGCGGGTCACGATGCTGGTAGCAGAGGAATAGAAAGGCCACCCTCCACTGCGTTGGAAAGATCAGATGAAGAAGGGCTTGGCTTCACTTGGCATTTGCACTTGGCACAGAAGAGAAACGACTGGAGTGCTCTTTTGGACTCGGCCAAAATAAAATGATGGTGACTTCGAAAAAAGAACATAGTCTTCGTAGTGTTATTAGTTCCTCTTTCTTTCTCTGTAGCATTACCGTAATGCCATCCTGCTGATTTGAAAGGGGAAAAGTTGCTTATAGCACACATGATAGTTTCCCCTGCTCACAATCGAGCCCAAAAAACTACTGTTTTGGGGTCCGAAACTAGTTGTACTTGAAGCGGTTGAATCCGGAGTACACTGGGAAGTAAGTTTTGACTAATGTCTCCAAGGAGCCTTTGGCTGAGTTTTCCACACACCTTTATCTTTCTTTAGTGAATACTTGGAGGTGTCTATGGCCGAACAGTAGGATTTCCAAGATTTTGCCTTGGTCTTTTTCTATGACATTAGGACACTTTTACAAGGCGCCCAATTTTTTGTTTTAAAGCAGTCATGACAAAGTTGTATAATTTTGTTTCTTATAGCTCTTAGATCCCCTTTACGATACTTATTAGGGTTGGCACATCAAAGGCTTTTCTTATAGCAAGGTCCTCGACTGATCTCTTTTCCTAGATTTCTTTTGCATATCTGATTAGTCAATATTCTATTGTACATGCCCAAACAGTTCTTTGAGGGTTCCTGTATCCTGAGGAAGTAATGCATATGCCACGAAGTTTAAAGAGGATCATACAGTGGTCAGACCTTGACGGCATATATAATACTTGTTCTCCAATCTTCTACGCGAACACTGTCATTTTCCGACAGCAGTGTTAAGTCCAGCAGTTCCTTCCATCCAGGGAATCTATCTGTGCCCGGTAGGTCTATTGCTCCTGTTAAAAATACTTCGCTCATTCCGTGGTGAGGACCCAAACTGAATGTATAGTGTTCACAACGCAGCCCATCAAAACAATTTTTCAGGAGTTCTGTACTAGGATTTCGCTGAGTTCTGGAGGCGGACTGTCCCTGTCATGGGCCATATAGGACGATACCACAAGTTTGCTGTACAGTCTATACAGTAGCACAGTTCGAGAGCTGCATATTTATTTGGACAACGGTAAGCTTATTGATCGGGGTCATCTGATCGGCTAGCCTCTCGTAGGAAAACCCTCATTCTAGCCTTATTAATGCCGATCCTATAAACAGTCTTTGTTTACTAATCACTTTCCATATTTTTACCCATATTTATGTAAGCATTTGTGTTTAATTTCGAACACCGCCTTCATGACCATCTTAAGAGTTCTTAGCTATACGTACATACATACATACATATAAGCAATCATATCTTTTGGACAACAGCTTTTTGCGGCTGTGTACGCTAAAGCCTAAGGATATCTTGTTGTTCTTGTTACCACTTATTAGATGTCTATGTTGTATATATGTACATACATACATATGTGCATATGTTTGGCTGACTGTTCATAGAACACAAGTACATATGTACTTATGTCTGCGTGGCCATGTATCTATCTAGATTTGTACTTAAAAAATGCGCCGGAAGCCGCCGCTATGTTTCCTCATTTTCATTCGCTTGTTGTAATTTTATTTCCCCGCCCATGAATAAGCTACGCATCCTCCGCCACATCCACAGACATGTAAAGTCTACTTTTAACAAAGTAATTGTGTTGATGTTTAACATTCTTTTTTCCAGCGTTTTGTGCACGCGAAACAGTTTTAAAATTGCCTCCAGTAACGAACCTATGAGGCTCTAAAATTTACTGAAACCCCATTTGGCGGTTAATGACTTACAAGATTTAATGTACGGGCAGAACTTATAATATTGAATATAATGTTTATATACCCAAAGCATACATATTAAAAACTTAAAGCATTTAAAAAAAAATTTCTCCTGCAGTCAATATTTCTAAAAGTACTCATACATGCATACATATGCATGATACAAAACAGAAGGTACTGGTTTCAATAAACAACTTTTGGATTAACAAGTAATGAAGTATAAGTTCGGGCGAAACCGAATTTTATAGACCTGGCGCAGGCATCACCTATCGTCGCTCCAACTTTCTTTAAACTACCTATAAGTCTATAACAGTCTTATTTATTGTAAAGAGATTGTTGTAAGTATTAACTTGGAGTACCTTAACGTCCTCAGTTATTGAAATATCGGAGTTTTCGTATATCCGAAAATTACCGTTATATGGGAAACCGGTGCAATTTTAGTCCGATGTGAATAATTTTCAACGAAAAACAAGGTTATTAAATACACCAAGTTTGGTAAAAATTTACAAATCGGTTACCGAGATACACATTTGTGGTCAGAAGTAGGCGGTGCCACGCCCAAAACCCATTTTTAATAATCTAATATATAATATATGAGAAGGGGGCGTGGTTATAGTCCCATTTCACCAATTTTCAATAGCAACCTACCTTGAATAAAGGACAACCTATATACCAAATTTCGTTGAGATATCCCAATTTTTGATCGAGTTTTCGTGTACACGGACAGACGGACGGACCGGCAGACAGACATGGGTTAATCGACTTATCTTTTCATTCAGCCGCGTGCTCCAACCCCGCTTAACTCTGCAGTTTTCAAAATAAGTTAGTTTCAAATGTAATGCAAATTAAATTCGATAAAACAGGTTTTGATTATAGGTTCTTGGTGGTACTAATGGGATTTTAAAAGACACATTTTTTATCCTTTTTACGAAACTGAAAAACTAAACTGGGGACTGCTCCGCTTCAAGCCAGGTGAAACAAGGGATGACGAAAATTCGTTCCACGATACATACATAATTTTCGCAGGCTGCAACATATTCTTAGATCGTAACCAAAGAATGACTGAACGTTCTACAAAAACCTGGACCCGAATCATGGCATCCGATTAGAAATTATAAATTTAATTTCGAGATTACAGTACTCGTTGGTGAGCCCGGTTTTCAATTTAAATTGCATTGGAGAGAACAGCTGTTATTTTAAGTAACTCGATTCGAAGCGGCCACAGAGACCGTAGTTCGGGTCCTGAGTTTGATCATCAAATCAGTCAAATATTTGAAGTATTTTGCAGGTATTATTTTTTTTTAATTTTTTTTTCTTGTTAATTCCTTTTTATTTGTTTTTTAAATCTTACATTTAAGACACCCAGTCAAATTCATTTATTTTCTGTTTGAAAACATACAAACTATTAATCTTATTACTATATCAGAAGAAGCTTTTAGTTAATTTCATTTTATCAGTGACCATCCAAATTGGGCTTATCAGTGAATGTGATTTCATTGGCTGGACCAGAGCGTTGGTACTCAATGAGTACGATACGATTGTCGCCGCTTTTAAGTACTTCACGTGGCACATAGAGCGTCACTTGTGGCCCTGCCTCTGGCCAATAGCGACCCAAATTTTCTCCATTCACAAACACCAAGCCCTTACCCCAACCTCTGGTATCTAAGTACGTATCACCAATTTGTCCATCTGCTATCGATAGTTGTCCATAGTAAATTGTAGGTCCATTCCACAATACTGAACCACCCTTCTCTTCGTGGAAACCCAGCACAGCATTTTGCTCCTCGGCATTAACCGATGCTATAAGTGTCTCAATGTCCTCAATCGATTCTAGTGGATACTTCGTCATTGTCCAGTTGGACAGTACATCTTTGTCAAGCACAACATTACTAATGATGCCCTTAAAATCGGTCACAGGTCCGAAGTTAATGCGTCCCTGATTCTCGACCAGCAATTGCAAATGCGTACCATAGCTAGGACTGATAGGCAGCTCAAATATGGGTGTCTCGCGAGAGAGTATGCCCACTAGCTGCTCATCAATGTATACGTAAGCCCGATCGTGTACGCCGGTGGCACGTAAAATACTTGGATCACGGTTGAAGTCCGGCAGCACGGTTTCGTATAGTACAAAACCTGAATACTGATCCAGCGCTTCGAATGTCTTAGGTTTCGTACTGACTATAACGCCAGTGGAGAGTATTTCACGACCCTTTTCTGACAACATTGAACAGCAAGCGCTCAGTCGAACAGTGCCATAGTGCTTTTTAGGTACTGGTGCTGGTAGCGGTACATTCGGTATCGGTAAATAGCGAGTTATAATTTCGCGCAATTTATGAAACTTAGCAGTGGCATCGCCAGCCTCGTCCATGGGTGCATCGTAGTCATACGAAGTGATATCGGGTTGATAGCGACCGGGACCACCGTCGTTGGCGCCAGCGGTGAAGCCAAAGTTCGTGCCGCCAAACATCATGTAGAAGTTAACGCTAGCCCCTGCGTCCAACATTTCACTGAAAATGAATTTAGAAAAAGTACCGGTTAGTAAATAACTACCCATTTATATTTTATCAATGCCTAATACGTACACAAATGCTTTTGTAATCGCCTCAGTGCGCACACGTGCCATCGGCTCTGACCAATGTGTCAGCCAGCCTGGGTAGAACTCTGCATTTACTAGCGGACCTTTCGGTTGTATCTGCCGCAAACGTGCCCAATAGCTACTTATCTGATTTGTGGCACCGAAATCCATTGTGGCCAATACACCTTCAATATGACCACAACTGAGCACACTTGGACCGTCATTAGTGAATAGCACGGCATTGTCTTGCACATGCGTGAGTGTTTCGTCTCGCAACCACGTACGATACTTCTTATCACAGGCATAATAGGAACCGTATTCATTTTCTACTTGCACCATAATTATGGGGCCGCCATTGCCGTAGAGATATGGTTTAAGGCGGCTGAACAGCACATTATACCAAGTGCGCACTTCGAACAGATAGTCTGTAGAGTTACGGTATTAATGGTATTGATCCAAATAATATACATATATTTAAGTCGGGCTACTTACTTATATCAGATGTGCGCAGCTTTATGTTGGGATATTTGGTGAGCAGCCAGTAGGGAAATCCACCCTGAAAGTATATCAGAAAGGGTATGGACATTAGTATATACATACATATATAAAAGGTATCTAAAATGGCAAATTTTTTAATTTAATTGCAACTTTTTTCTCAAGATAACCAATGTTTTCGTATAAGAAGCTCTAAGAGCAAAACACATGAAGTCCAAACTTCAGATTATTGTGGTTTGCACGTCTAGCTCATTTTATTAATTTTTTGGGTAATACTAAAAAGCTTTTCCATATCTTGCAATGCATATATGAAGCTACGGAGGTATTTATTTGCTATGTACTTAGGTCTTACACATTTTAACTAGTAATTAGGGGCAATAAGAAAATCACCAAATTGGGATCACTGGTTTACCCAAAGGCATGGACACATTTTGGTGGTTATCGGATCACCCGATTACGGGGTTAAATGTTTTTTTCTTCTTCTTGCTTTGGCCCTGTATCCAGCTCCGGCCGTTCAAACCATTCAAAGCAATCTCGAATTTCTAGTTGAAACCAAGAAAACGTTAAAATTTTTGCAATATTCAAGTGCAACAACTAATACTAACGTAAATTACAAATTAGTTCCTTATTTTTATATGGGATTATTTGAAATACGTTTCACTTATTGCAACATTAACTAAATTTTTTTTTATATGTACTTCAGATGTGTAATCATATATGTTTTTAGAAACTCCCAGAGTAACAAGGAAATCTAATAGAGAGTTCAAAATTTTGTTCAATTGTTCAACCATTGCAAATTATAAAAAAGTAAATTAAAATTCGTAATCAGGCTCGACCCTATTAAGCTGGCATTTCAGGGTACTAATATACATACAGATAGATAAAATTTGAAAGTTAGGGGGGCTCGAGCACCCCCCTGCCCCTACCTGGCTACGCCCATGTACTTACAAAATCACGTTCCGCACATATATAAGGTCCAGGACGCAGAATAACTAGTAGACCCAGCTCATCTGCTAGCTTGATGAATTTCTCCAAATCCGCAATGCCATTCCACACGTAAGTGTCATCTTTTGGATTATGCAGTGACCATTCCACGTACCTGATAGAAAGAGAAAAAAATATATATGTAAATAGTTGAGTTTCGTTTATTCTATTTTTTTCAAGCCGTCTTTCGAATGACTCGAAAAAGGCAATTTGAAAAAAAACGGTCTCCAATTTTTTTTTTTGGAAAAAACTCAATTAAACCGTAGGCAATTTGAGTGAAAAAATGAATTTTTTGTCTGTAAATTGCTTTTCGTGAAACTGACTATTACTGTTAGTCACAAATGAAAGCAAAAGTTTAATAAAATTTAGTCACTGTTCGTGAAACCGATCACTAAAAAGGAAAGGGGTTCCCAAAATATAACTCTGCAAAATTATTTCTTCTTCTACTTATTTACATAAACAATTGGATGTAATTTTCAGCGTTCATTCTTGTTATGGCGCATGATTTTCTTGGCAATATTTATTTATAAAAAATGTTTGAAAAACATCGTTCTGGTGCATCAAAAAATCTGAAAAATATTTCAAACATTTTTCTTATTAAGAATTAGAAGCTTCCGGTGAGCAAATTAAATTTTTGGCACAAATGACAGTTACTCGGTTTTGCAGAACGATGATACGCGGTTTTGTACTTTAAACGACGATATGCAAATTACAAAATGTGCGTATTTTTTGTTTAAAAGAATTGATCTTTTAAATTTGGTGCTGCATGTACATATGTATTTCCTTGATTTTTAGGCTTTAGAAAAATCTTTAAATTTATTTCAAAACACGCTTTCAAAAATTAAATAAAGGACATATTGAATCCACACAAAAATTTAAGATACGTATAAATATGTTAGAGGAAAACCTGCTTATTCGATAAAAAAAAACTCCGCTTTAGACGATATTCGGGAAATCACGATTTCAAAGAAAACCGCCAAAAACCCCATTCGGGATATCCGAGTCGAGTCCTCGAGCAGCGGAGTTTTTTTTTTTTTGTAAATTTATTTATTTTTTCTTTTATAGTTTTTTTAATTTCTTGAAACTTTTTCATTTGTTTTCCTTTATTTTTAGATTTCATTGTTTCAAAAATAAAAATATTTACTTTTAATTCATTAATTTTTAGAAACACATATTTCTTATTACTTTTTCTTTTTTATTCAGTTTTCTTTTAGT
Source organism: Rhagoletis pomonella (assembly GCF_013731165.1). NCBI lineage: Eukaryota > Metazoa > Arthropoda > Insecta > Diptera > Tephritidae > Rhagoletis > Rhagoletis pomonella. Next base: position 47,419,110 of record NW_023458555.1, read on the forward strand.
TTTTAGATTTTATTTGTTTATATGTTGAATATCATTTAATTTTTAGAAACTTATTCTATTTTTTTTCTTTGTTTTGGTTAAATTTTTTCTTTTAAATTTACGCTTATATTATTTTAAAAGGAAAAGAAAAATTTTTAATTTCATTTAATTTTTAGGAACTGAAATGTATCAGGTGGCAAAATAACAAAATAAAACGCGGTCGTCGGTCTCGGTGTCCAAAATCGAATGTCTTCTTTATTGTTCTTGAAAATGGCGCATAGCATTTTACAAACAACGGGTCTTACTCGTTAAAATACAACTAGTCTTAAGGTCTAGTTACTTAGCCTACTTATGGTCTAATCACAAGCACATGTGTATACCTAAAGCCCTATTCACACACGCGTACGTGCCTACGGTCCTACAACTCGGCCGTCCTGACATATAGAATCTCCTGATTCTATGACGACAAGTTTATACAGTGTTACGTTCATGCGCAACTAACTTTAACATTTTATAGTTTTGTCGTGACTTTGGTTTTCTTATGATCGTACCACGGTTTTAAGTTCGTAACTGACCAAATGCCTTTGTAAGGTATCTGTGTCTGTTGAAACCCTTCTACGTCTTCGACAGCGTAGCGGTCGTTTTCTAAAATTTTTGATATTCTATATGGTCCCTTGAATTTGGGTATTAACTTGCTGGACGCTCCTATTTGTGAGCTGACATTGGAAACCACTACGTAGTCGCCAACTCTGAACTCTCGTGGCTCTTGTCGCTTGGCGTCTGAATACTTCTTATTATAACTTTGCGCTTTTCTTTGAACTGCCTCCGCTTGCTCTCTAACTTTTTCTATTGCTACTGGGCTTGACGACTGCACCGTTTCTAACACATTTTCTCTGAGACTGTCTATAACTTTACCTTTTTGTGCTACTCCGAACAGTAATACACTAGGTTGCTCCTTTGTTGCTTTGTGCACCGTGTTGTTCATCGCATGCTCTACTGATTCTAACACTTTGTCCCACCCTATCTCTTTCTCGGAATCTACCATCTTTGCAATCATCGGGCCTAAGCTTTTGTTAACGATCTCGGCTAGGCCGTTTGCCTGGGGTGAACTTGTCGCAACTTTGATGTGCTCAACGTTGTTGTTTACTAAAAATTCCTCAAATTCGTTTGAAGTAAAGCTTGTCCCTCTGTCTGACACTATGAACTTTGGTCTACTGTACGCTCTAAAGTAGTCCTTTAACGCTATAACTGCTTCTTTTGACGCTGTCGTTTTCGCGGGGTAGAGGCGGACAAATTTCGTGAAGGCATCTATTATTACTAAAATGTGCTTATACTTTGTAGACTTGCTATGGATCGGTCCGTAGTGGTCAACGTGTACCATTTCGAACGGTTTGTTTCCCTTCGGTATCATGTGCAGAAGTCCCTCTTTTCTACCACTTTTGCTGGAAAATGCTATACATTTTAGGCAGTTTTCTATGTGGGCAACTGCTTTCTTTCTGACACTTGGGAACCAATAGCTCTTTCCTATGGATTCCACAACTTTCTCTACACCTAAATGCCCCATTTCGTCGTGGTACTTATACAAAACTACATAAAAAAGTAGATTTCTACCCATAAAAAAGTAGATTTCTACCCTTCCTGTATACTATTCCGTTTCTCATTTCATAGTGACTGTTCTCGCTAACTTCTAACTCCTTTTTTATTTTCCCTACTTTCTCGTCTCTACTTTGGCATATGATGAGATTTTCTTCAAAAGTATTCGTGTGAACTACCAGTATATTATTTATTCTACTTAGTGCATCTACGTGTTGCATTCTTTTACCGGCTCTATGTTCAAGTTCATAATCGTAGTTTTGCAGTTCCAATGCCCACCTCGCTATTCTTGGGCTCATGTCTTTCTTATTAAGCGTCAAGGTCAGCGAGTTGCAGTCGGTTATAATCTTGAACTTTATGCCTTGCAAATATATTCTAAATCTTTTTAATGCGTAGACAATCGCTAGAGTTTCTAACTCGAAACTGTGGTATTTAGATTCGGTGTCCGTTGTACGTTTTGAAAAATAAAACACTGGGTGTAGCTTCCCGTCTTTCTTCTTTTGCAGTAATATCGCCCCAAACCCTAAAGCACTTGCGTCACAGTGTAACTCTGTTGCGTCATTTGGGTCATAGATTGCCAACAGTGGTGACGCCTTCAATTTTGTTTTAAGACTGTTGAAAGATTCTAACTCTACTTTGCCAAACTAAAATTTTGTGTCTTTTTTCGTAAGGTCGTGGAGGGGCTTGGCTATAGTCGAAAAATCCTTAATAAATCTTCGGAAATATGAGCATAAGCCTAAAAAGCTTTGAACTTCGACGACTTTAGTCGGAACGGCAAAGTTTTCTATTGCGTTCAGCCCCTTCTCGTCCGCCTGTATACCTTTACCAGTAATAACATAGCCTAAATATGACACCTTCGACTGCAAAAACTCACACTTATCTAAACGCAGCTGTAAGTTATTCTGTACAATTTTTAATAATACTTTTTCTAATATTTCGATATGTTCTTTGATGCTCTCCGTTGCTATCATGATATCGTCGAGATAAACTATAACCTCGCCCTTGCGAATCATCTCTGAAAAAATTTTATTAAGAAACTTTTGGAATGTTGCCGGTGCATTTTTCAATCCGAACGGCTTTCTCAAAAACTCATATTGCCCTAAAGGTGTAGTAAACGACGTATACTTTATCGAGTCTTCGCTCATAAAAACGTGAAAAAACCCGTTCTTTAGATCCAGCTTTGTGAAAAATTTCTTGTTCGCTAACCTGTCTAACAAATCGTCAATAAGTGGCAACGGATAACTATCTTTTGCCGTAACTTTGTTTAATTTTCTGTAGTCGACGCACAAACGAAGTTCACCCGTTTTCTTTTTAACTAACACTATGGGTGACACAAACTCTGACTCACTAGGGCGTATGTAACCTTTTTGTAAGTATTCGTCGATTATATTCTGCAACTCTATCTTTTCTTTGTACGAAAGTCTTCTTGGAGCACATGCGAACGGACTACTTTTTTCTAACACAAGTTTCATTTCTTTTCTGACCATTGGCTTGTCATTCTTCTTTGAGTTTACGTAAATTCTTCTGAAAATCTCCTGAAAAAGTATTTTATCATCGTAGTTGACTTCATCGCCCACTTTGAGGTCCATAGCTGCTTTTTCGCACACTTCTATTGCCATAATTTCGTTTATGGCCTCATTAACCTCACAATCTTCGACCGCATAATTGGCGTTGCTCATGTTTTCGCACGTGCTCTTCCTTGTTGTACCTAAATTAAAAATTTTCTCAACTTTGTCTACTTTCTCAACTTCGTCCACCTTCTCAACTTCGTCCACTTTCTCAACTTCGTCCACATTGTTCACACCATTAGCTGCCTCTACTTGTACTACCCTATCCATAAACTCAACATTTCCGATTTTTAACTTAGCGTTACTTGCCTCAATAAAATCTCTACCCAGTAGCACCGAATAACCAATACACCCATTAGGAACCACTAAGAATTCAACTAAAACGTCTTTATTCAAAACTTTGACGATACATTTAACTTTTCCAAGTATATTCAAAACTGATTTATTTAAACCGTAGTACGAATCATTTACTTCATCGAAATTCACTCCTGACGGTACCACAACTTCTTTTATTAAGCTAACTGGGCTGCCTGAATCAACTAGACATTCTATAAACATACAAGTATTAACATGTGCTACATACAATCTAAAATAACTTACGAAAGTATTCTTCTCCCTCTTGTACTGCTTGCAGTCTGTTGCGTAGTGACCCTTCTCTCCACATGCGTAGCACGATCCGGCTTCCCGCTTAGGCTTTCTGCAATCTTTGGCATAGTGGCCGGAACAGTTGCAATTGTAGCATCTGAAGCGTTCATCGGAGCGTGGTTTTGCTGCCGGACGTTCTGGCAACGTGACTGATCTGAACGCCCTGACGACTTCGTTTGCCGACGCAAAACTGTGTAGCCTTGCTTGTGTACGTAGCTGCCGGTCTGGTATTCCTTCGATGAGGTAGTCGGCGAACTCTTCATCGCTAAGGCTCAAGTCGCTGCTCAATGTGCATTTGTCGTTATAGTAGCTGATGAAGCTTTCTTCAGGCACCCACATCCGCTTTTCGAACTTACGCCGGCGTTCGAGTTTTCTCTCGTTTGATGTAAAAACTGTCTTCATATCACGTAGCAGCTCGTCTGCGCTCTTATGGAACGTTGATTTCGCGTTGTACCACGCTAAAGCGGCGCCCTTTAAATTTAAGTGTACGGCTACACACAGCATCGCATCGTTGGCTTTAAAAATTTCGCGATAGTGCATCACCTGGTTATACCACGCACTAAAACCATCGCCGCCATCGTAGGTTGGTATAACCTCTTTTAATGTCTCAAATGGGATGCCGTCTTCTGCTTTAGTCCTGCTCGCCATTGGCCTGTTCTGCTCCCATTGTGCCTGCTGGAGTTTAAGCAGTCTTATTTCCTTCTCAAGCAGTTCAATTTTCCTGGCCGCTGCTTCGGCGTCGCCGTCGTCACGAATAGCGGTTAACTGCCCTGCTGTACGGTTACTTGTGCCGCTATTTTCTTCGGTGTCTCTAACTGGACGACTTCCGAAAGCACCGTTACGGACGTACGCTACGCCGCTCTGCACATATACAGGGTCGTCGTTATCGATCACCATTACATTACCGCGCCGTTGTGCACTTTTGCTCCTCAATACTCTGCCGTTGTTCTCGTCGTTGCTTCTGCCGTTGCTCACACCGTTGCCGTTCAAGTTGCTATCGTCCTCGTCGTTGTCCTCTACGTTGTCCTCCACGTTGTCCTCTCCGTTGCTCTCGCCGTTGTCTTCACCGTCGTCTTCTCTTTGAATACATTGCTCGGTGGTCTTTGCGTCATACCGTTGCTCACCCGCTTTGTCATTGCCTGGGCATAATCCTCGAGCTTCGGCGGAAAGCTCGCTCAGCCTAGCCGCTAACGACGCCTTTGCGCCGCTCGCATTGATGCCCACGGCCGTGCACCAAGTTTTTAATTGCAATAGCGAGTATTTTTCCGCGTTCACAGCTTCGCGATTCATCGTAAAATTATTTGCTTTCCGCGCTACTTTGATATTCGAAAACTAACTTTTACTTTAATTTGGTTCTAAGACCACTTCTGATGAAATGTATCAGGTGGCAAAATAACAAAATAAAACGCGGCCGTCGGTCTCGGTGTCCAAAATCGAATGTCTTCTTTATTGTTCTTGAAAATGGTGCATAGCATTTTACAAAAAACGGGTCTTACTCGCTAAAATACAACTAGTCTTAAGGTCTAGTTACTTAGCCTACTTATGGTCTAATCACAAGCACATGTGTATACCTAAAGATCTATTCACACACGCGTACGTGCCTACGGTCCTACAGAACTTATTTTATTTTTTATTTTCTTAATCTATTTTTTTATTAACTATTTTCATATGATTATTCGTTTTTTACAGATATTATTTATTTAGAAAGATATTTTTTAATTTGTTTTAATTTTAATAAAATTATGTTTTAATTTTTTTTAATTAATTTTTTTCTTTTTTTTAATATTCTAGCTTTTGAATTAAAAGAAATATATATATATATATATTTTTATTTCATTTAATTTTTAGAAAAAGTATTGCTAAATATACACGCTAAGATCTCCACGTTATCAGGTCTTCCAATTAACCTCTGGAAGACAGAAAAGAGCTATCAAGATTGTTGGCAGAGTTGACAATTGTCTTACGAAAGTCTTTTGTCTTTAGAAAGATTGTGGTGAGTTGAAAGACAGTTGCTATTTGCTCTTTTCGTTGCAAATCCGTTGTTATCAATGACAGCTTTGTATTGGCGGCGTATTTACCACTGTGTTCGATTACGATGTAAGGAAAATCCCGTATATATTTTAATTTTATAAAAAGAATATTCAAACTTTAAGGGCTGTTTGGAACTCTCAACAAAAACGAAAATTTCATAGAAAATCACGTACCATAAATGGAAAAGGAATTTTCATCTATACAAATTTCTTAAATCAGTTTACAGCTCTCAAGAAAAGAATGCACGTTAAGTTTTTTCTTCAAGGAAAGAATATTACATTATTTCTTGTGATTTTTCTTGAGAGCTGCAAACAGCTCTTTTACAAGGAAGAAATTAAAAAGAAAACAAATCGATTGTAATTTTCTTTTAATTTGTATTAATACCTGTTCTTTTGTCAAAAAATCAAGCTACTAGCGATGCAAGTCGATGGATAAATAAACTAGTTTTGAGTGGTTATTAGAGCTGCAAAAACATCGGAGCACTATCGATAGTATCGATGTTTTAATATTTTTTTTTTTTTGAAATCATCGATCTTTTTTTTACTATCGACGTTTGTAGAAGATATGCCATCATTAGGAAGTTTATCCGTTGTTGATTTGGGGCAGGCAAAATTAAAGCGTAATTAACTCATAATATTTAACAGTTCAGCTTAATTTTAACGCAAAAGCGTACCTATAAGTCTTTACTCATAAAAATAATTTTGTCAGTGCCATTCGTGAAGTGTACCCTAGGTTATTGCCTTGAAGAGCAAATATTTAATGTATTTAATAAAACATTAATTATAACACATATTAATAGTGTTGTTGCTTTATGAATATTTTTTATATTATTTTTCATTTAATTAATTAATAACTTGAAATATTCAATGTGCCCTTAAATATAAGTCAAATTAAACATTAAATTACTTAATGGATAATTTTAAAATAATAAAGGTAATTTGTTACAAAATCATGTTTGTTAATTGATCAGAATTTCAATTCTAAAGAAAAAGTTATAGTTCCCAAGAAAACACGATAGTATCGATACTATCGATGTATTATTGGCAAAAACATTCAAATATCGATGTTTTTGCAGCACTAATGGTTAATTAAATTGTCCAATAATTTCTTGTAGGGCTAGGAAATAATATTACTCATATTCCACATTGTACATGGCGTATGAGTAACATTTTCCATGTTAAAGTTTAACATTTTTTTATTCGCAATGCAAACTTTAAATGAAAATATCTTGGGGGAATGTTCTGATCTAGAAAAACGATACACGGATCCAGTTGATAGATACCCAAAATTAAGTTTACAGGTTTTCGAGTTATTCTAAAAATGGCATTTTGAAAAAACCCGTCCTCCATTTTCCAAATTATTAATTAAGCAAGGAAAAAATTGCTAGATTCTGATACTCACGTCGTGACCGCATTCAAGCCGGACGCACGTAACGTCTGTAGCTTTCGTTGCCAACTATCAGGATGCGCGCGAAAGTAGTGAAAAGAACCAGCTATGAATCGAAATGGCTCGCCATCCTTTAAGAAACGATCATTATTCCAATCAACGGTAAAGTTGCGTGACGTAGAGATGCTATGCGCATAGAGCTGATGTACGCCAAACAGCGCCAGCAAACTTATCGCTAAGATTTGCATTTTCTGTAAAAGTAGGAAGAATAAAACAAAATAAATAACACAACAAATAAAAAAAATGTCGCTATGTGCTAATCCGAAGAGCTAAGCATACATACATACATATTCTACATAAATATTTATTTAGGAAGTACATATGTAATTCCAAGTAATGACCTCAAATGCGATCAAGAAGCTGCTGCATTTCTATAGCTAAGTGTTAATTAAATCATTCTTTAGCGTATGCAGTACGACGATAGTGTCAAGATCCGCAAAACTGAATAATGACAAATTAGATTGAACTAGATTAGATTAGTAACGCGCTTATATGAGCTACATGTATACACTAGGGATGTTGCGAATGTGGAATTTTAGGCGTCAAGTATTTTTATACCCGAGCGCACTTGTACACAAGGGTATTATAACTTTGTTCACATAACGTTTGTTTGTAACAGGCAAAACGAATCGAGATAGATATAGACAAATGTATACGTAAATGATCAGAATTAAAAGAGAAATCGATTAAGCGGTGACTGTCTGTCCGTCCGTCCGTCCGTCCGTCTGTGCACACGATAACTCGAGTAAAAATTGAGATATCTTAACGAAACTTGGTATGTGCACTTCTTTCGGGCGTAGGGCGGATGGTATTGAAAATGGGCAAAATCGGACAATAACCACGCCTACCTCCCATATAACGGTAATTTTCCGAAATACGAAAACTGCGATATTTTAGCAACTACTGAAGATTATTCACTCAAAATTGATATTTGCAATAATTTTTAGACGAAAAATAAGAATATTATACATTTTTGGAAAATGGGCGTAGCCACGCCCACTTATGGATACATGTGTATATCTTGGTAACCGCTGCACCAACTTCTACCAAGCTTGGCACAGTTGTTAGTCTTGCTACAGCATACCAAATGGCCGAAAATTTTTAAAATCAGACAATAACCACGCCTACCTCCCATATAACGGTAATTTGCAGAAATACGAAATCTTCGATAAATCAATAAATATTAAAGCTAAGCGTAAGCGTAAGTTTAAGCGTGGCACCGCCCACCTATGATCACATATACATATGTATCTCGGTAACCGTTCCACCAATTTGTACTAAACTCGGTATTTTTATTGTGCTTGCCAAATAAAAGCAAAACGTTGAAAATTATTGAAATCGGACTAAAATTACGGCCGCTTTTTATATAACGGTAAATTTCAGAAATGCTTGAAACTTCAATATTTCGAAATTGAAGGACGCTAATTTACTCAAAATTGATACACACCGGCTTACCATGTAGCGGTACCTGCGACGGGTAATGTAATGTTTAGAAATAATTTAGGTGAGTAATTAGGTGATTTAGGTAAATAAAAAATGGAAAGGCTAGTAATTTTTAATAATGATTTTTTTATTACTTGAATTTAAGAATTGTGTTTATTTAAAACTTTTTATTAAAAAGTAATGTTGTTGCCTTGTTGTTCATATACCTGACCCAAGGTTTGTTTTATGGTAATTATTTAAAATTTTTTTATTGAAATATTTATCCTCGTTTAGACTATTCAGTTTTTAGTCTTTTTTTGTCCTTTTCATTTGATACCAAACTTGTTTAATTTGGATAAGCGGTTTGTTTACTATCCGGAAAGTACTTTTATTTCGGAAAAAAAATACTTGGCCAAGTTTAAATCGTAAAAAAATAACTGTTATTTTCGGCCCCTTCAATATTCGCAAAATATCCGCATTGATTATTGTGAATGCGAATGTTAAAATTAATGCGGAAGCTCCGCGGTTGCGAATGCGAATGCGAATATTTGCAACAACCCTGGTATACACATGTGCGTTAGGGTGGCCCTTTAATTATCTACATCAAAATTTTGCATGGGATCCAACTGCTGTCAGGGTTTGAAAATACGCACAAAAATTTTTACAAAGTTAATAAATTTTACATATATCATCGATAAAATTAAAAAAAAATGCGTTCTAAGCTCAGGAAGACCATACTAACTCCTATCTGCGTTTCTTGGTATTTTTCCATATAACTATTTGTAAACCAGTGTTACTTAGAAGTTAAGAAAAAGTTGAAATTTGTCTGAAAAAATTGACAGATAACAGTGGTTGGATGACTGTGAGTATATATGAACAGTTTTCAATAATATATCAAATTTATCAAGTTTCAATTTTTTCAAGCCTTAAAATTCTTTAAAAATTTTCTCACCCCAGCGCCCCATATAAAATGTATACATATTTTTAAGGACCACCCTAATTTACGTACATATATTTTTACTGTGCTTGTAGGTGTGCGTTTTTCTGTGTGTGCTTTCACCGGAACTGTATGCACACGGAAGCGCAAACCTAAATTTGCTATCAATGCTGACCTATCAGTAGGTGTAAACAATAGACAATGGTCGCTATAATTTCTTTGCTGGCAAATTTGACACTTCATTGCAAGTCGAGTGATGATATGCATTATTTATGTATGCTTGTACAAATGTAGATATGTATGTACATACATATGTAGTAGGTATGTGAGCCATGCATGTTAATTAACACAGCGCACTCCATCGCTAATGGCATTAGCTGCATATCTTGTTTTCCACTCTGCTAGTTTTAGAATTAATTGTGGTGTTTCGACGGCGATGATATCAAGACTGCCATTCTAGCACAAATCATATAATTGTTTGCCCTAATTTACATACATATGTAGATGGCGCCTACTCTTTGTAATTTGGCACAAGGTGCTAAAGGGTACTTTGTGAAAAATTAATCTGTTTTAAAATAGTGTTAATACTAATATGTCCGATTCAGAGTGAAAAAAAAATTTCTTCCACTTTTTTAAAGATACCATGAGAATAGCTTCTCATTGTGGATTATAGTTCCTGCATGCCTTTTAAAATTTTTTATTTTGCAAAATAAAAGGAAAGGTTTGCCTGATAGTTTTTGAATAGAAAATAATCGGTTTTGGTTTTACGGGAATTAATGAAAGTCAAAGTTACAATTTGAATGTTCCTTCTTTTTCTGAAAAAGGCAGCCTTGTGCGTACTCAAATAATAGAGTTTTCATTGGGATACTTAATACACCTGAATAATTAAGTACCAGGTTAGGCCAAAAATATTTAATACACTTCATATATACATATCTACATACTGAGTGGCCATGATTTTTGGAGTTACATTTTTTTGAAAGCCTTCGTGTTTCAATTTTCGGGTTTTTTACCACCAAATTTTTTTTAGCGGTACCAATTCTGGACTATTTCCAAATTTTCGGTACTATTCAGGTATTTCATGATTTTTGGTAATATTTTGGGATTCTCGGGAATATTTCGAGATTCCAGAGACTAATTCGATCCTACACGAAACGCTTAGGCGATAACAGCGCCAAATAAGATAAGATATTTATCAAAAATATTTAGCACACTTAAAGTTTCTAAATAAAATCATAATCGGTGCTTAATGACATCAAAAATACTTAAGTGCATATGTATATAGTACTTGATGGTTCAGTATTTACTATTTTGTTGATTACTAATATATATACAATGTTCTTATTCTTGATTTTCGCTGCAACGGCCAAAGCGATTGGGATGAGAGTTATGGAACTGTTAACTCTGGTTTAAGATTAAAAAAAGTTGAAGTATAATGGTTTTAAGGTTAAAGACAACTTTAAAAAATGGTTAACATTATTACGTTCTGAGGAGTAAAAACTGTTCCTAAAAATAGCATTTAGCTAAAGAGCTAACATTTGGAATTTACTTTGAAAATTTTCAACGAGTGTGGAAGCGTTGACATGTCTAGTTCTCTTCCCAATATGCAAAATGTACTTCCTACACACCCAGGAGTCACCTCCTTTACTATTCCTAGGTGTTCTGGCATAAAATGAAATCGGTGGCCGGCGGTTGTTTTTCAAACATCATTGAATTTGCACGCACACAATGATTTTAGAAATCGATTCGTAGTGGCTCCTAGTGAGGTAAGGAAAAAGTGACATTATTTTCCAACTCTCAATTCATTTTACTTTTGAGTCTATGCAGAGACGTCCGAAAAGAAGCGTGGCGCTTCACCAACATATCAGATGTAAAATGTCAAAATTGTAGAGACTTGGTATGTGCGAAGATCAGCCCAATTTTATACTCTGCTGATGCCGGTCACTACTCTACTATGAGTCACTAAAATATTCTTGCTAATAAACATAGTTGCCAACTTGGTTCTTTAAGCACTAGATTTAGTGCTTTTTGAAAATTAAAACGCCAAAAAAATTATTTAGTGCCTACTGCCTTTTTTAGTGCTTTTTTCCTGAACGAAAAATTGCTCCGAGATAGGTAAAACCTGAAATGTTTAAAGCTGTGGCAGCACTGAATTTACAAGAATCTACAAATTGAAATGCACTAAAATATAACCATGATTGATAAAAAGCTGAAGATACAAACCCATCTTGTTGAATTCTATTCGCGTAAGTTAAGTATTTCTTTTTTCTTTTCTAATTATTTGTATAAATTTTGAATTTTTTACCACCTGAATAAAAAACATCGTTTATTGGTGCTGAATCCAAATCTGGCCGCACAATTGCTTGGCACTAAAATTTTGAGACATCCTAACCCTTAAAATGCCAAAAACACGGTTTTTGACGATATTTGAGGTTATATAATGAAAACATCAAATTTGTTTGCTCATTTCTACTTATGGCATCATTTTCATTTGTTGCGATTCGATTTTTCTTTCTCCAGATATACCAGTTTTAATGCACAGTACTTCGATATTACGTCCTAAGTATGAGTCATCATAGCATGTGTAGAGGCTATTCAATCGTTATGAGCGAAAAGTTTTGTGTATTGATTTATGTATGTATTCTTTTGCTTTTGTTAAATACAATCTGTTATGAAAAAAAGCATCTTTTGATTGAAAAAAATTTGGTGCTTTTAGTGTGATAAAACGCTTTTTTCCAAGTTTTTGGTGCTTTTTAAAAATCAAAAGTTGGCAACACTGCTAATAAATTCTAAAGACCAAATAGTGCATGCACCTTTTCTTATTTACTCCGCAATCCTAGTAAATATTAATATAAAAATTGCATATCTGAACCCGAAGGAAGAATGTAACAATATATCAAGCATTCAACTCAAAGCGTTTTTTGTTTCACAACATATGAAACAATATATGTACTAAAAATTTTGGTCCAAATGGTCCAAACCTTACACCAGGGTTAAGAAATTAATCAAGAGAAGTTTCACCATCGTAGCGCGGCCCAGATGCACTTTTTCTTTTTTTAAATTAGCTCAGGTATATTTCTTTGACCATTGTATAACCCAACAGCTGTGATATTGATAGCTTAGGGCGTTATCTTTTCTACCGAAAAATTTTGCCTTCTCAGCACTTTCCAAGTACAATTACCAAGGAGGCAACATTTTTTATAAAAGAAAACGCCATTAGTTTTCCTCGCAGAAAAAAAATGCAAAATACAAATCCCTTCGGTTATTTGTAAACTCCGGCTAGGTTATATTACTAAACTAATGCAAACGTACCAAATTAAATTTTATAATGTATTTGGGTTTTATAAAAATTAAATGATATTTGAAGGACTCATAAAAAGGCCTGTACGGAGCTAAGTATGTACAGTTGTATGTGTACATATATGTGCACATTGGGGTATCCCCGTTGCTAACTGATTACACACCAAATAGTTCAAAAAGGTGTTTGTCATCAACCGAAGTGTTAAAATTCCAATTAAAATAAAACTATTCATTATTAGATTATTGGTATTGCATATCAGCATGCAATTCAAAATCAAAAACAAAAATTAAACGACGCCAGCGTGCTACGCTTCTGTCGAAATCAAGTACGTCAACGGGGATTTCAGTTCGGTTCAACGGTTCGGGAATTACATGTTTCATATTGACTAGTTTTAACAATATATTTTTTTGTTATTCAATTATAGTTAATTTTTTAATTGAGTTTATTCTTTAACAACAACCGTGTAAATCCAGATTTCAAACTTTCACAAAAACTTCTAGCTTTTTAATTAGATTTCTTAGAATGTTTTGTAGGCCATTTAATTTTAGTATAATAAGGTGCAAGCTTGAATAAATTTTCGGCAAATTTTTGTTGTTGATTGTATAGCTCATATCATCGGTGACTGCAAAATGTTCCATGCCAATTATTACCTGTGGTGCTTAAATAATCCGTCACCTGTATCTGATCGCTTCTGTTAATCGTTCATACCAACCAGTGTTGGCACTAATCGGTCGATTAAAAAAATTAAATTTTTAGTTATTAGCCTTTAATTTGATTAAGTAAGTTTGGTGATTAATTAATTTACGCTGGAATTTTCCTGTGCACATAAGGCCAGTTGATCGGGTATCTCTAAGTCGGTTTTTTTCATCGTTCTAAGCTATTTGGCATGCGTTTTCATTAATTCCCTTGTTATGTTTTATATATATTTTGTGTTTTTATAAGCGTGAAACACAAAAAAAATAACTATAACTCTTGTTTGGTTTCAAATTCGGACAAACTAGAGCACTTAATCAGATTTTATTTTTAATTGGATTAACGATTAAAAAATTTTAATCATTAAACGTACAGATAATTACGATTAATTAATTTTAACATTTTAATCGTTAATTTTTAATCCTTAATCAGATTAACATTTTGCCAACACTAATACCAAGTAAGTAAGCGCCAGTGTAGATGGTTTTGCAACACCACCGACGATATGTTTCTTCCTTATAAAAAATCGTTGAACTTAGTTTATATCTAAGAAAATACACTACACTGCCTGTAAAAAGAATGCCAAAAATCAACGGTAAGTCCAAGCTACCTCAAACTTGTACCTTATTGTACAATAGACCTGAATGGGCTTCACAACTGTAATCTCAAAATCTTTCTAAGAAATCAGAATATTTCAAATATTTTAAATATTGCACACAAATTTTAAACTTGGAGTTATAGGTATTTGTTAGGAAATAAACTATATTTTTATAAAAACAAAAAATAATCATATAACAGAATTTTTTTTTTTAACTTTTCAATATGTAGCGCGTTTACGATTTGTGCGTGGGGTGTATATTTGTGTTATTTTTATTCAGTAGCAACCAAGGCATATACAACAAGGTAGAAGTGACAATTCTCGAGCTCTCTCACAGCTGACTGTAATGTCAAAAAATGTAAACAAAGAAATTAACCCTTTGTTATGCATGTACCAAATTTTATCATAGTATTCGCGGAGCATTTGCCCTAAAGGAAAGATTGGTCCAATTGCTCGAAAAATATAGTCTTAGGTATAATAGTTTTGTATCTATTGTAAGTAATGCATAAGGTATGCGTTTTAATCTAAAATTGGTTACAGTGTCACGCAGTAGCGGACAACGGTTACAATGAACGATTTACTGATATGTAGGCACTTAGTCATCGAATTTTCATGTGCAGCGTTGGCATGTTGAGAGAGTATCCGCTTAGAAAATCTGAGAACCCCGGTTCGAATCGCAGTGGCTTACAACCACGCAGGGGTGGTAAACGAACTTTACCACTGGCCACAGTGCCTACCCACTTTTTGATCTAAAAAATATTTTTTTTATATAAATACATACAGGCAAACTAGAGGGCTGCATGAGTTCATTCAAACTTCTAACCAAACAGAGTACAATGGATTTGAATATTCTACTACACATACAAAACACTCAGCGTTTTGAATTTTATAAGATATGAATATACATTTTGTTTTAAATTTTCTACCTTTAAATGGAAGAATGTGAATGAATGAAAGAAAAGCATTCAAATCATTCAAACTCATTTCAGTTACAGCAATACAGTACAGCAGTACAGCAATTCGAAAATGATTGGAAAACCAATATTTTTTCGAGCCTCACCTTCGATAACTGATGTGGAATAAATTAGTATTCGATTCGAAAACTAGGCCTTTCTCCAGCAAAATGGAACCTTCGTTATCCAATGCATTTGTCCTTCGTTAAGAATTCGAAATCCAGCCCGTTATCGAATTGAAAATTTAATTAGAGAGAGTGATTGTCTTATATTTCCCTTCGAAAATGAGCTGGATTTCACTTCCTCTCTTGTTACTATGGTTTTTATATTTTTTCGAACCCATCTCGAATGTATTTCCAATATACTATGAACGTTGGAAAACTAAGATCGGTTATGAGTTCGTTCTCAGTTCGATATGCATATTGGATATCGAAGGTCATTTTCGAACTTTCGCCAAAATGTTTATAGTTTTTCTCTACAAACAAGTTGATTCGTATTGTAATAGGAGCGCAGCAATACATATATACATACATATGTACATATGTTTGTACATATGTACCCTGCAAAAAATTAGACTAATCCGGGATGACTCCGGGAGCAATCGCAAAGGAGCATGTGACTTATACCACTTTTGATCTCTTTATATGGAATGAACTGATCGCTTTTGTTCGAGCATGTCCTATGAAGAGACTAATTGTTCACCTTTATACCCGAACGGGTATAAAAAAGGAACAGTCCAGCGCCTTCGTCTTGGCCTGCAGGCTGTATCGGAGATACAGCCGCTAAATTTAAACGTAGAATACGTGGTATGGTTAAGAGCATATCCAAGTAAAAAAACAAAAGCACACAGTAAGCAAAAAATATCGATAACAAAAGCGATAATAATATCGGTAGCAAAATCGATAAAAACATCGATAAAGAAATCGATGAAAATATTGATATCAAAATCGAAAAAAAATCGAAAGCAAAATCGATAGCAAAATCGATAACAATACTGATTACAAAATCGATTACAAAATCTATCAAAATATCGATTACAAAATCGATAACAAAGTCGATAACAAAATCGATTATAAAGTCGATAACAAAATCCATAACAAAATCCATAAAAATATCGATACCAATATCGATAGCAACATCAATAAAAATATCGAATATAAAACCTATAAAAAAATCTATAACAATATCGATAGCAAAATCGATAAAAATATCGGTAACAAAACCGATAAAAGTATCGATGACAAAAGCGATAGCAAAATCGATTACACAATCGATAACAAAATCGATAAAAAATATCGATAACAAAATCGATAAAAGTATCGATCATTATATCGGTAAGTTCCGAAAATATCGATAGCAAAACCAATAACAATATCGATAACAAATTCGATGAAAATATCGATAACGAAAGCAATAATAATATCGATAGCTAAATCGTAAACAAAATCAATAAAAATATCGATGACAAAACCGGTAAAAATATCGATTACAAAATCGATTAAAATACCGACAACAAAATCTATAAAAATATCGGTAATAAAATCGATAACAAAATCGATAAAAATATCGATAACAAAATCGATAAATAATCTATCATAAAATCGATTACAGTGTCGATAACAAAATCGACAACAAAGTCAACAAAATATCTATAACAAAATCGAGAAAAAATATCGATAACAAAATCGAAAAAATACCGATCATTATATCGATAAGTTCCAAAAATATCGATAGCAAAATCAATAACATTATCGATAAAAATTTCGATAGCAAAATCGATAAAAACATCGGTAATAAAACCGACAAAGTATCGATTATTATACCGATAAACCCCGAAATATGTACTTACGGACACATACATAATTTTTGTCTCCTTCCCACACTTCCAGCGCAAGTACGTGTTTGCAAAATGATGACGAGGTGATTTTGTATGGAAAATCATTTATGCCCATATATTTGAATAAAATAAACATATATAGAAGATATCAACCAATACTTCCCATATACCAAACGAAAGGAAAACTCTTGAATTTTTGATTAAAGAAAACAAAAACAAAATCATTCGAGCGGTTTTCGAGCATTTTGGTAATGAAAAAAATTTGCAAATTTTTTCAAAAATTTTTTGCCTTAAAATGCTCAATATTTGTTAAATTTATATAAAATTTGTACCCGATAATATTTCTACTGCTCCAAAGAACCTATATCCCGAAAATGAAAGTTATATGCCAACAATAAGTTGCTAGAGCACTTTAAAGGCTCAAAATTGACCCCAAAATAAGGCAATGTTTACCGTTGTTTTTACGACAGAAACCGAATTGGTTATTTACTAAAATGAATCTGTCGACAGGTTTGGAATTTTATCTTTGAAACGCCACACTTTTCTTTGAAATCGCTTTATTAGTTCTCGTGCAATAAGCGTTTTTGTGAAGCTCTAAAAATTACAACTACAACATTTGAACATAGCCCCCATACCTTAAGGTAAGACGTATTCTACGTCAAAAGCGACTATCCACTTTTAAAAAATAAAAATAAAAATTTGCGCCAGCTGAGATTCGAACCGGGGTGCTCAGTTTTGTTAGGCGAATACTCTCTCTGTGTGCCATCGCCGCACATGAAATTTCATTTACTACAGTATCGGTCATATCTATAGCACGCCATTTCGAAGTGATATTGTGTGCAACTTATGTTTATTTGTTTATTTTTGACAATTTTCAATTAAAATACAGTTCTTTCTCTAACAAACCCCATATAAACCAAAGTTTAACAATTTGTAGAAAACTTCAAAAAAGTGCAACAAATTTGTACCTAAGTTTCAAACTTTTTTCTCGGAAGAGTTAGAATTTTTTCGAGTACACAGTTTTTTAGCCCAATCAATTTTAGTCTGATAATGTGCAAGTTTCAAGTGACTGAAAGTTACCGTTGATTTTTTAGAATTTTTTTCGCCAAAGGTGTTGCGGTTTTCATCCATATACAAATAAATTGAGTTTATTCATTATATGGAAGCCAATGCGACAAAAAAAATTCTAAAAAATTAACGGTAATTCGTAGACACTTGAAATTTGCACGTTATCAGACTAAAATTGCAGTGGCTAAAAAACTGTGCACTCGAAAAAATTCTAACACTGCCGAGAAAAAAGTTTGAAACTTAGGTGAAAATTTGTTGCACTTTTTTGAAGTTTTCTACAAATCGTTAAACTTGGGTTTATATGGGGTTTGTTAGAGAAAGAACTGTATTTTAATTGAAAATTCTTAAAAATAAATAAATAAACATAAGTGGCACACAATATCACTTTGAAATGGCGTGCTATAGATATGACCGATACTGTAAGTGCGTACATATCATTAAATCGTTAATAGTACCCGTTAGAGATGAGTCGGGGACTAATTGATCTCCAATTATACCCGTAAGGGCTGATTCGAGACTAATTGATATCCAATAGTACCCGTATGAGACTAGTTGCGACTAATTAATGCCCAATTATACCCGATTGAGAGTAATCTCGGAATACTCTCTTTATAGATTAGTGACACAATTTTTTGCAGGGTACATAGAGAAAATATTTTTGGATACTCCCACAAAAAATTTTCATTAATTTCAAATCAATTTATTTTCACTTTGTTTGAATATTGTTGTGTCGACACATATGTACATACATATATCAGAACAGGTATTCACTCAGATTTAAAAAAATGTTAAGCTAAAATCATTTATTCGTTTTGTATATGAATAATTCATAAGCCGTTTTGAATGAATTCATGCAGTCCTCTAATGCAAACATATTGGTCTCCCCTCTCAGTTATTCATAAAGTATTTAGCCAAGCAATTCCGAAAAAAGGTTTTTTTTGGCCGAACGTATAGTCGATTTTTTATATTTTTCGTGATATCTTCGGCATTTACAGCCGGATCTTAAAATATGATATAACGATGTTTTCTCTCGAGGAGACGATTTCTATGCTCCAAAGTACCCCGTTCTAGTACTTACCCACCAGGAGGTCAATTCTCGTTCTGCGTTATCGTGAATTGAAGTGAAAAAGTGAAACTCACACCGAAATAATTGTTAAATTAAATTATTAAATCACCTCACAATAATGCAGAACGAGAAGTGACCTAAGATCTCAGTTCTTACCCCCTAACATACCACCGTAATGCCAGTAAATAAAAGTCAAAAATCAATTCGTGTTCTCGAGAAAAAAATTTCATGAAAATTTATCGTTTTTTGATCTATATTTGCTTTGTATACTACTTTTAACAAATGGAGGAAAAAAACGATAGATTTTCAAAATATGGAAAAAAATTGGCCGCTATACTGAGATGTTTGAATCCTGAAAACTGGTTTCCTCGAGAACACGAATTGATCAAGTAAATCTGATTATGAGACATTACTCGTACGACCAACAGCTATAGAACCTAATAAATGCGCACTCTAGATTTTGTTTCTGTTTCACAGGGTTATTGGCGATGGTGGGTGTCTCCGAAATATGAAAAAAAAGCGAAAAAAAATGTTTTTTTCCAAATCACTTTGCAAAAATATTTCAGACTCTCGGGTGTAATGCGAACATTTTTGTAAGGTGGTACGGTCTAATGTACCCACACATAATTTGACATTTGTGTCTTTGAAGAGCAGATTTTTCTTTATTTAATTAAAGAGGCCTTCGCAATGAACTTTAATGCTTTTGACAAATAAGCGAAAACAATTCCATGCGGCGAATACATTAAGACAAGAGAAAATACATGAAACAACAAAGGCATAAATTAACGATAAACACCGACTTGCAGTTAAGAAATGCCACATAAATATAGAATTATTTTCTTTTTTTTTAGTTTTATTTATTTTGACTTCTTTTTCTTCTAAGCTTTTAAAGCCGAATTAATCATTTGACCCACTTCAATTAAAAATACTTTGCAACCGGCGCAATTTTTGGGTAGCAAATGTCAAACAGTTTACTTTGCGATCACAAACTTGTAAAATATATACATTAGGGTGGCCCTTAGCTATAGGCGCAATTTCAAAAGTCAGAAACCTCGTGCTCCCAACCCCTAATTTGATTTGTGTGCCTAAACCATTGATCTGTACAAAGTTTTGGATGGATCGGACAAGTTTTGGGCGTCTCTCTTCGATCTTTAAGTTATTCATGCATTTTGTAGGTACGTATGAATAACATTTAATTCAGTATAATATAAAAAAACGATTTATTTTCAGTATTTCCTTACACTAATAGTAATATTGGCGAATAAGAAAGATTGTTGTAAACTCTAACAATTCACGATAATCATCTCTTTTGTGTTTCTAAGTCGCAAGCTGCTGTCCCACAAACCGAAGTGTTGTATCGCAAACATTATCTGGCTCTTCGGATTGGCTAGTTGTGTAAATAGTAATAGTATTAATTTAGTAATAAATTTTCATAACAAAGTAATACTTAGGTAAAAGTAGATAATAGGTAATAGTAATGGCAAGTACAATTTGCACTTTTTCTAACAATATACTATAGTTAAGTTTAAAATCTAGCCTACATTGTCGAAATCGAACATAACCAATTTAACAGTTACCTGTACATGTGATTAGGGTATTCCGCGGCACTGATAAATCGACTTTCCTTATATATTTTTATTAAAGAAGACCCACATGTAAATTTCTTAATTTTGAAATAAATATGCAAGGGGGTTCGTGATTTATGGAGAATAAATAAAAATTAATTACTAAGTGTATAAGGCAGTAAAAATAAAGAATTGTATGATGACATTAGATGATGATCATACATACTTATTTAACTGATCTGGGGACTTCAAGGTCGATGAGGGTCCCCCAAAACTTGTCCAATCATTCCGAAATTTTGCACATATCATTTCTTTAGCTATTCAAACCAAATTAGAGATTGGGAGCTAAACATTTTTCACTTTCAAAAATAAGGGCCACCCTAATATACATACATATATATACTTAAATGTACAAATATGAACAAAAATACATATTACATTTAGTGTGTATGGTACTTTCAACAAAAAAGCGATCAAAGCAAACATTTACACGCTATCGGCGCAAAAGCATACATATTTTGGAAATGAATTAAGTGTACCCGCTCCCATTCAAAATAACTTAGGATGTCTCACTTGATTGCTGCAAAGTGCAAATGTAAAAAAGTCTATTCTTAAAAACGCAGTATTTGTACCTCAAGGCAGGAGGATTTGATAATAAACGAGATTTAGGAAAGTAATTCATCCATATTCTTAAAATCTGCTCAACAAAATATTGGCTGCAGAGGACACAATAGTCTAGATTAGGTTCTTCAAGAGGACAGACCATTTAAGTCGCCCGACTAGCATTAGGATAGAGGAAATCGAGCTAACCTCATTCGATAGGTCCTCAAAATTTCCAGATGCGAATCGGATTATAAATAATAAAGCAGAGATACAAATGCAACTACATAAAAAAAATATGGAAATAAATTATTTATACGTTCAAATATTATGGACTTTTTGTAAGATTAGCTTTATTTTTTTCTATGAAATAAGCCGCTACTTTCTTATTGAAAGTAATGTGTGAATATTTTACTTTGCATACTAGAAATAGGCAGATCATAAAAGGCTCGAAATACAATGTACAAAGGCCAAAAATAAACACAGACTCCACACTGTACAGGAAAAAATTTATAAGTAACATAAAACACCAGTGTTCCAATCTGCGTTAAAAACTAATCAAAATTTAATTATTTGATAGTAATATAATATAGCGTTTTGCTTAGGGAAAGAGTCTAGATCCAACAAATTATGTCGACTCGTTTTCGCGAGTTCGTGTTTGTTTCATACCCCGTAACTCTTTTCTATTCAATATTCAGCTATAAATCGCCATCTAAAAGACAAACAACAATTGCCACTTTACACAACTTGCTAAGCGCTTTTCCAAGTTTTTCCTCCGATTTGTGGAGTGTGCATTGATGTTCTCATACAAATGAAGGAACGTACAGTTTACCGCCGCCTTCTTACATCCGATGTCTTTTTACGAAAAGCTTTCCGTGGCAAAAATACACTCGGGCGTTTGCCATTTCCCTGGGTCGCTTCTAGATCCTTACCTTAATTAGAACGGGGAACGATGCGCCTGTCTCCTTCTGACGTAGAGAGCGCTAAGCATTCAAACTAAACATTCAGCGCGCTTATTCTAGGATAGATGATTACCTTATGAATCGAACATGGGTACTACCTAATGGTAGTGCGCACCTCTCAGTACTCGGCAACGATAACTGTACAAAAAGAACGAACGAAGAAAATGGTTTGCAGAGCACAGGCTACCTTTACTATGATTTTAATAGGTTTACTACGATTTTTGAGAATATTTATTACGCTACTCTTCTATATAACCGCTACGAATCGGAGGAGAAGTTCGGCCAAGCACTAACACATTGTGTAACCGCCAATCTACTATTATTATTATCTCTGGATCATTGAAAGTCGTCGCTGTGAAAATGGCTATTCGCTTTTAACAATGAGGAGTTAACTCTCATTCGGTGGTAAATTAAAATTGACAGTTAATTGTCGAACGTGAGTTAACAGTGAGGAAGTAATATAGAGATACTTGTTTAGTAATTTTTAGTAAGTAGATAAGTATTAATATTAGGGTGATCCAGAAAAGTAAAGTTGGAGTTTTAATACTCTCGCTCCCTAGAAAAAAGTATTTAGGGGCCGGTCAAAGCGCTCAAAGCTTCCCACGTATTTTATATGCAAAAAAAAAACATTTTTTTGTAGGAATGGTATAGAATTCTTAAAATTCTTGTTTCTCTTCGGGAGACTTTCGATAAAAATACCCAATTTTTATTTTGGCATTTCCTAGTACTAACGATTTGTATGGTTCTTCCCCATTGCATTTTTTGGGGTTTTTGGGCGACCTATAAAAAAATAGTTATTATATATTTTCAGTATAGAACAATCTTAGAGGGTGAGAACGTTAAAATTTCGACTTTACATTTTTTTTACTACCCTAATATACTTCATAGAAATTACATGCCCTAACAAAGACGTCAAATGTGGGATTACTCGGGGATTAATCCCGAAAAAAAAAAACATGCGACTAATACTACCTCTTTATACCCGAACGAGTTTTAGGAGCGTCCAGTTGAGATTCGAACCGGGGATCTATGGTTTGCTAATCGAATACTCTGGGTGCATTCCAAAACGTCAAAATACAAAGAATCAGTCTCTTTTATCGATCTTCAACCGAACATTAAAGTGAATGATGGAAGTTTGATTTATTTACTTTATGGTACGGATCATCAATATCGTCTGCTTTATATCCCTCTACAATATTAAATACCTTTGCATCCCAGTATCGTCTGTAAGGTCAGAGGGATTTTCGAGTAAGGCCGGATTAGTTAATAATAATCACCGAACTCTGGACAACCTTTTTCGCAGAAAAATGTTTATACAAACAAATAAAAATGTATGTACAGCATATAGCACATTTAGCTTAATACAACAAAAATATTTTATTAAAAATGTAGTTTTTCTTATAAATTAAATATGGCCGATAGTATCGATAGTGTTCATCAATACATTAAGCAAGTATCAATAGTCACTACTGTCAATAGTTTTCTATCTCTACTCTCAAACAGCTGGAGGAGAAATACAAAAACAAAATATTTTCACTTCTGACATAATTTGACGCTGGAAAAAGTGCTTTTTGTGTTCCTGTACATATTTCTATGTATATAGTTGCTCTCCCGTTGCTCTCACTTAAAAGTGTAAGGGCTCAGTTATGCATACTTGGCATTGCTTGAGAGTTGTCACATAAGGAATCTGTTAAATGAGCTTCGCGTGTAAGCTGTTACCCAACGCACAGCATTACATACGTAGAAGTCTGTTGGTTTTTGATTTCTACGTAAAAATGGTATAGCAGTGCATGCAATGCCAAGTATGCATAACAGAGCCTTAAGATTGTTGTTTGACAGTTTCACTGGTTTTAGACCGAAGAATAAAGGATCAGACCAAATATTAATACAAATTAATGCAAAAATTTTCTAACGAGTTTTATTAATATTACAACTTAGTAAATATATTTTTAATTGGCTGCAAAGATCACTAACAATCATCAACCATATGACTACACCATTTGTGCAATTTTCAACATTTTAGCGTTTTAATTTTCGAATTATGCACACATTCCAAAACATTTACATATATACATATATACTTAAATTTCACATCTGGGAAATTTCTGTTCACCGGCAGCATTTTGTGTTTACAAATGTGCATATAATCACTTGTAATTATTTGAAAATAATTATTTAACGACTGTACTCGTACAAAAATCCTTCTCAATAAACACGCAAATTTTTAAATATTTACGACTTCTCACGACATGCATGTAGTTATGTTAGACAGCACAGTGCTTTCCCTCCATAAAAAATGTGGGAAAAAATAGAATGGACGGATTTAACTGAAAATTTTACTTTTCATAAATTATTATTTTTTTTTGGAGTTGAAAATTTGGGTTTCATACATAGGTGTGTATCTATGTACATATAGTTCGTTCCTGAAACTTCAAAGTTAAGTGTTTAGTAATATAAAAGGAGTGTATGTAATCAAAATACATAATCACTCATTGGTAATGTTTGTATTTAAATATTTTAATACAATGACAAATAAGAGCTCGTAACCATTTTCTTTGACACACATTTGTAAATATTTCACGTACATATGTACATACAATTTTCATAATTAAACTTAATTTGGCTTTAAGAATCTTATGAAGAAGAGAGTTTGTTACCCCAACAGCTCTTTAAATATTTTCCTTGCCGCAAATGTTGTTCTTTAAAGTTTTGATATTTTTTTATTAATTTGGGAAAATCATTTGGAATATAATACCATTCGTCACATTTTCCAAACTAAATACATAACGTATGTACATATTTACTACGAATAGGAAGCGAATAATATTAAAAATTCACATAATAAAATTCCGGTCCTGGTACCTTCTTTTTATTTGTCTATATTTCAATGTCCGCAACTGAGTCAAGCTTTCTCAAGTGGGCCACTCAAAGTTGACTTTTCGATTTTTTATATTTCATTGACCGGGTTTGAAAGTTTACATGGTGTGGAATATTGACACCAAAGATTTTGCGA
>NW_023458555.1:47444486-47450714 GCF_013731165.1 Rhagoletis pomonella
TCGAAGATTTCGTATTTCTGCAAATTACCGTTATATGGGAGGTAGGCCATTTGGTATGCTGTAGCAAGACTAACAACTGTGCCAAGTTTGGTAGAAATTGGTGCAGCGGTTACCAAGATATACACATGTATCCATAAGTGGGCGTGGCTACGCCCATTTTCCAAAAATGTATAATATTCTTATTTTTCGTCTAAAAATTATTGTAAATATCAATTTTGAGTGAATAATCTTCAGTAGTTGCTAAAATATCGCAGTTTTCGTATTTCGGAAAATTACCGTTATATGGGAGGTAGGCGTGGTTATTGTCCGATTTTGCCCATTTTCAATACCTTCCGCCCTACGCCCGAAAGAAGTGCACATACCAAGTTTCGTTAAGATATCTCAATTTTTGCTCGAGTTATCGTGTGCACAGACGGACGGACGGACGGACGGACAGACAGTCACCGCTTAATCGATTTCTCTTTTAATTCTTATCATTTACGTATACATTTGTCTATATCTATCTCGATTCGTTTTGCCTGTTACAAACAACCGTTATGTGAACAAAGTTATAATACCCTTGTGCACAAGTGCGCTCGGGTATAAAAATACTTGACGCCTAAAATTCCACATTCGCAACATCCCTAGTGTATACATGTAGCTCATATAAACGCGTTACTAATCTAATCTAGTTCAATCTAATTTGTCATCTTTCAGTTGTGCGGATCTTGACACTATCGTCGTACTGCATACGCAAAAGAATGATTTAATTAACACTTAGCTATAGAAATGCAGCAGCTTCTTGATCGCATTTGAGGTCATTCATAAGTGTACGCGGGCATTACTTGGAATTATATACTTCCTAAATAAATATTTATGTAGAATATGTATGTATGTATGCTTAGCTCTTCGCATTAGCACATAGCGACTTTTTTATTTATTGTGTTAACCGATTTCGATAATTCTTTTTGCATCGGAAAGGTAGTGTCTCAGAGGTAGTCCCATACTAATCTGGTTTAGATCCGATTAGTGGATCATGAGATATATATATATATATATTTTTTTTATATGAGAGTTGAAGTCGGTTTTTTTTTGCTAAAAATTACTTGTATTCTTCCTACTTTTACAGAAAATGCAAATCTTAGCGATAAGTTTGCTGGCGCTGTTTGGCGTACATCAGCTCTATGCGCATAGCATCTCTACGTCACGCAACTTTACCGTTGATTGGAATAATGATCGTTTCTTGAAGGATGGCGAGCCATTTCGATTCATAGCTGGTTCTTTTCACTACTTTCGCGCGCATCCTGATAGTTGGCAACGAAAGCTACAGACGTTACGTGCGTCCGGCTTGAATGCAGTGACGACGTGAGTATCAGAAATCTAGCAATTTTTTTCGTTGCTTAATTAATAATTTGGAAAATGGAAGACGGGTTTTTTCAAATTGACATTTTTAGAATAACTCGAAAACCTGTAAAATTAATTTTGGGTATCTATCAACTGGATCTGTGTATCGTTTTTGTAAGATATTTTCATTTAAAGTTTGCATTGCGAATAAAAAAATGTTAAACTTTAACATGGAAAATGTTACTCTTACGCCATGTACAATGTGGTATATGAGTAATATTATTTCCTAGCCCTACAAGAAATTATTGGACAATTCAATTAACCATTACTGCTGCAAAAACATCGATGTTTGAATGTTTTTGCCAATAATACATCGATAGTATCGATACTATCGTGTTTTCTTAGGAACTATAACTTTTTCTTCTGAATTGAAATTCATTAATTAATTTAATGTTTAATTTGACACATTGAATATTCCAAGTTATTAATTAATTGAATGAAAAACAAAAAAAATGATATAAAAATATTCATAAAGCAACAACACTATTAAACTAGTTTATTTATCCATCGACGTGCATCGCTAGTAGCTTGATTTTTTGACAAAAGATCAGGTATTAATACAAATTAAAAGAAAATTACAAACGACTTGTTTTCTTTTTAATTTTTTCCTTGTTAAAGAGCTGTTTACAGCTCTTAAGAAAAATCACAAGAAATATTTTTAGTTTTTTCAGTTACTTTAAAAAGTACTTTGCGTTTTCTGTAATTTTTCTTGAAGAAAAACTCAACGTGCATTTTTTTCCTGAGAGCTGAATATTATTTTTCATAAAATTAAAATATATGGGGAAAATTACCTGTTCTGGAAAAAGGGTATAAATACCCAATTTTAAATATGTACACGGTGTTTTGGCGTTTTTTGTGTCATTTCAAAACTTGAGTTTTTCCTTACATCGTAATCGAACACAGTGGTAAATACGCCGCCAATACAAAGTTGTCATTGATAACGTCGGATTTGCAACGAAAAGAGCAATTAGCAACTGTCTTTCAACTCACCACAATCTTTCTAAAGACAAAAGACTTTCGTAAGACAATTGTCAACTCTGCCAACTACCTTGAAAGCTCTTTTCTGTCTTCCAGAGGTTAATTGGAAGATCTGATAACGTGGAGATCTTAGAGTGTATATTTAGCAATACTTTTTCTAAAAATTAAATGAAATAAAAAAATATATATATATTTCTTTTAATTCAAAAGCTAGAACATGAAAAGAAGAAAAAAAATAATTAAAAAAAATTAAAACATAATTTTATTAAAATTAAAGCAAATTAAAAAATATCTTTCTAAATAAATAATATCTGTAAAAAACGAATAATCATAAAAAAATAGTTAATAAAAAAATAAATTAAGAAAATAAAACATAAAATAAGTTCCTAAAAATTAAATGAAATTCAAAATTTTTCTTTTCCTTTTAAAATAATATAAGCGTAAATTTAAAAGAAAAAATTTAACCAGAACAAAGAAAAAAAATAGAATAAGTTTCTAAAAATGAAATGATATTCAACATATAAACAAATAAAATCTAAAACCTAAAAGAAAACTGAATAAAAAATAAAAAATAATAAGAAATATGTGTTTCTAAAAATTAATGAATTAAAAGTAAATATTCTTATTTTTGAAACAATGAAATCTAAAAATAAAACAAAACAAATAAAAAAGTTACAAAAAATTAAATAAACTATAAAAGAAAAAATAAATAAATTTACAAAACAAAAAACTCCGCTCCTCGAGGACTCGACTCGGATATCTCGAATGGGGTTTTTGGCGGTTTTCTTTGAAATCGTGATTTTTCGAATATCGTCTAAAGCGGGATTTTTTTATCGAATAAGCAGGTTTCCCTCTAACATATTTATACGTATCTTAAATTTTTGTGTAGATTCAATATATTTTATATTCAATTTTTAAAAGCGTGTTTTGAAATAAATTTAAAATTTTTCTAAAGCCTAAAAATCAAGGAAGTTATATATAAATACATACATGCAGCACCAAATTTAAAAGATCATTTCTTCTAAACAAAAAATACGCATATTTCGAAATTTGCATATCGTCGTTTAAAGTACAAAACCGCGTATCATCGTTCTGCAAAACCGAGTAACTGACATTTGTGCCAAAAATTAAATTTGCTCACCGGAAGCTTCTAATTCTTAATGAGAGAAATATTTGAAATATTTTTCAGATTTTTTGATGCACCAGATCGATGTTTTTCAAACATTTTTTATGAATAAATATTGCCAAGACAATCAAAGAAAAATAAATACTCATAAGAAAGTCAATGGAAGCTGCGGCATAACAAGAATGAGCGCTGAAAATTACATCCAATTGTTTATGTAAAAAAATAGAAAAATAAATAATTTTGCAGAGTTATATTTTGGGAACCCCTTTCCTTTTTAGTGATCGGTTTCACGAACACTGACTGAGTTTTATTAAATATTTGCTTTCATTTGTGACTAACAGTAATAGTCAGTTTCACAGAAGCAATTTACAGAAAAAATAATACTTTTTTTCACTTAAATTGCCTTCGGCCTAATTGAGTTTGTTCTGAAAAAAAAATATGGAGACCGTTTTTTTCAAATTGCCTTTTTCGAGTTATTCGAAAGACGGCTTGAAAAAAATCTATTTAAATATATATTTTTTTCTCTTTCTTTCAGGTACGTGGAATGGTCACTGCATAATCCAAAAGATGGCACTTACGTGTGGAATGGCATTGCGGATTTGGAGAGATTCATCAAGCTAGCAGATGAGCTGGGTCTACTAGTTATTCTGCGTCCTGGACCTTATATATGTGCGGAACGTGATTTTGTAAGTACTGGGGATGGGTAGTGGGGGGTTGAAATTCGATTTTTTCCGAATTTCGAACATTGCCAACCATTCGATTATCCGATTCGAAATTTGGTGGTGCAAATTCGATTTAATTCGAATTTTTTCGAATTTTCCAAAATTTTTTTTCATTGAAACTTCTTAATCGAGTTCGGAGATGTTTGCGTTAAATATTTAACACCAAGTCACAAAATCTGTATCGTTCATTCAATTAAAAAAAATGAGGTGTCAAATTCAAATAATCGCTTCCGCAGTTGTTTACGTTAAATATTTAACACCAAGTCTTTAAACTACGTAGTTTAACACCCAAAACCCCCCCGCTGGATCGGTACACTAATGGAATGTGAAATAAGTTGGGTAACCAAATATACATTTATGAAAACATTGAAAACTCTTCCGGTGAAGAAGTAATCTGTTTCGTTTATCCTCATCACTAACCTTCTATACACCACTGAAGACACAGTGGTTTAATTCCTACACCTTGAAGTTCCCTTCATCACCAGATGAATAAACGTCCTTTAATGGAAATGACAGATAAATGGCATTAGGTTCGAATACTTTTAAATATCTTCGTGAATAAAAAGCATGGAAGAACCCGAATTATTTTCTAACTCCTTGTCAGCGTGCCGTTTTGATACAATTGTATCATTTTTGATACTTCTCTTTTAAAATTTTGTGATTTGTTACATTTTTATTTTGGGATCGCTGATTACAAACTGGAAGTTATTTTTTTAGAAATTCAAAATGGCGGAACATTTTTTGAAAATGTATGGAAATTGGTCGAAACTTTTTTCTCGGGGGTTTTTTAGGTCGCTGAATACGAATTTTAATTTGGTCCTGAAATATAAGCATTTAAAGAGAGTGTCGTTACGTGACAAAAAATGGAAGTTGATTTTTTCTTTTCTTACAAAATCGCAAAACTCTGCGAATTGTGGATGGCTATTTTCATGAAACTTATTTTAATATGATTTGGAGCAATTCTAGTTGGTTTTAGAGTTTTTTGAATTAATGCAAATTGTTTCAATTCTCTTTTACAACCCCAAGTGTGAAACGTGACGTGACGTGGCGTGGCGTCACGTGACATAAATTTCCATCGTTATATTTTTGTTAATATTGCTTTTAAATGAATTTTTAACGCAAATAAAACATGTATTTTATGTAGAATATACTTTATATTTTGACTTCAGCGCCAATTCAGGGTCAATTTATTAGAAATCTATGATTTATTATGTTTCAACCACATACGCCAAATTCGAACCAAATTAGACCATAAATACGGTTTTTCGAAATATCTCGACCTTGGCACCACCTAGGAAGACCATTTTATGCAAAGATGATTCTACTTACATAGCCAGTATATATTTTAAAAAGCAGACAAGTCGGCCCGTAAATACGTTAGATATAAAACTTTTATTTTTTTTTGTCGTGGTGGACCTTCCGCTGGAAACACCCATATTACATATTACTTAACACGAAATAAGAACCTCTGTAAAGCAAATTTTTTAGGCAAACTTTTGGGTCGTTGAACATGAAAAAAATACTCAGGGTTTCAAAGAAGTGTTTTCGAGAATTTTTAGTACTTTTTCCAGTTCCTCGTCATCATATCTCATGAAACGACCTACAATTCGAAAGGTATTGATGGGCCCTTTGCGAAAGTATATAATTTGTGCAGATTTTGTTCCGTAACATCTACATTTCTCATCAGATTTTCCTTTACTGTAAAAAGAAAATGATTGAAATTTCACTTTTTTCGATTTTGGTCGCTTGTAACACTAATAATTTTCTATAGGGTAGTTTAAGGAGCTTTTCGGCTAATTTTCATCAAAATCGGCAAAGTAATAGACTGTAGGTCGCTTATGTTGATTGGATAACTTTTAGCATTTAAATTTTTTGTACCAAAAACAAGAAAATTGGCTTGGAAAATACTTTTTTTCTTAAGCGATTACCACAAGATTTGTAGAACAGTGTTATTGATATATTTAATGCTGTCCTTCATTTTCTCGTCATCCATTGTCCATAACCGTACAAAATTTAGAA
>NW_023458555.1:47450814-47456547 GCF_013731165.1 Rhagoletis pomonella
TCACAGGGTTATTGGCGATGGTGGGTGTCTCCGAAATATGAAAAAAAGCGAAAAAAATGTTTTTTTCCAAATCACTTTGCAAACATATTTCAGACTCAGGGGTGTAAAGCGAACTTTTTTTGTAAATTTTGTGTTTGCTTGTAAGGTGGTACGGTCTAATGTACCCACACACATAATTTGACTTTTGTGTCTTTAAAGAGCAGATTTTTCTTTATTTAATTAAAGAGGCCTTCGCAATGAACTTTAATGCTTTTGACAAATAAGCGAAAAAAATTCCATGCGGCGAATACATTAAGACAAGAGAAAATACATTAACAACAATGGCATACATTAACGATAAACACCGACTAGCAGTTGAGAAATGCCACATAAATTTAGAATTATTTTCTTTTTTTTAGTCTTATTTATTTTGACTTCTTTTTATTCTAAGCTTTTAAAGCCGAATTAATCATTTGACCCACTTCAATTAAAAATGCTTTGCAACCGGCGCAATTTTTGGGTAGCAAATGTCAAACGGTTTACTTTGCGATCACAAACTTGTAAAATAATACAATGTATATACTTAAATGTACAAATATGAACAAAAATACATATTACATTTAGTGTGTATGGTACTTTCAACAAGAAAGCGATCAAAGCAAACATTTACACGCTATCGGCGCAAAAGCATACATATTTTGGAAATGAATTAAGTGTACCCGCTCCCATTCAAAATAACTTAGGATGTCTCACTTGATTGCTGCAAAGTACAAATGTAAAAAAGTCTATTCTTAAAAACGCAGTATTTGTACCTCAAGGCAGGAGGATTTGATAATAAACGAGATTTAGGAAAGTAATTCATCCATATTCTTAGAATCTGCTCAACAAAAAATTAGCTGCATGCATGCATGTGAAAAAGTAAAGTCGGAATTTTTTGCTCTCACCCCCTAGATTTATTCTATACCGAAAAAAGTATACCCTTATTTTTTTATTTTAAAGTCAAAAAATATTTAGAGGTCGCCAAAGCGTCCAAAGTTTTCCATGTATTTTATATGGGGAAAAAAACTTTTCGTAGAAATGGTATAGAATAGTTAAAAATCCATATTTTTCTATCAGAAGACTCTTTTTATATGCAGAAGACTCCCAACAATAATACCCGTTGTTTAATTAACCATTTTTTTCATCGCAACTATAAATTATAGGTCCGTCAAAACCCACCAAAACAACATCGAAAAATGCAATGGGTCGACCCCGAATTGTTAAATAAACAATTCGGTATTATTATTGAAAGTCACCTGAAGAGAACCACAGTTTTCCGATCGACAAATATCGATTTTCAAGAATTCTATACTTACTATACTATTTTCTACGAAAAGTTTTATTTTTCCCATATAAAAATATGTACATAAAACTTTGAGCGCTTTGAGCGACCTCTAAATATTTTTTGATTTCAAAATAAAAAAAATAGGGGTATACTTTTTTCGATATAGAACAATCCTAGGGGGTGAGAGCATTACAATTCCGACTTTACTGTTTCTGAACCACCCTAATATACAAATGTATGTTTCTCAGAACACAATAGTCTAGATCAGGTTGTTCGAGAGGAAGTCGCCCGAGTAGCATTAGGATAGAGGATAGCTAACCTCATTCGATAGGTCCTCAAAATCGCCAGATGCGAATCAGATTATAAATGTTAGAGAGAGCAGAGAGACAACATGAAACTTTTTGTAAGATTAGCTTTATTTTGTTCTATAAAATAAGCCGCTGGAAATTGATGTGCGAATATTTTACTTTGCATACTATGAAAGGCAGATCATAAAAGGCTCGAAATAATATGTACAAAGGCCAAAAATAAACACAGACTCCACACTGTACAGGAAAAAATTGATAAGTAACATAAAACACCAGTGTTCCAATCTGTGTTAAAAACTAATCAAAATTTAATTATTTGATAGTAATATAATATAGCGTTTTGCTTAGGGAAAGAGTCTAGATCCGACAACTTTTGTCGACTCGTTTTCGCGAGTTCGTGTTTGTTTCATACCCCGTAACTCTTTTGTATGCAATATTCAGCTGTAAATCGCCATCTAAGAGACAAACAACAATTGCCACTTTACACAACTTGCTAAGCGCTTTTCCAAGTTTTTCCTCCGATTTGTGGAGAGCGCATTGATGTTCTCACACAAATGAAGGAACGTACAGTTTACAGACTTCTTACATTCGATATCTTTTTACGAAAAGCTTTCCATGGCAAAAATACACTCGGGCGTTTGCCATTTCCCTGGGTCGCTTCTAGATCCTTACCTTAATTAGAACGGGGAACGATGCGCCTCAAAGTGTAAGATTTGACCCATCTAGCTGCTTTTAATTCTGTAATTCGAAAACTATTGAAGATAGACAATGAAATTTTGCACAAGGTACGTTATAAGATAGGTGAAGCTTTTTACAAAAAATTTGTCGTCTAGAGTTACTGTCACGCCACCCTATTATATAACTGCAATTTTTAAACAGGCAAAAACTGAAATATTTTACTAACTACAAAGGCTAAAATGCCCAAAATTGATCTTTAGAATTTCCCTATAACAAGGAAGTATAAACTGACAAAATGGACTTAAAAATATATATATTTTTTTTTAAATATGGGCGTGGAAAATATCGATAAAAAGTCAAGTTGGGTCAACAAAATTCCGTTATAAGTTCAATATTTCTTGCTCTGTTTACAAAAGTGGGATACCATTGGAAAGGCAATGAATCAGGCTTTCTCTATTCAAAGCAAAAATACAAGAATTTGTCTCGGTCGGGATAAAATGCAAACGAATTACTCGAAGAAAATGAAATTCATTTCATCAAAACCTGCACTTTCCAGCAGCTAAAATTGTGTTGCTTAAAATCTAAGAGGAGTGGCAAATAAACTGAAATACAAACTTTATCGAATAGTGGCGGATAACTAGTTTGCGGGTCTAATGAAATTAATAAATTGCTAAAAATAAATTTAAGTTAACATCGTTTTACTTTAACATGAAATACTCAGTCCTAGTTTACTAAAATCCCAAAAATGTATATTCATTAAAAAGAACATACCTAATAAAATAAGACCAAAATAGTATTTTAACAATTGTTGCATAAATCACATAACAACGACAAATTAAACATTGAGATTCAGTTTCAAATATTCAAGTTTAAATATTATTGCGTTTGGTAATTTTCCAAATCAAACTCCGTCCCGCCCTACACTTTGATTCAAATTTGTTACTTGTTATTGTTTCGTCTTTATCAGGCATTCCTAAAATCATTTTTGACGTTGTTTTGAAATTTGGCGACATAAAGTAATGTAATTAATATTTTCTAGAATATGGAAATAATACACTGTGCGCCTGTCTCCTTCTGACAAGCATTCAAACTAAATGCTCAGCTAGCTTATTCTAGGATAGATGTTTACCTTATGAATCGAACCTGGGTACTACCTAATGGTAGTGCGCACCTCTCACTACTCGGCAACAATAACTGTACAAAAAGAGCGAACGAAGAAAGTGTTTTGCCGAGCACAGGCTACCTTTACTATGATTTTAGTAGGTTTACTACGATTTTTGAGAATATTTATTACGCTACTCTTCTATATAACCGCTACGAATCGGAGGAGAAGCTCGGCCAAGCACTAACATATTGTGTAACCGCCAATCTACTATTATTATTATCTCTGGATCATTGAAAGTCGTCGCTGTTAAAATGGCTATTCGGTTTTAACAATGAGGAGTTAACTCTCGTTCGGTGGTAA
The DNA here is from genome assembly GCF_013731165.1 of Rhagoletis pomonella. Classification (NCBI taxonomy): domain Eukaryota; kingdom Metazoa; phylum Arthropoda; class Insecta; order Diptera; family Tephritidae; genus Rhagoletis; species Rhagoletis pomonella. The sequence goes on from NW_023458555.1 coordinate 47,454,569, forward strand.
ATTAAAATTGACAGTTAATTGTCGAACGTGAGTTAACAGTGAGGAAGTAATATAGAGATACTTGCTTAGTAATTTCTAGTAAGTAGATAAGTATTTATATTAGGCTGGTCCAGAAAAGTAAAGGTGGAGTTTTAACACTCTCGCTCCCTAGACAAAAGTATTTAGAGGCCGGTCAAAGCGCTCAAAGCTTCCCATGTATTTTATATGCAAAAACAAACAGTCTCTTTTATCGATCTTCAACCGAACATTAAAGTGAATGATGGAAGTTTGATTTATTTACTTTATGGTACGGATCATCAATATCGTCTGCTTTATATCCCTCTACAATATTAAATACCTTTGCATCCCAGTATCGTCAGTAAGGTCAGAGGGATTTTCAAGTAAGGCCGGATTAGTTAATAATAATCACCGAACTCTGGACAACCTTTTTCGCAGAAAAATGTTTATACAAACAAATAAAAATATATGTACAGCATATAGCACATTTAGCTTAATACATCAAAAATATTTTATTGAAAATGTAGTTTTTCTTATAAATTAAATATGGCCGATAGTATCGATATATCGATAGTGTTCATCAATACATTAAGCAAGTATCGATAGTCACTACTGTCAATAGTTTTCTATCTCTACTCTCAAACAACAGGAAGAGAAATACAAAAACAAAATATTTTCGCTTCTGACATAATTTGACGCTGGAAAAAGTGCTTTTTGTGTTCACGTACATATTTCTATTTACATAGTTGCTCTCCCGTTGCTCTCACTTAAAAGTGTAAGATTGTTGTTTGACAGTTTCACTTGTTTTAGGCCGAAGAATAAAGGATCAGACCAAATATTAATACAAATTAATGCAAAAATTTTCTAACGAGTTTTATTAATATTACAACTTAGTAAATATATTTTTAATTGCAAAGATCACTAACAATCATCAACCATATGACTACACCATTAGTGCAATTTTCAACATTTTAGCGTTTTAATTTTCTAATTATGCACACATTCCAAAACATTTGCATATATACATATATACCTAAAATTAACATCTGGGAAATTTCTGTTCACCGGCAGCATTTTGTGTTTACAAATGTGCATATATTCACTTGTAATTATTTGAAAATAATTATTTAACGACTCTACTCGTACAAAAATCCATCTCAATAAACACGCAAATTTTTAAATATTTACGACTTCTCACGACATGTGTTATGTTAGACCGCACAGTGCTTTCCCTCCATAAAAAATGTGGGGAAAAAATAGAATGGACGGATTTAACTGAAAATTTTACTTTTCATAAATTTATTTAATTTATTTATAATTTAATTTTTTTTTTTGGAGTTGAAAATTTGGGTTTCATACATAGGTGTGTATCTATGTACATATAGTTCGTTCCTGAAACTTTAAAGTTAAGTGTTTAGTAATATAAAAGGAGTGTATGTAATCAAAATACATAATCACTCATTGGTAATGTTTGTATTTAAATATTTTAATACAATGACAAATAAGAGCTCGTAACCATTTTCTTTGACACACATTTGTAAATATTTCACGTACATATATACATACAATTTTCATAATTAAACTTAATTTGGCTTTAGAATCTTATGAAGAAGAGAGTTTGTTACCCCAACAGCTCTTTAAATATTTTCCTTGCCGCAAATGTTGTTCTTTAAAGTTTTGATATTTTTTTTTTTAATTTGGGAAAATCATTTGGAATATAATACCATTCGTCACATTTTCCAAACTAAATACATAACGTATGTACATATTTACTACGAATAGGAAGCGAATAATATTGAAAATTCACATAATAAAATTCCGGTCCTGGTACCTTCTTTTTATTTGTCTATATTTCAATGTCCGCAACTGAGTCAAGCTTTCTCAAGTGGGCCACCCAAAGTTGACTTTTCGAATTTTTATATTTCATTGACCGGTTTTGAAAGTTTACATGGTGTGGAATATTGACACCAAAGATTTTGCGA
>NW_023458555.1:47456647-47482628 GCF_013731165.1 Rhagoletis pomonella
TTTGAAAGTTTACATGGTGTGGAATATTGACACCAAAGATTTTGCGATAATTTTATTTTTTAACAAGTTATTTGCAAGCAAATTTTTATGCAGGCTTTGGCACTTTTGAAATATTTCAGCAAACATTCATTCGAATCTTTTGATTTTTGGCAGCAATTAGAGAACTTACGGTCAACGAAATAAAGTTGTCAGTTTGTAAAATTTCGATTCTTGTTTTATAAGATTTCGATTGATATCCTGCTTTTAATTATTCATTTAGTTTATAAAATAATTTGAATTTAAGTTTTTAACAGGTGGCAACTCTTAAAAAAAAAATAAACCGCTATTGCACATCTACAGGTGCAGCCCTTTAACCTGACCTACAAAAAAAAAAAACGAATGGTGCAATTCTGATTGCATTAACAAAAAATAAAATAAATAAAACAAATATTTTTACACATACTTTTTATTCGTTCCCTTAAAAGTTACCAATTTTTAGATTTGTATATATTTTTTTTTTAATACCGATAGTGCACATTGTGCTTAGTTTTATTAAAAAATGTTTATTCTTATAGTTCTCTACCATATATTTTGCAATAAAAAATGTCAAACCAATATTTTATTTCAAAGAATGTATTTTTGACATTTGTTCCTGTGAAGAGCATACGCATGGCTATGCTGTGATTCAAATTTTTAGTGTAGAATTTGCTGCCCTGCTTAAAGTTAGGTTGAAGTGGCTTCCGGTTGGTACACCAGCACACTTAGCCCTAACTGGGGCCCGTTGTGGTACCACAAAGGATCTCATTAATTGGGCAATCCCCTTAACCTTATGCCCGCCAAATGCGAGACATTCGCATGGTTAATGCCTCAAACTCCTCCTCGTCTCTGCATTGAACATTTTGTATAAATCAAACATGTGCCATTAAAATCAAATTTTGGAACCTCGAAATTCATTTTAGACCTATGTTGTAGAAGAATTTGTTGTTCGTAATTACACTGCGCGGTATTTGCACATATGTATGTATGTATGTATGTATGTATTTACATGTATGCATATATGGCATTGTTTTGAGTAACTTAAACTAATTGATAATGCAATTAACTGATAACTGGGAATACCACCCGTGTATGACAAAGTATTTTCTACTTACAATGAATGCAAAAAGTTCCAAGAAAAAGCAAAAAAGACTAAATGGAACTAGTCTAACTGTCGATTTGAATTAGCGAATGGTAAGCAAACCAAATAAACAAAAATCACCGCGATGATTTACACAAAGTTTCAAATATTTAACTTATCATGCACTTGGTTGGGCAAGATCTCCCATCATTGCGATCGAACAAATTGTTTTTTTTTCTTTCAATATTCACCAACTTTTGAATTGTATTTATGCACTCTTCTTACGTTTTAGCGCGTTTTGACTATTTCGCTTTGCTATGTAGCTGTTATACCGCCAAAGCGACTACACTTTTCCGCTTTCAAAACGCAACTAAGCACTCAACTGGCGATCGTCAAGCAGGGAACCATTAAACGGGAAGATCTCGAACTGGCAAGCCAGCACACTCTGATGATCAGAGGCATGTAAATATATCACAAGTAAATATGCCGTCTGTTTTTAGACATATTTGTGTTTTTCTGCAATCACTTGCACCCACATAAATAGGTATATATTTACATATGTATGTACGTACATGCATACAAACCAGCGTTGCCAATTTGTGAGTAATTCCTCAAAACGTGAGGAACTTCGGGTGCGCTTGAGTATTTTTATTTTGAGGAATTTTTGAGGAATCTTCTCTCGATATATTTGCAGACTACAAATGCAACCATGTTTTACACAAGAGAGTTGTTAAATCGCTCTGCAAATTTTTGAATAAAAAGCTTGTTAAACATTCTTCAAACGTACTTTTCCCATTTCGCCATGCACCATGCAACAAACTTGACTCGTTCAAGCAAAGAATTTTAGTTTTCTTCCGGTTCACAATGTAAAAGGGTTTGGTTTTCTTCAAATTTTTCTCTCTTGCGTCCTCATTCGGTAAAAATCCCGTTGCGAATGAGGCGATTTTATCATACACAACGTAAGCGGTTTGGTCAAACGGCAACATATGGCGGCCAGAAAATCAAGAAATTTTCATTTTTGTTGACATTTTCCTCAAACGGCTTATCAAACCTTAAAACACCCCCATACACAACATAAATAGCTTTAAGGAAAGGGATATCTCGCATGGTTTGTCAAGCCGCTTGTGTGGTGTTTTTCGCTTTTAAGCACATCGGCATTTGCTGCTAAATATTCAAAATGTTATCGATCATTTTTTTCATTCCATCGATTTAATTACAACTTATGTATTTTGAACTTGCAAAATCTCGGCAACGAATGAGAGAACACGCTTTGTTCGATCATAAGGATATTCGTATTGATTCTTCATTAGATCCAGAAAATTTTATGAAAAACGCTTTTGGATTAAAAGATTCTTCAGGTTCATAAAAGTGTCCCAATTGAAAAAAAAAAAATTATATCTGCATTGCTAATATAGCCCTTTTCTAATGCTTAAAAATTTGAAGGACTGACTGGAGGACCAGGTTGAGCATTGCAACAATATTATATACAAACCAAGGCATAAAAAGTACGGTGATACTTTGTTTGAACCGCAAGAACAAATGTATGAATTGCAGAATTTAATTAATTTTTTACTAAGTACCTGTGAATAGTATGCAGTACACAAAATCATATCTGTAATAAGAAAATTTGGAGTAATTGGTTCGGATTTCGAGGATTTTTCATTTGTTTTTAAGGAATTTGGTATTTTGTTTTGTGGCAACACTGATACAAACCACTTAATTTTTGTTTACATTCCTCAAACAAATTAATCGCGTGCGCGCGCCAATCACGTTCACTTAAGTAAGCTCGCTCGCTTGCTCGCTGTCCACAAAAGCTGGTAACAGCTGCTAGTTAAAAATGCAAGTTATCAGCTACTGTTTGCCAAGCAATGCTACTATTTTTTGTTCGTTTGTTGTGGGCATGCAGGCATGCCTATCATTTTCCAACAACCATGGGTCATTGTTTTTTTGATAAACGTAATCCCCACCAGTAGCGAGCGGGTGCATGATCGTTAATTTAGTTTTTTTTTTACTCTCTACTTCACACTCTCAAAGTCCATTTGGTGAGCAGGCGCTCTCAGGGAAGCACTTCATACGGGAGACTATTTTTAAGTTTTTTCTAAATTTATGGCAAGCAAAGGCATTTATTTCGTGCCCAGTCACTTTAGGTGCATGTGCAATGCATTAATAATGTCTCTTTGGGGTGAAAGTAAAATCACCGAACTAATAGTAAAGTACATTTAACCCTTTAAGGGTCTTCGGTTTTACTAATGTGGGCCGAATTAAACTCAGAGAGTTGATATTCAGTTATTATTATAATTACGTCTGAATCTATTGTGCTAAACCCTAATCACTCTAACCTTAGACTATTTAAAAAGTTGGAATGGAGAAGACAATCCGTGTAGAATGTCAGTATGCTAACCATGATACGTGGGCAGCTACATAGAATATGTTCTGGGGTTTTCTGCACCAGCCCACAAAACTTGCACTCCATCTCTACAGAAAGCCCCATTTCATTCAAATTGTACCTTAACTGGCATTGTTCCGTCAGGTAGCCGGGTAAGAGTTATAATACCCTCCCGGCTAAGTTCAAGGAGAATTTCAGATTTTCTCCTGGAGGGAGTTATGAATCTCTTTGATTTAATCATTCCCTTTGACTTCGGCCAGTGAGTAGCAATCTGAGGTTCTTGCCAGTTCCTAAGTAGCTCTGCAGGGTATCCTCTTTAGATGTTATGCTCGGGACCATTCAAGCGCATTTGGGCTCCACGCTTTGCGAGACAGTCAGCCCTTTCGTTTCGTTCAAACCCTTCATGTCCCGGACCCCACCCGAGCGTTCCACTATTATGGGCCACAGGTAGTTCAGAAGAGTTTTACAGCTGTCCTTGATGCCTGACTATCCGACATAATATTTATTCTGACTCCAGTTGTTCTTCTACTAAGATATTCGCGAACACAGTTTTCGATTGCGAAGACTTCCGCCTGGAATATGGTTTGGTATGTACCCATTGGCAGACTTTTATGGAATCTTTGTTCAAGTACGCCTGCCCCAGAACTCTGGTCGTCCATCATTGATCCGTCGGTATACCATACTTGGGACCCTTCCTCAAATATAGTGATTATCGCTTCACAGCACTCCCTTTCAAGATTTCTAACCTTGTAGGGTTTGTATGGCATAATGTAGCATAATGTCCGACATAGCGGGATTATCCAGGAATGGTTTGGGAACCTCCAAATTACCCCGCAGATCTCCACTTTTCGTGCTGTTCGTATTGGGCAGCCGCAGGGTATAGGGGTCTCCAACATGCCTCTTTCTCAATCAAAATGGACAGGCGAGAAATACCTTAAATGATACCAAGGGCATCCGTTGGACAGGTACGCATAGCTTCTGTGATGGCCACGCAGACCAGTTGGTGCAGCTTGCTCAAGTCACACGTTTTCGGTGGTACCTAGAGCAGCATAAAAAGCAATAATTTTCAGAATTAAATATTAAAAAGTTATACCGAATTGCTTACGTAAATCGGTATTCCTTTTCCCACAATCAGTACATTTCACAGGCAAAAAAAATTTCGCCGTAAACCTCTGGGTCTAATCGATTTTTCAAAGGCAATTAAAAAATAATTACTTGGCCTAACCTAGGAGTGGCCTTTTTACTTTTATCGGTGACAACTACCTCCGGCAATAAATTTTTTCTTGGTATAGTTCTACTGGAATAATCGAAATACTTCCTAAACAAAAGTTTAATGATTTTTGGTGAGTAACTTTCTGGCATAAGGATGGTACGTTAAGGTGGTAGGAAACGAAATGTGATGGGGAAGTACAATAACGGGGTACTGGAGGACAATGAACTTTGGAACAAAAAAAAACTTTATCGTCAAAACAAGAACATATATCATACTTTAAGATCCAACTGTAAAAGCCAAAGATTTCGAAATTGCCTTGCAAAAATACCTTACACTAGGGATGAACGGTGAACTTTTTTTCTGGTACGGTCTAATGTATGTACATTATGGTGGTTCAAAAAAAAAAAGTAAAGTCGGTATTTTAATGCTCTCAAGCCCTAGGAATATTCTGTACCGAAAAAAATGTTACCCCTGTTTTTTTTATTTTGAAATCAAACAATAAATAGAGGTCGCTCAAAGCGCTCAAAGTTTGTTTCTCTTCAGGAGACTTCCAGTAAAAATACCCAATTTTTTATTAAATAATTAAAATCGCTAGTATAAATCTGTATCGCTAGTATTAAAAAATGGTATCATAAACTAATGGGCATTATTATTGTCAGTCTTCTGAAGAGAAACAAAGTTTTCCGATCGAAAAATATTGATGTTCAAGAATTCTATACCACTTGTTTTTTTCCATATAAAATAAATGCAAAACTTTGAAAAAAATTTTTTGATTTTAAGATAAAACAAGTATAATATTTTTTGGTATATAACAATGCTAGGGGGTGAGAGCATTAAATTCCTATTTTGCTTTTTCACATGCATTTTTGGACCACCCTAATGTACCTACATACATATTTGTTTTTATTTTTCTTAGGAAATTTAAATTTAGTATCGACGCAAAGTCATTATCAGTTAATCGGTTATTACTCACTGTGCCATTGGGTTAAAATAACGGAACGCATAAGCGTCATCTACAGCAGAAAATGCACCGTAAAATTAAATACAAAACAGCATTTCCTGTTACTACTTAAGTCGATTGATTGGTGGCAACTACTGTTGCAAGTCAATGCCACTTAAGTCATGCATTTACACATTGAATACGCTGCTGCTTTTGCAGCCAAGCCGATATTTACATACTATGTACTATTTTTTATTTTTTTTTTACTTCAGCGGATATTACCACAGCGATGCCACTATAAATTTGCATGTACAAGTTGACACAAACCAGCAAACATTCCAAAAGTAGCTGCTGGTGCGTTCTTCCTGAGGCATTGCCGCGAGGCAGTCGAATGCCACAAACAAGTTGAATGCTGCAATGAAGAAGATGCAGAAGCGGAGAAGACAACGGCAAGGAGGAACAAATTCAATTGACAAGAGCCATCCACTGCTAAGAAAATGTTTGCGGTTTACTTGCAATTCTTTTTTCGTTCTTGTTTTTGTTTTTGCCGCTGATACAAATGTTCTGGCTGCTGTCAACTTGCCAACATCTTCATGTCATCGTCGATTTGTGGTGCTTACTGTGTTTGTTTTTGTTATTGTAATTATTGGTGTCAATCAATTCAATTGAGTGTAATCAACAGGTTGCTTGCTGCACATGCTTCATACGTACGCAGCAACAGCAGCAAAATGTGCGCACTCCAGCAACTTGTGTGATGATTGTATGTATGTACATACATATGTACATATATGCATATGCAAACAAAATAAACACAAGCCTACATTAAGGCACACAAGCCGCCTTAAGTAGCAACAGTAGCAAGATGACTGAAGTCAGCGCAAATACGGAAGAAGAAGAAGAAGAGTAAGCTGCTCATTGACTGACTATTTGACTGATTGGTTGAGTGCACACAGTTCGCTGCATCATTGCAATGTACAAATATGTACCTACATGCATACATTCATACATACATACATATGTATGTACATATTTACGTATAAACGCGCAATGGCAGATAATTTTATTTATTATTGAGAATTGAAATTGCCGAAGATGCACAGAAGTCAATTTTAGCGAAGTGACAAAAATAGTAGCGAAGAATATACACACATATGCACATACGAACAGATCATAAGAAAGTATCGAGCCCTAAACGCGAAAAAAACATACCGACATTTCTTCGAAGTGCATTTCTGAATCCAAATTAAAATTAAAAAAAAAATAAAAAATATATCGCTTACGTTTTTATGGCGATAAGGGCTCCGTAGGTATGTTTATACATATACATATGTACATACATATTTATGTAAGTGTGTCGAGGTAATTTGTAGTGGTTGATTCTAATCTTGCCAAGGCGTATGAATACGCCCAATGGACTACGCCTAAAGAACATTGGGGCACTTCACATTTTCCGGGTTATCAGGTTATCTGGTTAAAAATTATTATTGTGTAGTTTATTCTATTGTTGTAAACTGAATAAAAATATAACCACATAACCAGCATGAGCAACCTCATTGTCAATATTGCAAGCAGAAACCTAGTTTCAACGTGAACGCGGTGTTACTGATCCATATTTTGAGATTAAATTAATTTAGCTATTTGGAAGAAAAAGTGTATTTTCAATGTCCGTGAATCACCAAAACAAAAAGTGCTACGTTCCGAATGCATTCGGTAAAAATAACAAACTTTTTTAAACCGAAAAATTTTGACCGTCCGGCTTTGCACAAACTACAGTGACAGTCGAAAATTCACATCACGAGTATCAAGTAGCGAAAAAAATAAGACGCTAAGATAAGAGTTTAGAAAAATTGTGACCACCATTGTTTTCAGGATGCCGGTAATTTCACAACCCTCTGCGTCCCGAAAATCAAGTTTTACATTCCCAGCAACCTAATTTACATATTCACGTTCTTGCAGGTTCCGCTCAACGATGTTTAAAAATTTTCTCCTGGTAAACTAAGCCATACTTTTAAATTTCCGCCTTTGACCATTTGATACATTTCGAACTCAAAAGCCGTGCTAATATTTAAATTAGTATTACTGGTAATTATCTAAGCCGATAACTTTATCCAGCAGATACTTACTAATATTATAAATGCGAAAGCGAGTTTATTTGTTTGTTACGCTTTCACGCGTTAACTACTCAACCGATCATCGTACAATTTTGCACACCAGCGTCATTTAACCAAACTTAAAATATAGGATAGCCATTATCTCGATTAGACAAGGGGGGCTCGGCACCTCCTGGTAGTATTTTTGGTAGAGTACTGAAACTTGGTATGTAGATTTTTAAAATCAATACCATACTCATGGAAAAAAATGGTCGTTATTAGAGAGGGGGCGTGGCACTTTCCATAAAAACCGAATTTAAATAAACAAAATCAAATTGAATTAAGTGAATTAGGTAATTTAAATATGTTATCACAATGTGAGTATCAGACGGAAGAGATTTAAAAAGATTGTACTTTAAAAATATTGTGAAGAGGGGAATTTAATTAATTTAAGAGTATTCAGGAATATTTTGTTCGAACATTTAAAATTGATTGTCAACTCATCGTCAATTTAAAATATCGTTTAAGGGTTTGTTAAAATATTAAATGCAATTGAAATTATTTATTTAGACGAATTATTACAATATGGCTATCAATCAAAAAGAATGAATGACACCTAGGAGGGTTGCCAACTATTCAAAAAATTAAATACAACTTGAATTAAATAAATTAAGGAATTGAAATATGTATCACAATATGGTTGTCAGATGAAAGGGATTTAAGAATGTTGCAGTTAAAAAATATGTTTAAAGAGGTTGCTTCCTATTTGGAAAGTAAAATTTAATTGAATTATACACAAGCTATATGATAAAATAAAATATCCGTCCCAAACGAAATAGTGTGAAAAAAAATTGGTTACACACTTAGAATATTTTTGAGGTCTTTAAAGAGGTTGCCACCTGCTGGAAAAGTACTTTTGAAATTATGTATACAATAAGTTAATAAGCTGTTATTAATTACACGTATCAAGGTAGCCCCTGTTTAATAAGCCTAATTTTACTTTAATTACGGGAATTGCGGAGTTAAAATAAGTATCACAATATGAATTCCAGCCGCGCTTTTTTAAATCTCGTTCCTCTGACATACATACTGGGAAATTTCGTCGAATTTAGAATTTAAAATAAAATTCAACTCTTTAAGAAGGTGGCAACTCCCTAAAAAAATATGCTTACTTCCGTCTGTAAATTGGGGCGCTTAGTGTTGCGTTTTCCAATGCCAACGAGTACCAACCAGCGCGCGCCATACCCAAATCAACGCGGCGTAATTTTTGACGATCCCTTTTCTCTTTCGTTTGGATTTTTGTTAGTTCCTTGGCGCTTGAGACACCAATTTAAGGATCGCAGTTACACTGCAATATATCGCATCTATCTCTGTGCCGAGTTTACTCATACACTCGCTCACAAACTTTCACAGTTATTATATATGTAAGATTTCATTCGTTTTCCAAAGAGATACAGGTTACTTAAAAGCTCAGGAGAGCCACCGTTTAAGATTCTCCTCGCCTATTTTTCTATCACCTCGAACTGAGCAGGGTATTAACCACTGGTCAACTGACTGCTGCGCTTAAATGGTACATTAGATTAAGAACTTCGCCTAGTTTATGCGATAAACTCTTCCATGACTTTACTGAAACCAAACGCCATCACACCTGCTGCTGCTGGTATCATTTTTGCGAGCTGCATGGGAACTTTGAAACTTTCACCATTGACCAGATCTTTAATGTTCGTCAACTCTTGGAAAAGTCCTTAGATAAACAAACGACACACCGCACCATTTCGTCGATTGTAAGGCAGTTTTTTCAAAAACACAAACGGGAGCTGCTTTTACCATGTTTGAATTTGGGATACCCGCTAATATAATACGGCTATCCAAAGATGATACGCAAAACCTTCAGCTCGGTCCAAATGGAATAGTAGCTTTCCAAGCCGTTCGATACGAAACGAGGTTTTAGACAAGAAGATTAACTTCGCGCGCCTATTCCAATCTAATATTGCCTGCTCGTAGTAGCCAACCTGAATCGAAGCGACTTCACATCCAGCAAAATATATACGACGCTGGTAGTGTATGCATGGCCCAACTAACAATTTTCGTCTCATAAGACTCTACAAGCATCTTAAGAAAGGATACGGAATTGAGTTAGGAGAATAGGGCCCTTATAATTTCACACTCGTAGAGTACTGCGAGTGCTTTATGAGTGCGTTGTCAGAATTAAATGGCGCACTTATGGGAGTTATTTTTGTCTTATAAAAATACGATAGCTCTCTTTGTAAGAGATGCATAGGCTTCACAAAAAAACTATTTGAATTTTTACGAGAGTGTATGCTAATGCACCAGAAAAGGTTATCATAATATATATCGACTGCTGAGATCGACCTATCTTCTTTAACCAAATTATTAAATAGTGTTTTTTAAAAGTTTAAACGTTTTTTGAGATAGGGCGTTTTCGAACTGGCTGTCGAGATAGGTCAATCTTCCAATCAGTAGTCGACATTTACTAATAATTTTTGTAGAGTAAAGGTAATTTCAGGAGAATTAATCCATAAGTTAAATTTTCGATGGCCGAAATTAAAGTAGACCAGAATTTATTATATGTACTGTAGAATTTTAGGTACGAATTTTCGAAAATATAAGCTAAGATTTTATGGGGACTGAAATTTTTTTTGTTAATAATGGACATTTTACCTCGGAAAAATGCAAAGCGCCTCAAAAATAATCAAAATCAAAAATATTTTTTAAAATGTTATTTAATACGAAAAAAAAATTAAAGCTTTAGTCCTGCTCAGTAATTTAATTTAAATTCAAGTGGCAGCACTTATTCTTTAAAAGGTGTAGATTTTTATATTTTTTACATACCAAACTGCGTAAGTTAGTTATATTTTCGGAATTCTTTTTATAGAACCTTCATAAAAAAGAGAATATGACCGCTGATGACTTAGTTTTCTCATGAGGATGAAATTCCGGTTATGAAAAGGTTCAGTTTCAGAGTTGTACACACTTTTCTTGGCCATATAAGAGTGTTATTCTTTATATGGGAACAAAAGTCTTCCTATGAAATTTCAATTCTTTTCATGAGAGTTAAACTCCCCTTATGAGTACTAAAGATTTCATATGAGACGTTTAAATCTTGTTATAAAATTAAAACACTCACAATGAAAATGAAGCTTTTTTATTAGTGTATTGACTCTTTTGTACTCGTAACAGTTTTTTTATATTTATGAGCAGTTTTATACTTGATCTCTTACAAGAGTTTTCTTATAAGCATCATACAAATGTACTACTCAGATGGGTATTTTTTTAAGAGTATAACTCTTCGAGAGTAGAAGTTTTATAAAAAATGCTCAAGATGATCTTATTATGAGATTTAAAGCCTTAGTAACTAGTAGCCGTATTATCATAAAATAATAGTACTATGACATTTAATTTAAGTCTTAATACAAGAATTATGTTATGAGGTTATCCAAGTAACCCTCTAGTCAAATCTACTAGTTGTAAACTACCTCCAAACTAGTAGGAACTGCATGCCCAACTAGTCAACCAACTATCTTTTTTCCACGCAATAAACTGGTATTTTTAACATGGTGATGTCCTAAGAGATGGCAATTGTCAGATTTCGGTCAGATATATACCAGTCTCATACTAGTTCAAAATAGACAGAAAAATACTGGACCGAAACCACTACTTAGACACTCAAAATATAAAATGAATTCATAATAAAAACTTTTGATTAAGTACACTTTAAAATACTACACATTTTTATTTAGCAGTCTTAGTTTTGCCAATAATTAGTGTTAAATTTTTTGAGTATTAATTAAAAAGAAAAATTAATACATAAATATTTCGAAGATAAATTTAAATGCATTTTTCATTATATATAGATTAGCACTTACACATATGTTAGTGTTTGGCAGAGCTTCTCCTCCTACTTGTGGCGTGCGCCTTGATGTTGTCACACAAAGCGGAGGGACCTACAGTTTTTACGCCAACTCCGAACGGCGATTGTATTTTTATGAGAAGCTATTTTTCATGGCAGAAATACACTCGGAGGTTTGTCAGTGCCTGCCGAGGGACGACCGCTGCTAAGAAAAAACCTTTTTCTATATTGATTTTTTTTTTTTGCGATGTTGCTTTGACCAGGGCTTGAACCCATTAAATGCTATTAAAAGTAATAGCTTTCAGGTACAATAAGTGATATATTTTTTATCTTTTTTAATAACAATAAACATGCAAAAGAACAAATTTTAGTTAAAAATAAAAAAATAGTTTAGTTCAATTTTCGGGTGAAATTAAATAAAAATAAAAGTTTGCATTAAATGAAATTAAATTCATTAACTTTGCACATTTCAGTCCTTTCTTTTTAACATTTTATAAAAGTATTAATTTCCCTTGAAATTTAAGATATGGGTAAGAATAAAATAAATAAATAATTCATCAGTTAATAAACATCTTAATGTTTGTTTATAGTTTGGCTGGTTGATTGATAATTGAAATTAATGAAATAATTATATTAATCGTGTTATTAAAAAAAAAAAATAATAATAATTGAAAAATATCAAAATTAACAAAATAATCGTGTAATGCAAATTAGTGAATTAATTAACAATTTTTAATTAAATAATACTCATTAAAAAGGTGCTCGTATTAGTATTTAATCATTAAACGGTTATCCTTTCATTGATAATCATTATTTAACAGGTCTGGTATAACTTAATATGTTCTTGCTTACATGGCTTACAATATACCCAAATAAAAGTTATAATATTTTGTGTACTTTATTGTATTAAACTATCGAAGTCAAATAAAACCGGGCATGAATAAATCGTCTTGTGCTTGGTACAAGTCTGGACATTTTTGAACTAGTTCGGTTTCAGTCAGGAAATTCTAGTTTTAAACTACTTAGTATTTTTCCTGACTAGTTTGGGATTTCACTGCAGGGATGTTAAAGAGTCTTATGAGATATTTTCGTAATTCGTAAGTTTTGTTCTGAAGAGTTTGTTAGTTGGGGGATGATGAAAAGATCATCGATGACTGAATACGCGTTACTGAGCTAATTTTAGCTAAAGGAAGACAATAGAATGTCGATAGAAATATTTACCATTTTCATAATTTAAATCCCATCATGATTTTCTTACAAAGTACATAAACTTTGAATAACAATTGAAATAGATTTCGAAATACAGCAACAGCATGAAAGTATCAAAGCGAAAATCCTCAAATAAGCTGCCAACACGTTTACTAATCACAAACTCAAACAATCGCTGTAAGTCAAACAATCACACTAATTAGCGAGTGGCCTCATCTTAGCACACAAGAAGTGTTAAGAACAAATAAATACACACAAGCTCGTAAATAACAACCCAGTTACCGCAAGGGGATACATTTCCGGCTGTTAAATGTCAAATCAGTGATATTAAGCGGCGAAACGATGCTGTTAATGCTGAAAGCTTATAGCTTAAACCCACACTCTAGGGAGTGTTGAGTGGTTTGAAAATGGCCATTTAATATGTATATTAGTGTTTGAATTGTTGTTGTTGTGTGTTTTGCTTAAATTATATGTGTGTACGCATGTGCGCCTTCAAGGATAGCCTCAAAATTTTGTGTTTAAATAGGTAGACCGAACAGTAGACCGCTAATACACATGTGTACTCACATAAATACTCATGCACATCTGTACAGTTAAAACGCCTAAGAGTGCACTACCAGCCACGTACAACGCTATGCATTAAACATTACAACCGTCAAACAAAGGACTTCAAAAATGTAATAAAAAATGCGTAGAGCAACAGTGCCACCGCCAAAAGGCAAACATATGAACGCATTTGAACGCAAGTAAAATAAAAGGCACTGCGAAGTGAAAGTTGGCCTTTTATTTCCTTGTATGCATTTATGTGTGTAAACAGCTCATGAATTTGTGAACCCTAGCTGGCGCAAAATGATGATTTTTGCACATATATACACACACACGCACAAAAGTTAAAGTTCTTCTTTGCCCTACAGCAATGTGACTTTTCTAGCCCACGACTGTTTGTTAGTTGTGTTGATTGATCAAATTGACTTGATTTGAATTCCGTTACCGCAGGCGATGTACACAAACCAGTGAAAGCCAGTCAAGTGCTTATAAGGAGTTATTGTGGATTCACACAAACACCATTACACTAAAGCATGGGCAACCACAACTTAGTAATTTAATATTTGGCTTCTACATTTTTGATAAGCCTACAATCCTACAGACTCCAAATGGTTTTTAAGAGCAGCTTTGTTATGGCAGAAGTACACTGGGAGGTTTGCCATTGCCTGCCGAGGGGGTGCAACTTTTAGGAAAAAAGGTTTTTGATGTGGTTCGGAGAAGTAATCGAACCTTGGTCCTACCGGATGGAAGAACGCACTTCCAACTACTCGACTACAGTGGCCGGCAACCACAACTGGCACAGTGTAATATTTGAAAACGAAAACGAAAGTGGAGCATTTCACAGCCGACATACAGCCACATTTATTTTCATATGCATGTACACTAGGGTGGTCCGAAAAGGCATAACAACAAAATATACCTCTTTTTTTGACTTTTGTAATAAAAAAATATTTAGAGATCGCTCAAAGTTTTCCATGTATTTTATATAGGAAAAACAACTTTTCGTAGAAATGGTATAGAAATTTATAAAATCAATATTTTTCCATCGAAAACTCTGTTTATCTGCAGGAGACGCGCAATAAGAATACCCAATTATTTATTTAACCATTTTTTCATAGTAACTATATTCTATAGGTACGCCTAAGACCCCTGAAAATGCAATGGGGGGGCCATAAACAATTGTTGGTATTAAACAATTTTTAAATAAACATTTGGGTATTACTGCTGCTAGAATCCTGACGAGAACCAGAGTTTTCCGATCGAAAAATATTGATTTTTAAGAATTCTTTGTGAGCTTCGAGTGACATCTAAATATTTTTTGTTTTCAAAATAAAAAATAGGGGTATATTTTTTCGATATTGAACAATGCCAGGGGGTGAGAGGATTAAAATTGCGGATTATTTTTTTTTTTTACCACCCTAATGCACACATATCCTTAGGCGGGATTTTCTGGTATATTTACTCGCATATTTATTGACTCAATAAAATGGTTAAGTATGTATAACGCCATTCATGCAATTAGAATTGTTGTTAGTGATCGCTTGCGGATATTTAGATTTTATGTTTTACTTGCAAATGAATTGTGCTTGAATTTGGAAAAAGGACAGTTTGCATTTTCGCTTATTTGTATCCGATTTTCCATGCACGTACATATGCGTTTTTAAAGATGTCATTTACTGTCACCAAAAAATTATTATTCTATGATTGCTTAAGGTGTGCAACTAAGCTCTAAGTTATGGAATGGATTCAGCACTGATAAGTTGGATTCGTTCAATGCTCGCGCAGATGGTCATTCGGATTCAGGCAGAAGGTCCTGAGTGCGGTGTGTTTTCTCCCTTGCTCTGGTGTTTGGAAATTTATTCCAAGACCGAAAATTACAGCTGTGTTTTTTAAGAGTTAAATTTGGCAAAATACTTTTTAAGTCCAAAATAAAAACCCTTTCCGGATAATAAACAAACGGCTTATTCAAATTAAACAAGTTTGGTATCAAATGAAAGAGGACTAAAATAGCTTTAAAACTGAAAACTAAGGTCAGTGATTTAGGAGTAAAATTTATTAAATAACAATTAGTTTTGAACGATAAATAAAACTCACCGCGTAAGTTATATTTCTGAACCAAACTAATTTCATAAGTGTTATTTATTTGAAAGAAAAATAAAACTCAACAAGTTTGATGATTTTTCCATATCGCTTATAACTGTTACGGTCCCTGAAAATAAGTGAATTGTAGTAAAAGTGGTCCGAATATAATGCATGAAGTATGAGTTTTAATCTAAAATTGGTTACAATGTCATGCAGAAGCAGACAGCTGGGCAAGTTTTTTTTAATAACAAATGACTACTACGCTGTGTACTCTTTCCTTCAGTAAATTTTTTCTGCTTCGCACGATGTCTTAATTTTTACTTTTACGAGTATTAACATATTATGTATATATATATATATGTTTGAAAGTAAGTATGTATGTAGAAATATCTATTACATTTTCTTTTTTCTCACGCCTCGTTCACTTACAGGAATGTTTTACATGCATTGAATCTACACTCTTTCCGTTCAACTTCATTGTGTATGCAGGCAAAATCAGCTTTTATTTGCTTAGTACCACACTCCATAAGTTCGATTGGCTTCGCATCCTTGCCACTGTGGTTATCCTTATACTTACTACATGTATGTAAATATATGCGTATGTACATACTTATGCAAATTATTCTGTGCATGTTGGCGTTGAAAGGTCAATATATTTATTCGTCCATATTCGTACATAGCCCAAGGCGGAGCATAAATATTCTATTAGACTCATACGCATGGCTCTGAATATGAATGTGAAGAAGAAAGTATTTTTAAAAACATACGTTTATACATACATACATACATATATGTATGCATACATACATATGTATGTATGTACATTTATATTGTTATAACCGTATGCACATCTACAAGTACTTAGTGCCTAATTTCTAAGCAAATGGCTTTCACAAAACTTTGTAAAAACATGAATGAATTAGCGGAAAATAAAATTTTTACTTTAGGAACATCCATACAATTCATCTACAAACTTACACTTATTTAAATGTATGCATGAGTGTGTTTTTAAATAGCATATACGCTTATGCATACATACATATGTACATATATGTATATATACACATAGACAATACATAGAAGTACCTATTGAGGTGGAAAATTTAAGAAACGCTGCTTCAAGCAGAAGAAATGTGGTATGAATTTTGAAGTTTTTAAACGGCTGCTGGTGAATACGCCAGCACATTTAGACCCCTCAATCGGATCCGTTATGATGCCCCATATAATATCACACCCTTCCCATCATATAGAGTTGGCAAATATGAGCGATAGCCTTACCTTTATGCCCGCTATATTGATCAGGTGTCCAAAGATTCAGGTGGCGTGCGCCATGCCAAACCACTTCCAAGACGGCGAAAGTGGAAGTTAAGTGCCCTTTCATACCTGCTCGTCCGCCATCTAATTAATACTTTGTGTCCCGGCACCCAAACCTATTAAAGAGTAAATTGCTCTGCCCGCAATTCCGGAATTACTTTTGACACAATGTGGAACTATAAGCAGTGTACGAAAATAAACTATATTGTACGTTACTATTTCGTTTCGCTTATTACTTCAACAGTTCGGTAAAATACGAAAACAAAACGGCTGAGTTCACTTTGCGATAGTACACTACCAGAGTTTAGTAGTTACAGACGAAACAACAAACGAAATGAATCGTGCAGAGAAAAATATATGTATGTATGTAGTACATGTTTTTTAATTGAATTGGATCAAGGCGAATTCATATAAGGTGGTATCGATTCAACAAATACAACAATTACTTGTATTTTGTTTTTGCTTTTAGCTGGTGATTGTCAAATTTCAGCTATTCTTCTCCGAATGAAGAAGGGCGACAGAAAATGCAAACACTCTCACGTTTTCACTCACTCACTAGCAAAATATAAAATTTTGACAATCAAACACTACACACAGCTGATTAAACAACACCACCTCATATAAATTCGCCTTGAATTGGATATGAAAATTGACAGAAAAAAATATTTTTCAAGTAATTGAAACGTTTGCGTACATATAAAACCTACCCTATGGTACAATTGTCACAAACGAAAAGCAAACGTTTCTCGTTGGGGAAAATGGGAGTGAATCTTACAATTTGTTTCTGACTATGTACAAAACTGTACAAAACCACAAATGATATGATAATCGATGAGCAAATGGGAATTGTTTTGTACAGTTTATTTTCGTACCCTGACTATAAGAGCTGCCTGAATCTCTGAGAAAATATACATAGATATTACAATTAGTGTCAGATTGCCCTTGTCTGCAAACATTTGACAGATACATACCTGTATAGCTGAAAGTTCAGCTAGGAAGCAGCTCATAGTTATTCCAAATACACTATTGCTCCTACATTGTTTTCAATTTTGGATCGGTCAGTATAGAACCGAATGGAGTCAGAAGGTCCCGGTACGTCCTGGGTTCATTGCTTTCTGCTAGGGAATTTTATTTTATACGCTTTATCGTAGAAGCCCATTCATAATTGAGGTGTGACAACAGTTATTCGCTCTCCAGATAAATAATTTTCGCAACCTTATAGCTACACTTGGCTTACCCACAATGTTTAAGTGTTACAAGTTAAAGCATTCAAAATACCGAATGAATTTAGTATGCGGAGGATTTAAAACAAAATCCAGAGCATTATTAGCTTATATTAATGATTCCTACTGCCGAATGGCGATAATGGCATAAGCCGTCCAGGGATTGGTTGACGTTGCGCATGATGATCACCGAGTCGATCTTCAACACTAAACTACATTACTGATGGCAAGTCGTACAATTCAAGGGGACTGCAAAACTCTTTTGTGTTATTGAGGACTTCGTCTTGAATCATGACTTTTTCTGACGAAAAATAAATTTTAGATACTCAAATAAAATTTGTCTCAATTATTCGTTAACCAACTACGTTTGGCCAAAATTCTCTGAATCATAGATACCTGCAAAATATGCAAACCTATTTATGTACATAGTCCCTATATGGAAACACTTAATATCATTTACATGCATCTTTTTCCTTGCAGACAACTCTCCCATCACCTCGGAACTTTCCCTAAAACTCCGCTCTTCAAATGGCTGTGCAAATACTGAATCATACTACCGTGCGTTGCTGTAAGATGTTGCTTTTGTTTTTATTTTTGGATTCGGTAGCAGCAGCAAGTAGCACCGGAAGTGAGGCGCCGATGTATGCGGTAAGTTGATCACAAGATACACCGCCTAATAATAACAACAACGACGCTATGCAAAAACTAAATTTATGAGTTAAGCATAAGCAAAGACGCAGCGAGACAAAAAGGAAGTTTTACCGTTATATTAGTAGTTATTACACAAAGTTTTACCTTGGTAATAAAATAACCTTTTTATATGATAGTTGAGCGGCTGCAATAGTTGAAATTAGTTATAAATTTAGGACACTTGCTAAAAAATGTGTTTGTATAAATTCATGCAAAAGGGTCTCCCCTAAGATTTATTCGGTTTGTAGTAACCAGTTTTTTTCTTCGCTTTTTCTTAGTTGGCACTACAGCCTTTTTCGCCCTTTTATGTGAAATTACGCCAGTTTTTTATTTCGAGTGCTGACAGGCACTTCTAGACTCTGTGCTTCTATCGTTTTGATGGACACCCTGGCTTTCGTTTCACCGCCAGATATATGTATAACGTGAGTTTTGTTCGCCGAGAGAAGGCTCTGGTTTTCAATAGCCTACGGAGCCCAAAGCAGCACTTGTTGACAAGAGTTTTTTACGCTTCATCTCCGAACTGAAATAACTGAAATACTTTGAGGTTGTTGTTGTTGTAGCAGCATACAAATTCCCCAAAGACTTTTTGGGGAGTGTTGCTGGAGTGACAGTCCTTGGCCAGATATAAATCTGGGTCGTTCCGGTTACGTAGACTGTCGTGGGAACGAATACTTTGAGGTCTTAAAGCTCAGTTAGTCTAGACTTAACTTAATTTAACTTACCGTAAGAAATCATCAACGATTACTCAACACGTCAACTTAAGCCAGTAGCGGAAATATTTTATTTTTGTAAAATACAGCTGTTTGAGCCTAAAATGCCACTTCAAAAAATTCAAGCCTTCAATTTTTGTAAAGCCGTATCTTAAGGATCTTAAATCTACAGGTGCTTAAGTTGCTTACTGTAAGTTAAGTTTTAACTAATCGCCAGCACAGTTTCTCATATAACAGATTGGCCAAAATATTAAGTTAAATTACGCAAATGAAGTCTAGACTAATTGAGCTTTTAATTGCCAACAGTAACGTGTGTCTCAATACCCAATGACTGTTTTTATGTTACCTTGTCCTCGTTCTCCGCTATGCCCGAAACGGCTATTCGCCGTCAGCTTTCAACAGCCGGTATACAAACGACTCCGAAATTTTGTTTCTTTTGGCCTAATTATATGTAGCTGTTTTCACCTCGCCTTGGTAAAATGCGGAAACTTGAGCATCGTCCCTATACATTGGTGTAGGCTTTTGTCTATGGACCTATTTGAAAATTCCTCAATAAACTAAGTAGAAAATAAAATTAGTTTTCAAAAATCGCCTTAGATGATAGAAAGGTTTAAATTCACGAGGTCTGCATAGACTTTTTTTTAATTTCATCGACACAATGATAATAATGAGATTTTGTGAGATATTTTCAAATCGATCTAGCTCACGTAGATGTTAATATTTTGGCAAATATCTTAAAATTAAAGAGATTTTATAATCCATTGAGTTTAAGTCCACTTAATATGCCATTGTTGCGAAGAAATGAACCTGTGAAGTTTTTTTTCTAAAAATTCTCAAAATAAAAATAAATTGAAAAATATACAAAATTACAAATACTCTTCTGTGAAACGATTAATCTGGTCCAATAGGAAAGGATATCATGACAATGACAGGCCACTCACATATTTGATCACTCTGAACTAAATGACAGCACTTGGTTGGGAAGTTTTAATAGATCCATAGTATAACCCGGAGTTTTCACCGTCTGACATCCATTTGTTTCGGTCATTGATAATAACAGCCGATATATTCTTGATAAAATTTGATTTTCAATAAATAAAACTTTTCCAAAAATATACCCAAAAATCCGGGGAGACTTTTCATATGACCCAAAACATATTTTCACATTAACCAAACGTGACTTAATTGACACCAAATTACTTGCTCAAATTTTTAATTTCCTTAAATTGCTTGCATTTATTTTTCCCCGTCTTTCAACCACTCAACAATTAAAAGGACATAAATGAACGGAATAAGCTGGATAGCTCAGCGCTGGGCGACACAACAACACTCTTACCAGTGGACAACTATAACAATGAAAACAACATTGCGGGCATTGATAAGGACAGACATAATTTGCCATTTAACATCGGGTAAGGAAATTTGAAATTGTACGCGTATGAATTAATGAGTGTATATATTTTGGGAAGAAAATCAAAGGCTTGTTTACTTAATTGAGTTAATAATGTTTGTAAATAATTATTCAGTAATGAAGTCTGACCGCAACAGCCATGAAAAGTTCATAAATAAATATATAAGTAGCTAGCTCAGTCACTTGTATCACTGTTAATTTGAAAATTAATTTTTTCTTCCCCTTTTGGTATATGGTAAGTTTTAGATTTCCCTAATTCTTAAACAATTCAGAGCGGCGAATTCTTCCAGTTTTGTCAGTGAGTTCACATCGCAGTAGGCTTAGAAAAGGCGCTGCTTTTATAAATTCGAACCAACGGGAAGGTCATGTAAGAAAATGTTGTATCTATGGAAGGAGACTCAAACCATAAATGCCTAAATATATTTGATATTGAAGTAATCTGAACCAATTCAAGCCCTCCCAGATGATCAGGCAGCCTATATTTGAGGTGTGTGAAGCGTTGCTATCAGGTACATATATACGTACCTTCCATCCATCCGTGAATAAGTTAACAGCGACAGGGTTCCAGACTCTAAAATCGGCCCAATACTTACTCGCAGGATACGATGTCCATGGTGAAACATCCACTCAATCCCAGCATTGGTATGCAGTGTACAGTTCGGGTCAGAATGAACTTTAGATTTCCGGAGTGCTGATTTCTGTATGCTAACTTAAAACCCACACCAACCCGCTTATCCTATCTGCGGCAGCGAAGCGGCTTCTTTATCTTTTATTGCTGCGAGCACAATGCTAAGCTTTGCCGTCGATATCAAATAAGCCATTAGCCACCGTTTACTCTGAAATTCATTGTTGATGCGTGAGAGGCCAAGGTTTTGATATATAGCTCTCACCTAATTACCACGCTCCTGAGGTGTCTGTGTGGAAACTATCCTTCCGAAAAATATTTACACGGATAATATGAACCAAAATAATTAGCTTGCAGAGCTTGGTGTTATGCCTCTCGACGAGAATATGGGGAGGTGTCATTGGAGGTATCTTCTAGCAGGTTTTTGACTTCGTCCACATTAGAGGATCGCGAAAACTACAAATTTTCTTTAACGAGATCCTTAACGTCTAGCTTGATAATGACATTTTTGTGGGTCCCTAGTTCCACTGGTTAGGTTGTAAGCGATGATATTTTAGGAATCAACCAACGAAGTTAGCTGGATTTTGTACTTATGCTCAGGGGAACGAGTCATCAATGGCGGATCATGGTCGAATGGTTATATAATGTACCTACTCATATTCAGACTTTTGAGCTTTGACTTTTGGGAATGAAACGCTTTGTACTGGTTTAAGGAATATAACATTTTTTTTTTTCAATTTATATTTGTAGTACACGCCATTTGGTATACAAATATTAAAATTAAATAAGTACATACTTATGTAACTGTTTGCATGGGGGTGAGTTATTACTTTTCTATTTTTATTCTCCCACTATTTCTACTCACTTTGCCATTCAGAAATTCGTTACGTTCACTGAACATCGTTAAGCGAACACCGAACGGCTTCATTGGAATGCGCGGCAAGAAGGAGTATGAATTTACCGATTACAGCAATGCCAACAATCCGGCACTAAATGGCGATGGTACTGCCGATTGGAACATTGAACCATTGCAACAAGCCGCTTACGAAAATGAGCAAAATACTGCCTATGATCGTGTGCTGGCAATGGAGCCGCGCTTCAAGAAAGCACCAAGTACTTTTTATGGCGTGCGTGGCAAGAAATATGCTGACAGTGATTTTAGCCGCATTGATTCGCTGTTGCAACACCTTGAGGAGGAGCATTTGCGTGAAGCGCTGATCGAGGATTTTATAAATAATTTGTTAAATCGTAAGGTATTACCAGCAAATGATGTGACTAAGCGCGCACCAATCGGTTTCACAGGAGTACGTGGCAAGCGACCAGCTGCTGGTGTTTTAGACTATTTGTATAATGATGAAGATGGTACATTGCCGTTGCCAATGTTGGATGCGAAGCGGGGCCCGGTAAATGCGTTTGTGGGTGTGCGTGGAAAAAAGGATGTAGATCATCAGGCCTTCAAGAGATCACCAGTAGATGTGAGTAAGATTTTAGTTTTAACTTGCACACAAACATAGTTTATGGAATAATATTTAGGCTGTTTGGAGAAAATTTGCTCTTAAAATATTCATGGATCGGTAGTTTAGTAGTTTATGCCATCAAACCAATTCGACAGACCTCAGACGACAGACTATATGGTAGACAATTCAAATTTTATGTGTAACGTGCAAATGATATTCCAGAAAAGAATGGGGAAGAGAACGCTATCTCTCTATACACCGACGGAACCAAAATGTATGACAGCGGTTGTCTACGCTGAAGAACTTGGTGTTGCGTTGTCTCTACGATTGGGAAAGAACACAAGCATATTTTAGGTATAAATAAGCCTGTAGAGACTTAGGCAACATAAAAATACAAGCAAAAATACAATTATGCTGATAGTCATCCGGTTACCAAATTCAAGCCGCTAAATCGCGTTTCTTGTTATAACTTTCTTATTTGCCATACGATTTTTTAAATTTGTATGTCAGTCACATAAAAATTAAAGAAATCCGATGACAAATAAGAAAGTTATAGCAAAAAACGCGATTTTGCGGTTTTTCTCAGGGGCGTAAAAAAATTTCCCACACCCAAAATTTTTTCGCGAAATAATTATTCAAATAAAATTGACACACGCTAAACTTTTTTTCGTGATACGCCTTAATGTACATTGCCAAAATATCCTCTGCGAGAGGTGCATCAAAATGGCACACAAATGCACTAATTTAATGCTACACAGTTTCTGGGAATCATTAAAACCAACCAAACAGGATGTTGCTTATCCCATTCCCCAGAGTGAGGTAAAACCGTACCGAGGTGATCCCATCAATCAAAGCTTGCTTTTAGTCATCAGTACTCAAGCACTCAGCGTCGATTCAACTCAAAACAATGCTGAATTTAATTACATACATACAGTGAATCAAACAAGTTACCACGTGTTGATTTTCTTTAAATATTCGTAATGTTTTTGGAGCTAATTTTATTTTATTCTGAATTTTTTGAAATTTTTTTGGTATGCAGTTTAATAGCCCATATAATTTTAGTGTCATGAAGTGCAAGTTTCAAATCGCTTAAAAATCGCGTTGATTTTTGAGGATTTTTTTTTTGTTGACAGATTTTTGCACTTTTTTCATATTAGTATGAATTCCTTATGAAATAAAACGCGGAAGACCGTCAGCAACAAAATTTCCAAATATTAACGCAAATTTTTGTAAACTGCGCTTGTTATATTACAAAAAAAACCGAAAAAAAGCATCCAAAAAAAAATTTCTCAAAAATGAATGCAACTTTTTAGCCGTTTGTAACTTGCACTTCATTAAACTAAAATTATATTAGCTATAAAACGGCATACCCAAAATTCTTCTAAAGATTCACATTAAAAAGTTTAAGTATTGATGAAAATTTGTTGAACTTTCTTAAATTTTGTATAAAGTCTAAAACTGTGATTTAAATGTTTTTGGGAAAAGCTTGAACGGTAATTTTATAGAAATGTAACAAACAAAATTTAGCCAGAAAAAAAATATTACGAATATACAGTTTCTTTAAATCCGAACCATTCAAACTTCTTTAAATCTGGTTTTTTGATCCCTGACTTAGGTAGCACTCCAAATACATATACCATTTTGCTATCAGCAATTTTTAATCTAATTTCATCCTTCTTAAGTATATCGGTCACTAATTAATTTTACTTTCTTCGTTTGAATTTTTTCAATCCGTTCACGCAGTCTGTCAACCGGCGCGGCAAGTCTCAACGTTTCGTCGATTTTGGCAATAAATTTGTGGCAGTACGTGGCAAGAAGTCCAATTTGAACGGCGGTGATAGCAGCACTTTCTCCGATGATACAAACCAGCGGTACTATATGAACAATATGTCCTTAATGCCGCTGCTGGGTGTGCGTGGCAAGCGAGCTGTTAATGCAATGCCGGCGGAAGCGGAAGATGCGACGTATGAATTAGGTACGTATACGACATGTATGCCCCAGTAAACGGAGGCGAGTAGCAGGTGGCTAACTAAAAATGCATATACGCACAAAAGCATACAAAGATAGGTATGTATGGATATATTTGGTGCAAATGTAGTTACAGTGTCCCATTGTGAAGGACACTTCGCGTAGAATGGAAAGAAAATAAATGTCTTCCGGCTTTATGCACATAATGAGCAAATACTTCTTGGTAGTAACAGCGTAACAACAATACATACAAATATGCACTGCAAATATAGAAAGATTTGGATTTTTTATAGAAATATCTAGATATCAAGCTTTTAGCGGAGAGCCAGAAACATACATACATACATATTTTCTCGCAAAGAACGAGTAGACAGTACATATTTATGTATATATGTACATGCATGCATGCATGAATGTTATTATGCTTGCTTGTGTGTAAAAGTTTGTAACTGTTGGCAAAAGGGAATTATGAAGAATGACAGTAGTGAAGAGTTGACACTTGAGCCTCGACTTGAGTGCGCGAGCCAGTCGTTGCTTGAGTGGCGCTTAACCTTTTTCATGGATTCGCTCAAGTGTCGCACTCGGCCTATTGTTTCTGGCGACGTATTTTCTCAGCCACCGACTTGCTGTTGGAAACATTTAAAATATATTCTTAATGATGTTCTAAATACATACGATTTTTCGTTAAAACTTTAATTTAAAGTTATTTTTCTTTCTTTTTAGCTGTCAACGACGACAACTGAATTCAGTGGTTCCGCAATTTAGAAATACACATTTTTTCAACAGGCTATTAGCGAAAAATAAGTTTTCTTTTTTAAATTTAGTTTTCATGCGAGTGTGGAATAAAATTCAAAGTTCCTCTCAGTAACGGAATTCAAATTTTCATACAATATATACATACATATACATATGTACATATACGCACATATTCACTGCGTGACATTTTTTGATTATGGATAAGAAAATTTGCGGTGTGAAAACAAATTTAAACATAACTTGTGAATAACTTAACTGAATATTTTTAGTTTTAATTACTATTAAACTTTTAAATTTACATATATTTTCCAAAAATTACGTGTAAGGTGAATGCACTGAGCAATCATGGGCTGGAATTGTTCATGGGCAAGCACTTTAAACAATTTTTAAATTT
>NW_023458555.1:47482728-47489694 GCF_013731165.1 Rhagoletis pomonella
TTCCATTCTATAGAATACAACTAGTAATGTAATGTGTAAAAGCTTTAGGTTTACAAAGTAATGATAAAATAACCAACACAAAAATTCAATATTTCCGATTACTGATTTTATTACTTAAATTACGTTTTACTAAATCGAAACTATTTAAAATAAATGTAGATTTACTTGTATCTTCAGACTTCATAACAATTTTAAGTTACACAATAACAATATTCACTGTTGAACGCAATCGTTTTAAAATGAATTTCGTAAAATAACACGTGCACTATCACAAACTGTTAAGTTCCGACTGAGATCTTGCTCTCTAACGGAGTTGTGTTCCTTTTGCCTTATGTTAAAAGTTTTATTATATGGTAAAAAAAAATCAAAATCGACGCTTTTAATGAACTTTTGAGAGCAACCGGAAATCTCTACATAGAAAAATATAATTGGTTCTATGTGCCTAGCTTTGGGCATAAAGTTTTGATTCATGGATATGAAGTAATCAACTTTTCTGATACACTTCTAGGTACATACTTATGTACTTTGAAATATAATTTTTTCGACTAAATATAAAAAATGTTCAATTAATTTTTTCGCAGGTGTTTTGTCTGAAGAGGCTTTGGAAGCTACTCATAAAAATATGCGAAAAACCGTCTTACGCATACTCAGAAAACTTCTCGAGTACTTTTCAATACAGATTTAATACCACATCTGTTATTGTCTTCTGACCCACTTATTTCGGTTCAACGTCATACACAAAAAAATTTTGTTATTTATTTTGTATGGCAACAATGAGATTTACATATATGTACAGTGGCGGTCGAAAATGGAGGAATGGAATTTCGTTTCTAATATTTATCTACAATGTTTTTCAGCAAACATTTTTTTTTGAAATTCTTTTATAAAAATATGCTTCATGCTTAAAAAAAAAATTGAATATGAAAACTTCAGAGGGCCATAAAATAAAAATGCGAGTTAACTTTTGCAAATACATCGAGTATTTTGTTACTGGATAGGTATACTTTCAGAAACTGTTGACATAGTCCGGGCTGGCTTCGGCTGTCGCACAGTGTTATTAAACGTGCGATATATTGGCAATAACATTTTTTCAAATTCCGTCCTTTACTATATATTTTTTTTTTCAAATTTTTAATTCGACGGAACCGACGAACGTTGTCCGGCAATGGAGAAAGTTGTATAACCTTGCGCTTACACATGGTAAGACAATTGAGAATATGTAATAGTTTTCAAATTGTTTGAATAAAGTGGGCGTCCAGAAATAAAGGAATTTATCAAAAGCCGCTTTAATATTTGCCCTACCAAAATGTGTTTAAATTTTTGTTGCCCTGTGATATTGATATAAGATTGTAGAAAAATGGGGTTAGGTTAGGTTACGTTAGAGTGACTGTCCCGCGCAGAGCACGGAGTACACAAAAGCCCGTTGTGATACCACTGGCCGAAGCCATTTGTTTCTTATCCTCCCTTAGTAATTGAACCACCGGGTGCGTTTTATATATCACAAAAAGGCGAGGACGCTTCCGAGTTCAAGTTGGCTAAACAATCCAGAATGTACTTGTTGAAAAGTTGGTTGCGCGGAATAATGGCAGAGATAGTGTTCGAAAGTCTCCTCCTCGTCCTTGCAGCTGCGACAAAAATCGTTGGTGGGGTATCCTAACTTTTTACCCAGCAGGCTATGCCCGGTGATTACACCGACTACTATTCTGAGAGAGGAGCGGTCCAGCCGAGTAAGAGCTATGGATCGCTTTACATCAACCTTTGGCTAAATTTGCCTGGTAGTATGGCAGATGGTTTCCACAGCCCACTTGGTGTTTACCTCGATGAGTGGCAGCCTTTAGTCTGGATTCTGAGCAGAATTGACTTCAGATATTTCCGTCTTCCTCCTTGCCAGCTCGTCGGCTAGGCAGTTGCCATTTTGAGTCCCTTGTACTCCCCCTTTTTTCCAACATAAGGCCTCATACTCAAAAATCGAATAGACTCGGAACTGCTGACTAGGACGGCCATTTATTCGACCAACCCTTTAAAGATTTTCTTTTTTTTGTCTTTTTTTTATACAAAGCCAAAGAAAAACAAGTAAGAGCAGCGCTGTCTTCGGCTATGCCGAAGGCTTCATACCTTTCATGAACATCTGCAAATTTTAGTTTGACAGATTACTGATTTTGAATACATCTGCATACATCGATAGAGGAGTTACATACTTATATAAAAAATCGCATCTAAACAATCAGAGGTGTGGAAGATATACTTTATATGGCACCAATCTAAGTGATTTTCACTGCTATGTGATCGGTATGTAAACCGGTAACACAATTTATTGGGTTTAGTTTCCTACATAAAGGATATATATCGCAAAAACTAGTATCTGAACAATCAGTGCTATAGGAGATAAAGCTTATACAGCATAGATTTTGACGATTTTCTCAGTAGACTTTGTATTATTATTTATAAAATATCTTACGAAATTTATCGGTTTTAGCTGTTCAAATAAAGGAGTTTTACAGTAAAATCCCATATCTGAACAATCAGATGTATGGAAGATATATGTTGTAGTCACCAGATCCTTGTTATTTTCACTGTACGTATTCTGTTAATAATGAGTGAAAATGGTGCGAAATTTCATGTTCCTAGCTGCATAAATGGAGGAGATATGATAAAAGACCCCATATCTGAACAATCAGTTGTATGGGGGCTGCAGGTTATAGTGACCCGATCTTCGTTATTTTCACTGTAAGTCTTCTGCTGATAATGAGTGAAAACAGCGCGAAATTTCATGGTCCTAGCTAAATAAATGGATGAATTATAACGAAAAATCTCATATCTGAACAATCAGTTGTATGGGAGCTATAGGTTATAGTTATCCGATCTTTTTAATTTTCACTGTAAGTTTTCTGTTGATAATTATTGAAAACAGTGCGGAATTTCCTGTTCCCAGCTTTATAAATGGAGGAGTTATAACGGAAAATTTTATATCTGAACAATCAGTTGTATGGGAGCTATAGGTTATAGTTACCCGATCTTTGTAATTTTCACTGTAAGCATTCTGTTGATAATGGGTGCAAGTGCTGCAAAATTTCATGTTCGTAGCGGCATAAATGGAGAAGTTATAACGAAAAATCTCATATCTGAACAATCAGTTGTATGGGAGCTATATGTTATAGTGGTCCGATTCTTCCGGTTCCGACAAATGATTAATACATTATAAAAATACACCCACCTACCAAATTTGATCCGGATATCTCGAAAACTGAGAGACTAGATTGCATACAAACAGACGGAGAGACGGACAGACGGACAGACGGACATGGATAAATCAACTCAGCTCGACGTTCTGATCATATAAGTATACATTTTAATGGGTCTATCTCTTTTTGTTCTGGTACTTACAAACATCGGACCAAAGTTATAATACCATTTCATGCTCATGAAAGGTATAATTACACCTGAAAAAGACTTGCGTGCCAAATGAACTTTTCTTTCAAAGTTTACGCTGCTGGCAAATGTAAATAAGGATTAAAATTTAAAACCTAATTAATACAACTAAAGTAAAATCTGTGGAAAATTAACAATAAAATGCTTTTTTCGGAAAATCTATAAAGGACCCTTTTATTTCTCAAAAAAACCTGGGTAACAGTTATTCGTCGCCACGCCGCACAGTGAGACAACGCCGGCATTAAATACAAGGAGTCA
This sequence comes from Rhagoletis pomonella, assembly GCF_013731165.1. Classification (NCBI taxonomy): domain Eukaryota; kingdom Metazoa; phylum Arthropoda; class Insecta; order Diptera; family Tephritidae; genus Rhagoletis; species Rhagoletis pomonella. The sequence goes on from NW_023458555.1 coordinate 47,486,416, forward strand.
TTGTAGAGCTCTGAAATTTTGCACAGGTTATTTTTGAGACAATTCCAGTTTAAAAAAAAAAATTAAGAAAATTCGCCCACTTTTACGCCCACCTGCCATACAGTCGAAATTTGTAAAATGCCGTATTGTCCGTAATACTTTAGGTATAACTTTCAATTTTGGTATACTTGAATGTTATATAGTTACAAACATTATTTGAAATAAAAATTGAACTTTGGCCCACTTTTAACCCCATCACCCATACTACCTCAACATAAAAAGTGCCATATTTTCTAAAATATATTAAATACAACCTTCAAATTCGATATTACTGTAATTTATATCAATTAAAATGTTTCATGCAAAAATTACAATAACACGCCCACTAATACGCCCACCTCCCATTGAAATGCAATAAAAAAAACAATATTTTTTTTTCATTCAATCAATAATTTTTTAACATCATCATGGTATTCTAATTTTTTTAATTTGTTTCTCATTCTAAATGAATTAATATAAGGATCTGATGATATTTGCAAATAGTGCATTACATCTTCATTCGTAGAAATACGTGAATTTTTACGAGAATGGAATAGCCTACAGTTTCTATACTCCTTATTCATTGCTTCTTGCGCTTCTTCGGATAACATTCCTGTAGCAAAAAAAAAAGTTAATATTAAATAAAGTTTAAAAAAATACTTTCAAAAATAAAAATTGCAAACAAACCTATTGGCAATATAGCCTCAGATACCATTTTGCTGCCGTGAATGAGAACTTTATGCACAGTGATGGGCATGTAGTACCAGCCATAAAGCTCTACATATAATTTTGCAGTGTCCATGCAATACGTATGGAATTTACCAACATCTATATTTTTACTACTATTTATAGTATTTAATATAATTTTAAAGCGGTGAATTAAGTCTACATTTACACCAGTTATGTCAGCGGTTATTTCTGGATGTTCAAAAAATCTTCTAGAGACATTACCATCATTGGTTGTTCCCATGCCTTGTTTCACCACATCGACTTTTAAGCCCAGAACTAATTATTTACTAATTAATTATGCAACTATCTAACCCAAAGTCAATGACCTTCAACAAAATTATCTATCAAATTAATAACGTAAATAAAATTTATGTAAACAAGAATATTTTTATTAAAACATAAATGATCTATAAAGCATAATTCTGAATAACTAACAAAAAACAAATGTAATTTATTACTATTCTCTTGCACAATAAGTGAATAGTAAACAATTAAAAAAAATAAAAGTAAAAAGTTGTAAACATGCTATTGCATGCTAACATACGTATAGCGACAGAATGTGCGCGTTACGTACTTTTTGTAGTTTTTTGTATGTTTAATGTGCTTTTGCAAACTTTTGCTATATGTCCTCTACTTTAAATTAAAGCTGAGCCTTCAAACTTTCATTTGGTATAAGTCTGCACCTAGGGCGAGGGGCTGCTCTATATTTCCTAGGCCATTGAAAATGCAAAATGTTCAATTTTTGCACCACAATTCTGTTGTTAAGAAAAAAAAAATTTTGTTTTTTTTTTAAATTTATTTTTTCATTTACTCATTCTACAATAACTAAATTAATTAAAAAAATACTTTAAAGTTACATTTATTATGTATTTTTATTTTAATAAGCTTTTGATTATTACATATTGAACTAACATATTTCAAGCGCGTTGGCATACCTCAACTTTGACTTGCTCTAGACCAAAAAGTAATGAAGTTATGAGGCTGAAATTTCAGGGAATTGTTACTCATATATCTGTTAATATACTGTGAAAATTTCATCCAAATTGGACGACACGTCAAAAACCATTTTTTGCCGCGGTTACTATTGGGCTGTCTCACTGTGCGCCGTACATATATGTACACCAAAAGAGGTTACCAATTCATCGGCTCTCTCTTTACTGCGAATGCTCCTATAGCCAACTTCAGCCTAATCTAACTATTCCTGCTTTTGACGGCTGATAGTTTTATGGCGTTTTCCTTTATACCGAAAGTGGTGCCTACTCAGTGCCCTCTATGCACAAGTACAAGGAGAAGGAAACGCCATTAGCTTTTAACTAAAAAAGTAGTTTACTTACCACAATCATCAGAATATTAAATTTTGAAAGACTAGAATTTTCCGTAATAGGGAGTCCCCTATATATGCATTTATTTAGTTTTCTAATATTTATTATTTTATTCGTTAAATATATTTTCTAATAAATAAATAATTAATAATTTTACAATAATTGCACGTATATAAGGTATTGTTTTTGTTCGTATAACTACAATAAATATCTACATTTACAAGATATTTGCATGAATATAATGCAGATTTCATGTTTTCTTTAATGAATTTAGTTTTAAGATAGTTTTTCTCACCTTATTACATATAGTACTTTTTTCATTTACATTGAATGCATTTTATTTACTTTCCAGTTACTTTTAATTTTTATTGCACTGATGTATTCAATTTGTAAACTTTTAAAATGGCTTATTTTACTTTTCTTTGCATACACTTACATACTTATTCTTTAAAATTTTCTATAAGCGTTGACTTGTATTATATTGTATTGTGTTTGATATTATTAATTTGTGTATTATTTTACTTTATTTGATGTAATTTTTATCTAATTTTGATTTATTCTATTTAATTTGATATGGATTTGCTTTTATTTGGTTTTTCAGGATGTTATTTTTTATATTATTTTATTTTATCTTGCTTGAGCTTATTGTATTTAAATTGATTGTAATTGTTTTACTTTATGGCATTTACATTTTTATATTTGATTTCGTTTTATTTAAATTAATTTAATAAGTATTTTTTTTTTATTTAAATATTCTATTATAGATATATGTATTTTATATTATTTCACTTTGTTATACTTTTAACTTTATTTAAATTTTTTAGTATTATCTTTAAACTTATTTAATTTAATGTAATTTTTTATTTAATTTAAATCTGTTAAAATATTATCTATTAAGTTTTATTTTATTTCGCTTTACTAATTTTTTTTTATTTTGTATGTTTTATTTTAGTTATGTATTTTAACTTATTTGCAATTTTTATTTCATTTTGTTTTATTTAATTTAGTTTAATTATGTTTTAATTTATTTTATTATGTTTCTTTTGTTTTATTTCATTTAGTTCTTTACTGTATTTTATTGCATTTAAATTTATTTAATATATTTTACTTTATTGCATTTAAATTTTGTATGTTTTATGTTTTATTGGATTATTTTTTGCTTTATTTAATTATTATTTTTTAATGATGCAATGTGGAACGATTTTCTGTC
>NW_023458555.1:47489794-47499040 GCF_013731165.1 Rhagoletis pomonella
ATGTTTCGGGCCCCGGCGAAGTCGATCAGCCTCAGTCCGTTATCGGATGTTTCGTCGTGGTGGCTGAATTTTCCGACAGTGGCGCCAAAGATCCCTTCCTTACCCACCTTGGCATTAAAATCTCCAAGCACGATTTTGACATCGTGTCGGGGGCAGCGCTCATATGTACATTCCAAGCGCTTATAGAAGAGATCCTTGGACGCATCATCTTTCTCTTCCGTCGGGGCATGGGCGCAGATGAGCGAGATGTTGAAGAATCTAGCTTTGATGCGGATTGTGGCTAGACGTTCGTCCACCGGGGTAAACGCCAGTACTCGGCGACGGAGTCTCTCTCCTACCACGAATACAACACCGAATTTGCGCTCCTTTACGTGGCAACTGTAGTAGACGTCGCAAGGCTTCACGCTTATTTTTCCTTGCCCCGTGTATCGCATTTCTTGGATGGCGGTGATGTCAGCCTTTGTCTTCCCGAGGACATCAACCAGCCGGGCAGAGGCATCTTCCCCATTAAGGTGGATACCCTTAAATCATAGTCCTTTATACGTTTGCCGTGGTCGTCATCAGAAAAAGGGGGTCTCATCCGAGGCATTTTAGATTTTTTCATTGGGCGGGGTTTTAACGTGGCGGGACCCAAACCCAGCGCACGCGAAGTTTTACGCCTTCTCACCTTAGGTCGCTCCCAAACGGGTGTTTGGTTGCTACCCAGAGGATACGTGGATATAAATATCCGGACGTTGTGAGCTGCGATTTGAACCGTACGCACAAGAATCGCTTCTGACCACTCCCAGGTGAATGGCAGTCAAAAGTTTTCCACTTCTGCGCACGGAACCATCCTCCTACATACATACATACAAATTTATCGATCCCTAACCGCCAAAATAACGTAAGCGACATTTTTTTCAAAATTTTCTTTTTGATGCGGAAATGCTTCTAGATGCTCTAGTAATATTTCTGCATCAAAAACAAAATGTTGAATAAATTTCGCTTACGGTATTCTGGCGGTTAGGGCTTGGTATGTACAGTGTTGGAAAAAATAATAGAAACAACTTATTGAAAAATATTAAATCAATTATATCAACACTAGTTATATATATTTTTTGGAATGGCGCACCCTGTACAAATATCAGTTAAAGGTTGATCTTTTGCAAAATATTATATTCCGCTAGTTTGTCTCCTTTTCACTTTATGTGCGAGAGAGTAAACAATTGAAGTGTTGCGCTTGAAAAAAATAATAGAAACAAAACGTGTTTGTTCATATCGGTGCTTTACAAAAGGTAAATGAATTATTTTTGGCACTTCTAATTGCGTTTTTAAAGAATGTTAACTAAAGTATAGTTATACTATAGGTTATTGAAACATAAAAAAAATAAAATGGGCCGAGCTAAACACTGCACGGAAGAGGAGAAGAATTTAATAATCAGTTTAAGAAAACAAGGAAATTCGATGAGTAAGATAGTAGATATGATGGGCTGTTCCAAAACGAAGGTGTTACCTGCCCTTCATAGCGTAAAAAACCAGAAACACGACGTACAAAGCAAAAAATTACTGCTTGCGATCAAAGGCGTTTAATTCGGCATTACAAAGTTAACCCTTTTCTGTACTCAAGAAAGATGAAAACAGAATTGAATGTCGATGTAACAAGCCGAACCATGACGTACAGATTGGCAGAAGCCAAACTTTCAGCCAGAATCTTTAGAAAGGTACCGTTGCTGAGCCTTGAAAACAAAAACAACAGACTTGGTTTTGCCAGAAAACATCTTTTTCGTCAAAATGGTGAAAAATGTGCTGCAGTCTGATGAGACAAAGAGTAATATGTTTGGATCAGATGGAAAATAGTATGTAAAACGTCCTACGAACACATCCTTTGATCCACAACACACGAAAAAAACGGTTAAGCACAGCGGGAGTTCTATTATGGTATAGGGCTGCTTCCCGAAGGAAGAAGTTGGTCCAATACTTTGGATTAAGAACAAAATGTGCGCGCTTGACTATGTAAACATATTACAGATGATACGGCTTTCCTATGCTAAAGAGGAAATGCCATTGCGGTGGGATTTACTGCAGGATAATGATCCTAAACATGCATCAAAACTGGTAAAGTAGTGGTTAAAGAAGGAAACAGTGCAGGCTATGGAGTGGCCGCCACAATAGCCAGACCTCAACCCTATTGCGCACCTTTAGGCGGACTTAATTAAGAGAATCAGGCCTTTTAAAGCCAGCAATAAAGACGAATTTTGGCGCCACATTCTAAAATCGTGGTATTCCATTCCGAAAAGTGCGAAGAGGTAATCAGGCAATGGGCGATTCAATAACCTATTAAAAAAATAATAATTTTGGTAAGAATTTTTGGTTCAAAGCTTAGTTTATTTAAAAATAATACTTTGTTTCTATTATATCTTCCAGGCCAAAATTAAAAAAGGGGCCACAATTTATTTATGGCTTATTGCCCTTGCAAAAGAAGTCTAGATTCTAATTAACGTAAACGAAAAGTACGAAATCGGAATGTGTTTAAAATTAAAGAGTTCTTCAAACAATAAAAAATATACGAAAGCTGTATGTTTCTATAATTTTTTCCAACACTGTATATTCGTGCATTTGTAAGCATGTATGTGTTAAGGGACTCACCTGCAGTTGTTAGTTAAATAGTTTATAGAGCTTAACCCTTTCCGGTCAAATCCGTCCCTGATGAATATAAAAATTTGACAAGGGATGACGGAAATTCGTTCCATAATACATCATAAAAATGTTTCCTCTTATTACAAGGTTCATAGAGCCTCATAATACCAAGAGTAAAAAAATAAATATTAAAAGTTGTTTTGGGTAGCTATTAGGGCTACCTGAAATTTGTGCAATATATCGTACAAAAGTCCACAAAGGAGTAAAAGTACTCAAGAAAACTCAATAAATATTTCATTAAGTTTTACAGAATAATGCTTTTATTTCATTGAGAATGAACTTATGTATGTTCAAAATAATTGATTTCACTGCAGATATGTTGGAATGAATATTTTATATCTTTTTAAGTATCTTTAGTTAATATTTGCATTAAAATATTTTAAATTTTCTCCATGAGAAGAGAATTATATAAAGAAATTTTGAAACATTTCAGATACGATTACAATATAAAAGACAAATGACCCGTTGTAATAAACCATACCGGTTTTTCTGCCTTCAGTAGATCAAGAAATCAAAATCCTACCCTTTACTGCAACAAAAGCGCACAAGCTCTTCAAAAACCACGGCAAAAACCACCCTAATTGCCTGTTCATCCGCAACCTTTGCGGACGTTTGTACAATATATTGAACAAAACACTTACAACCTTTCAGTGTAAATGTACAATATATTGTAAATTTTTTTCACCACTCCGAAAAAAATATTTTAAATCATGATAGTTTAATGGTGCATTTACATGGTATGAATCTGTTCATAAGCCCTATGAATTTTCCTATAAAAGAAGCACCAACTGTATGAAGAAATGAATGAAAGCGATATATATTTAACAATTTTGACTTGTATACTAGACAATATTTTTTTTGTAAACAACAAATAAAAAAATTTTATTTTGTGCTAGCTTCGAAACTAGAAGCTTTTTTTTTTGTTAAATGTGCTTTAAAAAGGACCTACTGCCAATAAAGCCTTGTGGATTGCTATTTTTCCATATTTGTAATGCTTCCATTTAAACATCTTTGTGGAAAAACAGTTTTTTGTTCAGAATTGCTTGTTTACGAAACGTTTTGCATAAGTTGAAATCATAGGGATGCCGTTTTCTTCCGTTTCTCAGTGGATTTTATACTTGAAAAGGCACCAAAATATGTATGCAATACTTCTACATATCTTCGTTTAAAGCACAAAACCGCGCATCAAGGAAATGCAAAAACCCGTATGGGAGGTTGCCTAAATTTAAAAAACGGTTGTCTCTTTTAAACTTAATAATCTTCTCTCCTTATGTCTAAGTCGATATTTTATTATATCGATATTTTATTATAAATGGCTAAGGGCTTGATGTCAGGAGCTTCCGATTACCAAATATCTTTTTTGGCACAAATTTCAGTTCCGAGGTTTTGCAGAACCACGATACGCGCTTTTGTCCTTTAAACGACGAATATGTATATCGCTTGAACAATATGTTAGCGTTTGGCCTAGCTTCTCCTCCGATATGCGGCGTGCGTGATTTTGTCACACAAAGTAAAGGACAGTTTTACGCCGACTCCGAACGTCAATTGTATTTTAATGAGAAGTTGTTTCCATGACAGAATACACTCGGAGGTTTACTATTACCAACATAGGGGCAACCACTATTAGAAAAACTGGGCTTGAACTCAGGCTCTGCGTAATGCTCTACAGCAGCCGCCACTACTTTTACATATATTGCTGGTATATTCAAAATACTATTCCGAACTTCGGAGTGTATATATGTAATATAAAAAAGAATGAGAGGTACTATAAGAAAATGTACCCAAAATTCTGGAGCAAATGAAAAATGCTCATTGAAAATAGTTCACATGTATACATTAAAAGATATAACTTAATAGGTTACAGCGCTAAACAAAAGGAAAAGTTAGAAAAAATAGCAATGCGGTTTGAATGAAACATGAAGCCATAAAATGCTTGGTTGTTTCGTTGATACTCTGAACTTTGTAAGATATGGCACTCTATTATTTGCAGTAGTTTGCAAATATTCACTAATGGTTCTAAAATCGCAAACATTTTCGTGGGATGTTTTTGTTTGATTTCGAATTGAAAATACATTACGATCATATTGTACCGAAATAAGTGCGGTATCTCTGCATTTTTGTAAAAGCCAGAAAGAAGCATAAACTGTATGAAAAAATGAAAGGGAGAAGTATACATGCCGTCTATATTTTTGACTTATATGTATATTTGGCAAGTCTTTGTGTAAACAACAAAAAATACAAATTTTCATTTCTTTGCCAGCTTGGAAAATATAGGCTTATTTTTACTTAAACGTGATATAAAGCTCATTAAAATGTTCTGTAATGTCTTGTTGTAAGTTTGTTATCATAGTTCTTCGTATTTTTATTGCCCACTAAACGTGAGTGGCTTCAATTTAAAAAGTTCTAGTACAAAGAATTTCTTTGTTTTGAATTTTTAAAATTCATACTTTTGACATGTATGTGAATGGCGGAGTTCCCGCTTTTCCTTTCCTTCCTTTTCGGTGGGTTTTTATATTAAAAAGGCATCAAAATGGGAAAAACCCCCCTTGGTATCTTTGCATCTGTTAAACTTTTTATGGGAAGATGTATGAAAATTCAACTTGCTATAATTTCATACGCTTAACGGTATCACAACAGTATGTTTACAGTATCTCCCCATAACTTTTCATATGAAAAAATGTATTATATGCATCCCACTCGATCATTGAATTCCTCATTAGAACATGTAGTCCCTCTATTTTAACGTATCAACAGTTCATATGGCTTCATACCATGTAAATGCGCCATAATTTTAGCATTTTTATATGATGAAATGCTTCTTATATTTCCATACTATGTGCGATTTTACTTGACTTTCACGTATTTTTTGTACAGTACATTACCACAACTTGCGTGTCACTGGTATTCCATAAAATGGTCTATTTTTAAATTAAATGCTAAAAATATTTTTGAAACGTTTTCGATTTTGAAATTTACGTAAACTATTCGGGACATTCCACAACTTCATAAAGTTTATTTGTTTTCAAAAATATTGATAAGATTTTTAGTAGCACGCTTCCAATGTTACAAAAAATTAAATGTACAATATATTGTACAAATGCAGGGAAAGGGTTATGAATGCGATTTCTATTGTTGAATTGCAGAAGTCATGCAGCTTAGTGGATTAGCTTCTTTTTTGTATTAAATACTTACGTACAAATTTATGAAAGATCGGCTAGCTTTTTTAATTTTTAAATGGAATATGTTCTGATAGAAATCATATGATTTAATGGACGATTAAATTTATATGAAGTTACTCAACGTACTCTAAATCGAATAGCAGAGGGCTAGATATAACCTTACTATGTACATAACATATACATATGTACCCACCAGAGGGTTCCGAGTTGAATACTTTCCGAGCTGGAGTGTCGGTGTCCATTCCAACCACAGGGCCAAGTCAGCGGCGCCGTTGTTTATTAATTCGCTGCACTATGTCCATATCGTTGTAAAGCTCATACAGCTCATCTATCCATCGACTTCGGTACTCGCCGTCGCCAATGCGTAAAAGCTCGTAAATCTTCCGCAAAACTTTCTTCTCGAATACTTCAAGAGCCACCTCATCGGATGTTGTCATTGTCCATGCTTCTGCGCCATATACCAGCATCGGCATGATGAGTGACTTACAGAGTGTGGTTTTCGTACGTCGAGAGAGGACTTCACTCCTGAATTGCCTACTCAGTCCAAAGTAGCACTTGTTGCAAAGAGTGATTCTGCGTTGGATTTCGAGGTTTTTGTAACCGATGATGACGATGTCGTCGGCATACTCCATCAATTGCACGCTTTTGTAGTAAACTGTTTCTGAGCGGTTCAGTTCTGCGGCTGTTATTATCTTCCCCAACATCAGATTATAGAAATCACACGAAAGCGAGTCCCCTTGTCTGAAACCCCGTTTGGTGGCGAACGGCTCGGAGAGGTCTTTCCCAATTCTGACGGAGTTAGTGGTATTACTCAACGTTATTTTACACATCCGTATTAGATTCACGTGGATACGAAATTCAGACATCGCGACATATGGGCAACTCCTGTTATTGCTTTTCCACGGACGGCTTCAGTATTTCACAAAATACACGCGATAAGACCTTTTAACCTATGCTTAGTTGGCGCGCACGACGGGGTCGCCTTTCTTGTGGATTAGGCAGAGCACATCTAAATTCCATTCGTCGGTCATGCGTTCATCTAAACATATTCTGCATAGAAGGAGTGCTATATACACCTGATTAGCCGGCAGGCTGTCAGATCTAGCTACTTTGAGTTATTGCCATTCGTACCTCGTCACAGTCAGGCGGTTGGACATCGACCCCGTCATCATCGACTGGTGGCTCGGGTTCGTCTTCTCCACAGATTTCAGTACTGCTACCATTCAGTAGGTGGAAAAGTGTTCCCTCGATAATTTAAGTACGTTCTGATATCGGTCACTAGGTCGCCAGCGTTGTTCTTACAGAAGTTCGCCGTGGCCTTACAACTTTTCGTAAGTTGAAAAACTCTCTGGCAAAATTTTCGGGCGTTTTCCTTTCTGCCGGCATTTAAATCTCTTCGCACTCTCGTATTTCTACCTCGCTCTTCTTATTGCGGAATAAACGTCTCGCTTCCCTCTTCAGTTCCCTATAGCGGGGAAATGTGAATCTACTGCTCGCATATGTCGGTGTGTTGAAGATTGCTCTCTGAGAGCAGGTGTGAGAGGTGAATAGTGAATGTATTGGACGTCTTTTGTGACTGGAGATCTTCGACGTTAAGCTTTCCCTGCCCTTTTGGGCGCTCATTTTTTTCTGCTACTTTTAACTTTTAACTTTTGACTTTTAACTAACCGCCAACACAGTTTCTCATATAACAGGTTAAGTTAAGTTACGGAAATTAAGTCTAGACTAACTGAGCATGAATCCGATCAGACTCAGTCCATTGTCGGACGCTTCGTACTAGTGGTGGGTCCCAAACCCAGCGCACAACCCATTGCTGGGAAGGGCGTGGTTTCTTAACCGAACACACGTTTATGTATATAGCGAGTCGCTTGCTACAAGACAGACGCCCGCTTGCAGCCGCACCTACCAGTGAACAGACGCTGCGTTACTGAATTGTAAATTTTGCATAATAGTAACAATAGCTCGGCGTTTACACATATACATATTATTGTTTGTCCGAGCTTCTGCTCCGATTTGTGGCGTGCGCCTTGATGTTGTCACCCAGAGGGGAGGCTTCCAGTTTTACGCCGACTCCGAACGGCGCATACAGGGGTATTTGGCTGATTTAGGCAAGCAAAATTATTTTTATAAAAATTTAACTCAAAATGGTTAGAAAAGACGTGCTAAAAGTTTGACATCAATAGATTCTACGAGGAGGATAAGGTTTGTATCTGGATTAGAACATGAAAAGGGTTGTCACCTGGTAAACAAAAATACAATTAAGTTAAATAAATTACTACAATATTTGCGTCAATCGAAATAATTGTGAAAAGGCTTTATTATTTCTAAACATCATATAGGAGCGTTACCAGCTGGTTAGAAATCAAATTCAACTTAAATTAAAGCAATAAGACACAAATATTACAAAAAGAAAGCGTGGCCATCCTTATTAAAAGTATTTCTGGATTAAAGTTCTCAAATAAACCTTTCATTTGATATCCATGTTAATTGTTTTAATTAAATTTTGTAAAATCGAAAATAAGTGGAACCCTTAAACTGATATCCTAATGGATAACACTTACTAAATAGGCAAAGCATAGTTTAAGAGTTTTCTTTTCTCACGAATAGTAATAGTGTATCTTAGTTTTTAAACAATAAATGAAATAAATATTAGATGGAAAATAAGTGGCAACCCTGTTAAAAATATCTCTGAATAGGGGATCTTTAAAATACTTTTCACTTGATATCCAATAGATGTTTTATTTAGCTTATAAATAATTCCGAATAGGTGGCAACTTTGTACGAATATCTCCAGAGATAACACCTGTCTAGATTACCTTAAAATTAAAAATATTATCTGAATACAAAATTTTATCAAAATCGTTAGAGCCAAATTTACCACAAAATTTACAAATTTAATTAGAGTAAAATTTACCGTTAAGAAAAGATTTTTTTTAAAGTACTGACAATCATTTTCTCCCCCAAAAACTCCCCAAAGTGTTTAATTCACTTCTTTATGCTTTTCCATGAGGTTTTATCTACTTTTGTATGAACTGTGCTTTTAATTGTGAAAATGTATGCTTGATTTCTGTTCATCGGAGAAGGTATCAGATGATAAGAGATCATTTTGAAGAAGCTTTAGTATGTTCTCAAAATTCATAGAATTTTGTCGATGCACCTTATAAAATAAATATTTGCGAGTCACTACTCTATAGCAGGAACCAGTTGGTGACTCTAAAGCAAAGAAAATACTTATACATGACAAAATATGTATGGAAACGAAAAAAATATATTTTTAGATCTATCTTAATTATTGATCATCCGTAGCTACCGGTAGCTAATTTTTGACAGTAAGACTATCAAAGTTCCATTCTATAGAATACAACTAGTAATGTAATGTGTAAAAGCTTTA
>NW_023458555.1:47499140-47511168 GCF_013731165.1 Rhagoletis pomonella
TAAAGCTTTTACACATTACATTACTAGTTGTATTCTATAGAATGGAAATTTGATAGTTTTACTGCCAAAAATTAGCCACCGGTAGGTACGGATGACCAATAATTAAGATAGATCTAAATAATTATTTTTTTCGTTTCCATACATATTTTGTCATGTATATGTAAGTATTTTCTTTACTTTAGAGTCACCAACTGGTTCCTGCTATAGAGTAGTGACACGCAAGTATTTATTTTGTAAGGTGCATCGACAAAATTCTATGAATTTTGAGAACATACTAAAGCTTCTTCAAAATGATCTCTTATCATCTGATACGTTCTCCGATGAACACAAATCAAGCACAAATTTTCACAATTAAAAGCACAGTTCATACAAACGTAGATAAAAGCCCATGGAAAAGCATAAAGAAGTGAATTAAACACTTTGGGGAGTTTTTGGGGGAGAAAATAATTCTCAGTACTTTAAAAAAAATCTCTTCTTAACGGTAAATTTTAGTAAAAATTTGGCACTAACGATTTTGATACAATTTTGTATTCAGATAATGTTTTTAATTTTAAGGTTATCTAGACAGGTGTTATCTCTGGAGATATTCGTACAAAATTGCCACCCATTCAGAATTATTTGTAAGCTAAATAAAACATCTTATTGGATATCAAGTGAAAAGTATTTTAAAGATCTCCTATTCAGAGATATCTTTAACAGGGTTGCCACTTATTTTCCATCTATTTATTGTTTAAAAACTAAGATACACTATTACTATTCGTGAGAAAAGAAAGCTTATAAACTATGCTTTGCCTATTTAGTAAGTGTTATCCATTAGGATATTAGTTTAAGGGTTCCACTTATTTTCGATTTTACAAAATTTAATTAAAACAATTAACATGGATATCAAATGAAAGGTTTATATGGGAATTTTAATCCAGAAATACTTTTAGTAATTGGGACCCACCACTAGTACGAAGCGTCCGACAGTGGACTGAGTCTGATCGGATTCATGCTCAGTTAGTGTAGACTTAATTTCCGTAACTTCACTTAATATTTTGGCCAACCTGTTATATGAGAAACTGTGTTGGCGGATAGTTGAAACTTAACTTACCGTAAGCAACTTAAGAACCTGTAGATTTTAAATTCTTAAGTTACGGCCTTACGGTGAGAGTATCAGGCTTTCCAGATTCTGGTTTTTGTATTTCTCAAAAATAAATTAGCGCAAACATATTTTTTTGCATATATGATGAGGCGGAAAACTCTCAAACAGCTGAAAAGCAATATACAAACACAAAATATTTCCGCTTCTGGATTTTGAGTAATCATTGATGATTTCTTACTTTAAGTTAAATTAAGTTAAGTCTAGACTAACTGACCGTTTCCAGTGTTTAAGGCCGAGGCCACGCAATGAGCGGCGGAGCGGTGAGTGACTTTTATTCCTGAGCGTCGTCGCCCAACAATTCAGGAATACCGCTCATTGTGTGGCCACTTCAATGTTTTATGTTTTATTTTAAGCCGCTCACCTCTCGGCCTCTCGCCGCTTTGTCGCTGATTGCATGGCCTCGGCCTTAGACATACGTGCACTCCGAGGGCCACACATCGACGCATCCGCCTACTTGCAGAGAAAAATGAGCGCCCAAAAGGGCAGGGAAAACTTAACGTCGAAGAGCTTCAATCACAAAAGACGTCCAATACATTCACTATTCACCTCTCACACCTGCTCTCAGAGAGCACTCTTCAACACACCGACATATGCGAGCAGTGGAATCACATTTCCCCGCTATAGGGTAGAGAGGTAGAAATACGTGAGAGCGAAGAGTTTTAAATGCCGACAGAAAGGAAAACGCCCGAAAATTTTGCCAGAGAGTTTTTCAACTTACGAAAAGTTGTAAGGCCACGGCGAACTTCTGTAAGAACAACACTGGCGACCAAGTGACCGATATCAGAACGTACTTAAATTATCGAGGGAACACTTTTCCACCCTACTGAATGGTAGCAGTACTGAAATCTGTGGAGAAGACGAACCCGAGCCCCCAGTTCATGATGACGGGGTCGATGTCCGACCGCCTGACTGTGACGAGGTACGAATGGCAATAACTCAAAGTAGCTAGATCTGACAGCCTGCCGGCTAAGCTATTCAAGTACGGCGGCGAAGAGTTGATAAGGTGCTATATACATCAACTCCTATGCAGAATATGTTTAGATGAACGCATGACCGACGAATGGAATTTAGATGTGCTCTGCCCAATCCACAAGAAAGGCGACCCTGTCGTGCGCGCCAACTAAGCATAGGTTACAAGGTCTTATCGCGTGTATTTTGTGAAATACTGAAGCCCTCCGTGGAAAAGCAATAACAGGAGTTGCCCATGTGTCGCGATGTCTGAATTTGGTATCCCCGTGAATCTAATACGGATGTGTAAAATAACGTTGAGTAATACCACTAACTCCGTCAGAATTGGGAAAGACCTCTCCGAGCCGTTCGCAACCAAACGGGGTTTCAGACAAGCGGACTCGCTATCGTGTGATTTCTATAATCTGATGTTGGGGAAATTAATAAGAGCCGCAGAACTGAACCGCTCAGAAACAGTTTACTACAAAAGCGTGCAATTGCTGGAGTATGCCGACGACATCGTCATCATCGGTAACAAAAACCTCGAAATCCAACGCAGAATCACTCTTTGCAACAAGTGCTACTTTGGACTGAGTAGGCAATTCAGGAGTAAAGTCCTCTCTCGACGTACGAAAACCACACTCTGTAAGTCACTCATCATGACCGTGCTGTTATATGGCGCAGAAGCATGGACAATGACAACATCCAATAATGTGGCTCTTGGAGTATTCGGGAAGAAAATTTTGCGGAAGATTTACGAACTTTTACGCATTGGCGACGGCGAGTACCGAAGTCGATGGATAGATGAGCTGTATGAGCTTTACAACGATATGGACATAGTGCGGCGAATTAAAAAACAACGGCGCCGCTGACTTGGCCATTTGGTTGGAATGGACACCGGCACTCCAGCTCTGAAAGTATTCAACTTGGAACCCTCTGGTGGGTACATATGTACATATATGTTATGTACATAGTAAGGTTATCTCTAGCCGTCTGCTATTCGATTTAAAGTACGTTGAGTAACTTCATATAAATTTAATCGTCCATTAAATCATATGATTTCTATCAGAACATAATCCATTTAAAAATTAAAAAAGCTAGCCGATCTTTCATAAATTGGTACGTAAGTATTTAATACAAAAAAAGAAGCTAATCCACTATGCTGCATGACTTCTGCAATTCAACAATAGGAAACGCATTCTTAAGCTCTATAAACTATTTAACTAGCAACTGCAGGTGAGTCCCTTAACATATACATACATGCTTACAAATGCACGAATATACATACCGAGCCCTAACCGCCAGAATACCGTAAGCGACATTTTTTCAAAATTTGTTTTTGATGTAGAAATATTACTAGAGCATCTAGATGCATTTCCGCATCAAAAAGAAAATTTTGAAAAAAATGTCGCTTACGCTATTTTGGCGGTTAGGGCTCGATACATTTGTATGTATGTATGTAGGTACATAGGCGTTTTTTTTTTATCAAGTGGACAAATTAGTTTCAGCGACAGTACAACAATGAGGCAAACAACAGTACGCCATATGTAATGTATGTATGTATGTGCGTATGTGTTTGAGTAATTTAAGTACAATTTAAAAGCCATATGGACAGTTTTGGTCACATCTGTGATACAGTTTCACGAGTTAATTGAAATGAAATTAATTTAAAGTCGCCCATTTTACTCTTAAATATAATTGTTTATATTTTTTGAGTTTAAGTGAGTGCAACAAATACGAGTACATAAAATCGATTGTACATAGGATTTAGCGGACATACAGGGAGATTTGGTTTAGTTCGGATTAATGTTCCACACTACGGGGGTGCGGGTTTTCGATGCCTATGGCAAAACGTAGGCACTTACTTAGGTAGTAACACCTGTGGCAATCGTTGCCGGAAATGAATATTTACATTAGGGTGGTCCTTAAAATCAAATGAGTAATTTTTTTCAGTCTCACCCCTTCAATCGGTAATACCACGGTCACAGATATTACATACAAATTTTGGTCCCGATTGGAGTTGGTTAAGGCGTGTCGCACAGGGGCCAAAGTTCAGATTCCTCTATGAAGAGTCAAAAAATTAAAATTAATGCCAAATCGATACTACCGTAGGCAAAGATATCGCATATAAATTTTGGCTCCGATTGGAGTCGGATAAGGCGTGTCGCAATGGGGTCCAAGGCCAGATGCTCCATTTTTCATTTGTTTCATTTAATACCCAAAATCGATACTACTAAAATCGAAGACATCACATAAAAATTTTGGTTTCGATTGGCGTCGGTTAAGACGTCTTCATAGGGTAATCTGACATCTTCGACTATAGTAGTATCGATTTTGGGTATTAGATGAAAAAAATATGTATTAATTTTTTGAGTCTCCATAGAGGAATCTGAACTTTGCCCCCTGTGCGACACACCTTAACCGTCTCTAATTGAGGCCAAAATTTATATGTGATATCTTCGACTATAGTAGCATCGACGTAGGGGTTGAGGTTTAATAAATCGGATATAAAAATTTGCTTCCTACATTTAAGGACCACCCTAATGTACATACATGTACATTAGAACAACCACGAGTTGTATGGGATTCGCAAAAGTGTATATTTTTGTCACTACCCGCGCATTTTCGGATAGCTTTAGGATGAACAAGTAAAAAAGTCTAAGTTCGGGCGGAGCCGAACATTAAATACCCGGCGCAAGTATTAAATATATGTTTTTCACCTTTCCGAAAGCTACCGCTACATGGTAAACCGAGGTGTATCCATTTTGAGTAAATTAGCGTCCTTAAATTTCGAAATATTGAAGTTTCAAGCATATCTGAAATTTACTGTTATATGAAAAGCGGCCGTAATTTTAGTTCGATTTCAATAAGTTTCAACGTTTTGCTTCTATGTAGCAAGTACAATAACCACACCGAGTTTGGTACAAATTGGTAGAACGGTTACCGAGATACATATATGTGATCATAAGTGGGCGGTGCCACGCCCATTTTTCAAAATTGTATCCTAAACGTATTTTTTGGTAACGAATTGTTGCAAGCATCAATTTTGAATAAATTAGCTTCAATAATTACTGATTTATCGAAGATTTCGTATTTCTCTAAATTACCGTTATATGGGATTATTGTCCTATTTTAAAAATTTTCGGCCATTTCGTATGTTATACCAAGGTTAACAACTGTGCCAAGTTTGGAAGAAATTGGTGCAGCGGTTACCAAGATATACACATGTAAACATAACTGGGCGTGGCTACGCCCATTTTCCAAAAATTTATAATATTCTTATTTTTCGTCTAAAACTTATTGTAAATATCAATTTTGAGTGAATAATCTTCAGTAGTTACTAAAATATCGCAGTATTCGTATTTCTGAAAATTACCGTTATATGGGCGTGGTTATTGTCCAATTTTTAAAATTTTCGGCCGTTTAATATGCTGTATCAAGGCCAACAACTGTGCAAAGTTTGGAATAAATTGATACAGCGGTTACCAAGATATACACATGTAACCATAAGTGGGCGTGGCTACGCCCATTTTCAAAAAAATGTTAATATTCTTATATTTCGTCTAGAATTTATTATAAATATCAATTTTGAGTGAATTATCTTCAGTAGTTACGAAACTATCGCAGTTTTCGTATTTCTGGAAATTACCGTTATATGGGAAGTGGGCGTGGTTATTATCCGATTTTTAAAATTTTCGGCCATTTAGTATGCTGTATTAAGGCCAACAACTGTGCAAAGTTTGGAATAAATTGATGCAGCGGTTACCAATATATACACATGTAACCATAAGTGGGCGTGGCTACGCCCATTTTCAAAAAAATTTTAATATTCTTATTTTTCGTCTAAAATTTATTATAAATATCAATTTTGAGTGAATTATCTTCAGTAGTTACTAAAATATCGCAGTTTTTGTATATCTGAAAATTACCGTTATATGGGAGGTAGGCGTGGTTATTGTCCGATTTTGCCCATTTTCAATACCATCCGTCCTACGCCAGAAAGAAGTGCACATACCAAGTTTCGTTAAGATATCTCAATTTTTACTCGAGTTATCGTGTGCACAGACGGACAGACGGACGGACGGACGGACGGACAGACAGTCACCGCTTAATCGATTTCTCTTTTCATCCTGATCATTTATGTATACATTTGTCTATATCTATCTCGATTCGTTTTGCCTGTTACAAACAACCGTTATGTGAACAAAGTTATAATACCCTTGGGCACAAGTGCGCTCGGGTATAAAAATAAGATGTGCAAAAAACTGGGCATCTGTAGTGGGAAAAAACCAGTCAGTTTGGACTTAAAGCCAAAAAATTAGCAAAAAATAGTGTAGGGCTTTAAAGACTAATATCTCTTAAAATAAAGGTTTGGACAAAAATAACACTATGAACACTTTTTGTAGAATGAAACCAGGAATATTTCTTTCGTACAGACTTTTGAACTACGAGTGTCCGTTCTTGGTTCTTAAGAGGTCAAGCTTAAGTTTTTTAAAACTAATTTTTCTTAACAGCAAAAATAAATACTTGAAGAAATATTGAGTTATATTAGGGTTGAGTTATATTCAATATCTTGTTTCACATCTTTCTCCATGAGTAATGCATCGATTTTATGTACACACCTCCATACCAAGTTCCCATTATATATCCCAAAACCAAGGCGGCCGCTGCGGACAAAAAGAAGTAGTTTTTGTCAAAATTTTTTTTTTTTGTAGAATGGGCTTCCGGTTAAAAGAATAGAATTCCGGTCGATTTGACTAACTTCCGGTCGAAACCGGAAGTCGGTAATATGACCAAAAGATGAACATCCCCGGTTTGGTAATTCATGTTTTTCCGATTTCTAGTAAAATCATTTTCGTCCATTTTAGGGAGAAGAGGGGTGTTCATGGATACCTCGTTCCGTTTATTTTCCAAGAGTACAGTCGCATGGTTTTTTGATGTAAGTGAGCCACGTACGTAAGCCTAGCGGTTTCTCATAAGGGGAGGTTGCCCAGCGTTCGTTTGTTGTTTGTATAATGCTATTCCCAACTTTATTTTAAAAGTGTCCGTTAGTATACCTACCATGCCCTTCCAAGGAAAAAGGGACCATTTCTGGC
This sequence comes from Rhagoletis pomonella, assembly GCF_013731165.1. Lineage (NCBI taxonomy): Eukaryota > Metazoa > Arthropoda > Insecta > Diptera > Tephritidae > Rhagoletis > Rhagoletis pomonella. The sequence goes on from NW_023458555.1 coordinate 47,506,329, forward strand.
CAATTGGGTTGTGACCTATAATACTAGACCATCTCGTTTAGATATATGGTTCATTTATGGAGAATCTTGTGTTAACCACGCTAGAGTCTAGAGATTTCAGGGCTGGTTGACTGTCAGAGAAGTTAAAGACCTGTCTTTTCTCCTTGGGTCTGCCTGCCAGGTGCCGAGTATATACTAAAGTGTTCAGGAAGCCGAAAAGATGTTTCTAATTCCACGTCTGAGGAGAAGACTATTCCTCTGGAAACTCTGGCTCCTCGTCATCCCTAAATTTTCCGAGTAGCCAGCTGCAATAATTAGGAACACGATATCGAACCTACAGTATCGATATAAAAAGATTCGAGATTCCAAATATCGATACCAAATTCAAAAAATTAACTCCGAATATTGGTCTCATTTTTCAAATTTTGTACAAATAGTCTTGCCCAAATCCAAGAGTTTTTAAATTTTGACGTTTTCGTTTTTTTAACATTTTGTCACGCCAGACCAGAATGACTATATGAATAGGGTGATCCATATAGACCTTTTTTATTTTAAATACACTTTAAACAGAACTGGATGTCGGAATCTTTATAATCACCCGAAAGAAAAATCCATGATATTTACTTAAAACAAATCATTCAAATGTTGGCCGCGACTACGCTGTAGGTGGTCCATTCGGAAGGCACAATTTTCAATTACTCTTTCCACCTTTGCGCGAATTACGCGAGTGATGTTGGCTTCTAAGTTGTTAGCTTATCGAGCAAGACTTCTAACTTCACATAACCCAAACGAAAAACAATCCAAATATGTGATATCACACTATAAATTTTGCCGACATCACGGGCTTCAATTTCAGGCCACAAAAAGGCCATTCTTATGGTGCGGTAGCGCTCTTTATTTACGGTTATGTGCTCTCTGCGGCCAACATTTGAAAGAAACAATTTTTTTTTTTTTAATAAATATCAGAGATTCCTCTTTCGGCTGATAATAAAGATTCAGATATCAAGTTCTGTTTTAAGTATTTTATTTACAATCAAAAAACTAAGGTCTAGATGGATCACCCCATAATTTTCCTTAAGTACATCAAAAAGAATTTTATAAAAGACAGTTATTTTTAATATAGGCTGTATTTCTTTATTCATTCTGAACGTTTGGAATAAACTTTTTCGTTTACTTATTCTTTAGAACGTTCCTGATGATATGTTAACGTATATTTCAAACGCATTCTGTTTATTCCGGCTGTGAAATGGGATTATCCGGAATGTATAAAGAAACGCAGCCATTGTGTGCAACATATTATTGATCACATTACTTTTATAATATGTATACATTTGGGATTCGAGACGATACAAGGGTTCTGATACTGGATCCCAAAACATATCGTTTGAAAACTATCGAGTAAAAATTGTCGGTATCGAATAAAAAAAATATCGGTATGGTATCGTATTGTGTCGAAATTCGTGTCCCTAGCAATAATGGCTATAGGCTCTGTTATGCATACTTGGCATTGCATGAGAGTTGTCACATAAGGAATCTGTTAAATGAGCTTCGCGTGAAAGCGGTTACCCAATGCACAGCATTACATACGTAGAAGTCTGTTGGTTTTTGATTTCTACGTAAAAATGGTATAGCAGTGCATGCACTGCCGAGTATGCATAACAGAGCCTTATCTCTCGCGCAAATACGTCAAGCGGATGCAGATGTAGAATCGCATCGTTGTGAATACAGTTATGCATACTTAGCGTTGCATGAGAGTTGTCACATAAGGAATGTGTTAAATGGGCTTTGCCTGTAAGCGGTTACCCAACGCATAGCACTTCACATGTAGAATTGTTGGGTATTGATTTTTACGTAAAAATGGTAAAGCAGTGCAAAGTATGAAGAACTTGGAGCTCCGCTTATGCAAAGCTAGGGCTCCGTGGATTAAAATCGGACGCTCCATGGCCGTGTAGATCCAGTGAACTATCCTGGGTCAGAAACCCCATGATACACCAATCGCCATTTTACAAGTGAAGAGCGCTTATGTGACTTTTTAATGCGTTCCGTGCGTTGACATTCCTTACCAGCTTACTGTCGATAATTACTCCTAGATACTTGACTTCAGGCTTGAACTATTGAGTTCAGGAAGTTTAAGAGCTGGTAAAAAGGCCTAACTCAGTTTTAGTTGGATTCACACATCACACCTCAGTTTTTGGTCCAAGTAACTAATTAAGCATGAGATCGCACGAGGTTTTAGAAAAGTTCTCCTGTACGCTTATACAAAAACCCCATACCCATCCACCTACATGCGTCACAACAGTTTGTTCACCGTCAACACCCATATGATTGGAGAGAGAACACTACCCAGTGGAGTGCCCCTCCTGTCAGAACTTCGAGTCGCATGTCCCCCCCAGTTCTGTGCGCACCACCCTGCTTATGAGCAATTGGTGGATGAGCCCAAGCAGAGATTTATCCACTCGCAGGTCCATCAGAGCAGAGGTAACCGCTTAAGGGGGGACATTGTTTAAAGCCACTGCTATGTATGCTCCATTGCGTGTTGTATCTGGGCCGGATTTATTCCATTTGATCCTCGAATTTTGTTAGGCTTGAAATTATATATAGCGATCAACAGATTTTTCTGTAATTCGCTGGTTATCGAAGATCGAAAGTGAAATTCGTATTATGAGCTATGCAACCGTGTCGAAATTTTCGTTGAGTATCGAATTTTCTGTCGAAAAGAATTTTGCTTTCGATGGTGTGGCGAAGTCTTAGAAAATTGTGAAAAATTTATGATTTTGCATTTGTTTTCTTATTTTTTGGCGCCTAGACACTAATTTTAAACAATTTTTATTAATTTCATGCAGTTCTAACGTCATGAATACTATACACAAGCTCGAAAGTCTGGTTTTACTTATGAAAGAAAATCCCGATACGCTGTTGGCACGATCTCTGAGAACAAAATCATAGAGCTGTTTATGGATTAAATATATTTTAAATAGATTTGGATCACAAAATATCTGAAATATATTGTATTTCAAAGTATATTCGAAAGACTGCACTTAAACTCTCTTAAACGTTTTCTGTTCCTGGCCAGTTTTCTAAGCTCTCATCCTCTGACGAATCGTTCAACTTGTACTAAATCAAATTTTTTTTTCCACGTTGTTATAAACTTGCTTTTTTGATTTCATTTTAATTTGCACAAATTTACATATGTACATACGTATAAGCACACTGTTTACTTTGCTCGATTTGTAAACACAGCTTCTCAGCGGTCTATTGTGAACAACCTAAACGAGCGAAATTCACAATAGCGCTATTCTTCATCGAATAAGCGCCATAATACCAAATAAAAACTCGTTCGATCAGCACTTTCGACCAGAGTCGAAGATCGAATGCAACTCATAATAGGGGCCTTTGTTTCGTCATAAATAAGATTCTGAGACCATTCAACCAGACTGACGCATTTGGACTCTTTTACAGCCAATTTTACGAAAACAATTTAAGTGAAAAATGATTTTAATTTTTTGAAACCGGCTGTTAGGGTACGTTCACACAGAAAGCGGAGCCGAGTCGAGCGAAGCCGTTCCGAGCTGAGTGAAGCTCTTTATAGGTATGTACATATAGTTCGTTATATTTTCAAAAATGAGGTGTCAAGTGACAGTGCTTGGCCTGTAGATGTGCAATAAAGTTTTCTTACTTTTGAAAAGGGTTGCCATCTTTTAGAAATTTTATTAAAACTATTTAGTGAGTTAAAAGAATTAGATATTACAATATGGGTATCAATTGAACTAGTTTTGAAAATATTTTACTTCTAAATGACACGTAGAAGGGTTGCCACATGTTTAAAAACTCATATTCACCTTAATTAAGGGAATAAGGTAACTGAAATATGTATATCAATATGACTGTCAGACAAATGAAAAAATTTGACATATTAGACATAGACATTGACATAGAGTCCAGTCATTTAAAAAGATGTATGTATTTGTAATAAAACAACAAATACGATGGCGTAATCCTATGACGTAATTATTATTTTAGTTTAACAAAATTCGATTTTACAAACAGGTTGCAACCCTAATTCAAATTTAATTCAAATGGAATTTGATTTTTTAAACGGGTGGCAACTCTCTAGATGTAGCTAGCACAGTTCGATTGATGCCCATCTTTTAATAATACATTTAATAATTCATTTAACATTTTAATATAATTTTTTAACAATCTAATTTGTTAACAGGTGGCAACTCTTTAAAAAAAATAAACCTTCTATTGTCCATAGGTCAAGTTTTTTAATCTGACACTTCATTTTTGAAAATGGAACGAATCGTGCAGATCTCAAGGCACTGACAAAAAATGAAAAAAATTATGTTATGCATTAGCGAAAAACGCATTACTTTAGAAAGTGCAAAAAATTAGCAGGTTTTTATTACTTTTTTTGAAAGCTCAAAGCCCGTACTATTTAACAAAATAATATGAAATAACTTATTTTTACAGATATTTTTTATACATTCCATTAAAATAAAGTGGCTTCCTGGCGGCGTATAATTAATTTTTTAGGGAAATGTCTGTTTAATGCTTTTTAGGTGATAAATTGTCTCTACAAAAATACCAAACAAGTTCACATTGCATATAACGAATTTTTCGATTTTTGCCCACTTATTTAGGCGGCACTGTGCGCTGCTGCAAACAAGATAGCAAAATCCTACTATTTAATATTATAAATGTGAAAGTTTGTGAGTGAGTGTTTGTTTGTAGCTATTTCACTCCAAAATGGCTGGACATGTTTCAATGAAATTTTGTACACTTATAGGCTATGACCTTGATTAACATATAGGATATTGTGGCGAATACTGCGGCAACACAAAGCGAACAACGAGAAATA
>NW_023458555.1:47511268-47533355 GCF_013731165.1 Rhagoletis pomonella
GAAGAAATTTCATTTGAATTTGATTCCTAGTTGAGTTAAAAATGGCAACCGAGCTAGAAACGAGACAAACCATTTTGCACGAGTTTATAAATGATCCGGTCTTAAGTACACGTAAAATTGCTAAAAAATTAAAGAGTGCACTATTCGACAGTTTGCAGGGTTTTAATCGGTACAAATAAGGCCTGACAGTTACGAGAAAACCCGGGAGCGGGGGTTAGCATGATCAAAGTGATAAAAACAGTGCTCGGAAGGTCCTCAGTGCGTTTTCGCGAGATCCGAAGATTTTGTCGCGTTATGTTGCAAAATCCGTGCGGAGATCGCAGTTTTTCGTACAAAAGGTAAAGCGGAAAGCTTCATTGAGAGGTTCAACAGCTCAAGCAGCGCCAGACCGAGGCGCAAAGTAGAATGTTACAGCGAAATCCCGCATTCGGAAGTTAATAATAATAATAATAGATTGGCGCTTACACATATGTTAGTGTTTGGCCGAGCTTCTCCTCGGAAGTTATATGAATTCTAAATTAAAAAATATAACTACATTGTTATGGACTGCGAAACCTACTGCTATAAAAATTCAAAATATATTGCAGGTCAAGATTTTTATACTGCTGCAAGTCGTCAAGATGCCCCTGAAAGTTGTAAGCTGAAAATGAAGTCCAAATTTCCAAAACCCACATGGTTTGGCAAGCTATTTGTTCCTGCCGCCGTAAGAGCAGCCCTTTTTTCCCATCCGGGACAATGGATGATCAAGTTTATCGGGATGAGTGCCTCAAAAGGCGTCTTCTGTCATTTATCACCAGATAAGGAGTAGGCCATCGTTCTAGGCGGACATGGCAACCTGCCACTATGCCAAGGACACATTGCCGCGGTATAATGCAAATAACATCAACTTTGTACCTCACGACTGCAATCCACCCAATAGCCCAGAGCCACGTCCTATTGGGGAATATTGGTCAATTTTCAAAGGAATCTTGAAGAAAACAGGTGAAAGAGTGAAAATTATTGAAGAGTGCAAAACAAAGTAGTGGTGCGCATCGCGCAATGTCGATGATGCAGTCGTGCAGAACATGATGGCGCGTGTGCGATGAAAATACCGATCACTTGCATATGGAACAAATAATAACTAATATTTTAACATTTTAATAACATCTAAACTTCCAAGTTATATAATACAAAAAAATAATTTCAAAGCCTTCTAGTTTGTTTCTGGTAGTAATTTCTAAGTTTCGCAGTTTTGGTGTGTTTTTTGTCGATTTCAAAGCCGCTTTCGACAGCACGAAGAGAAGTTGTATGTATGCCTCGATATCTGAATTTGGTATCCCCGCGAAACTAATACGACTGTGTAAAATGGCGTTGAGCAATACTACCAGCTCCGTCAGAATAGGGAAGGACCTCTCCGAGCCGTTTGATACCAAACGAGGTTTCAGACAAGGGGACTCCCTTTCGTGTGATTTCTTTAATCTGATGTTGGAGAAGATAATAAGATCCGCAGAACTGAACCGCTCAGGCACAATACTTTACAAGAGCGTACAATTGCTGGCGTATGCCGACGACATCGATATTATCAGTAAAAACAAGGGCTACGTCTGTTCTGCCTTCTCGGGATTGGATAGAGAAGCAAAGCGAATGGGTCTGGTGGTGAACGAGGACAAAACGAAGTATCTCCTGTCATCACACAAACAGTCAGAGCATACGCGTCTTGGCACCCATGTCACTGTTGGCAGTTGAAATCCAACGGAGAATCACTCTTGCCAACAAGTGCTTCTTTGGGCTGAGTAGGCAATTGAGAAGTAAAGTCCTCTCTCGTCGTAAAAAGATCACACTCCATAAGTCACTCATCATGCCTGTGCTGGTGTATGGCGCGGAGGCATGGATAATGAAAGCATCTGATGAGGCGGCTCTTGGAGTTTTCGAGAGAAAGATTCTGCGAAAGATTTACGGACCTTTACGCGTTGGTGATGGCGAATATCGCAGACGATTTAACGATGAGTTGTATGAGCTTTACAACGCTATAGACATAGTGCAACGAATTAAAATTCAGCGGCTCCGCTGGCTTGGCCATGTCGTTCGAATGGACAGAAACGCTCCTGCTCTGAGAATATTCAACGCGGGCCGCGATGCTGGTAACAGAGGAAGAGGGAGGCCTCCTCTGCTTTGGAAAGACCAGGTGGAGAAGGACTTGGCTTCACTTGGCATTTCCAATTGGCGTCAGTTAGCACAGAAGAGAAATGACTGGCGTGCTGTTTTGGACTCGGCCAAATTCGCTTAGGCGATTACAGCACCAATAAAGAAGAAGAGATGTAGGTACATAGGTACGGTGACCATCCGTCCTTTATTTTAAAGGACAGTCTTTATTTTAACCCCCTGTCCTTTATAATTTTATTCAAAATAAAGGACGCCTTTGTCCTTTATTTCTTAAACTGTCCTTTAAATCAGCTCTGCATTTTTCAAAGGTAAATTTTTAAACACAGAATATGAAAACTAAAAATGTCCCTTATAAAATATAATGAAAACCCTAGCCTGTTCGTTTCGCACGTGGAGTGCGGGTTTTTATTTAATAGGTAATCTTTTCACAATCTATAGAGCACAGGGAAAGTTGTGCCCAGGATCGTGTTGCACGCTGAATTTCCAGTTCCACTGAAAGTGAACCCCTGCTGCACAGTGGTTCAAAACTGACATTTAGTGGTGGTAATTCACTGGAGCCTTCATTTTTTTCACTTAATTTGATCATTTTTTTATGAAAGCTTATAATATTTGCAAGGGACCGGTTGAGCCTAATCTGTAAATTTTTACTTGATTATATTAATTTTTTCTGTGCAAAATGCAGAGAAGTGGAAATTTTGAAGAAAATGTATTCTCCTTTTCCAGTTAATAAATGTTACATAACAAAGACTAATCGAAAACAATTGTATAATTCCCCAAAACGAAAAAATTACAAAAAAAAATCTTTGAAATGTTATAAAAAAATTTCACCGAAATAAATTACTTTTTTTTGGTTTTTAGTAAAAATTGGTTCAAAAATGAAGACTACGGTGAATTATGAACATTAATTTCCAATTTTGAACCATTGTGTGCCGGCTTCTGCGTGCAGTATGAATTATGGTAAACGCATTTTGGCAGCAAAGGATGGCGAAGTCCTTGAAAAGGACTTTGGCTTCATTTTTCGGAGTCGGTTATTTTCCTAAATCATTTTGAAAGAAAAATTTCCTTTATTTTACGTTGGTTAATATGGTCACCGTATACATAGGCGCATTTTTTATCAAGTGGACAAATTAGTTTCAGCGACAGTACAACAATGAGGCAAACGACAGTACGCCATATGTAATGTATGTGTGTATGTGCGTACGTGTTTGAGTAATTTAAGTACAATTTAAAAGCCATATGGACAGTTTTGGTCACATCTGTGATACAGTTTCACGAGTTAATTGAAATGAAATTAATTGAAAGTCGCCCATTTTACTCTTAAATATAATTGTTTCTATTTTTTGAGTTTAAGTGAGTGCAACAAATACGAGTACATAAAATCGATTGTACATAGGATTTAGCGGACATACAGGGCGATTTGGTTTAGTTCGGATTAATGTTCCACACTACGGGGGTGCGGGCTTTCGAAGCCTATGGCAAAAAAAAAAAAAATGTAGGCACTTACTTAGGTAGTAACACCTGTGGTAATCGTTGCCGGAAATGAATATTTACATTAGGGTGGTCCTTAAAATCTAAAGAGTAATTTTTTTCAGTCTCACCCCTTCAATCGGTAATACCACGGTCACAGATATCACATACAAATTTTGGTCCCGATTGGAGTTGGTTAAGGCGTGTCGCACAGGGGCCAAAGTTCAGATTCCTCTATGAAGAGTCAAAAAATTTAAATTAATGCCAAATCAATACTACCGTAGGCAAAGATATCACATATAAATTTTGGTTCCGATTGGAGTCGGATAAGGCGTGTCGCAATGGGGTCCAAGGCCAGATGCTCCATGGAGACTGAAAATAAAAATATTTGTTTCATTTAATACCCAAAATCGATACTACTAAAGTCGAAGACATCACATAAAAATTTTGGTTTATAGTAGCATCGAGGCTTAATAAATCGGGTATACAAATTTTCTTCCTACATTTAAGGACCACCCTAATGTACATACATGTACATTGGAACAATCACGAGTTGTATGGGATTCGCAAAAGCGTATATTTTTGTCACTACCCGCGCATTTTCGGATAGCTTTAGGATGAAAAATAAGATGTGCAAAAAACCGGGCATCTGTAGTGGGAAAAAACCAGTCAATTTGGACTTAAAGCCAAAAAATTAGCAAAAAATAGTGTAGGGCTTTATAGACTAATATCTCTTAAAATCAAGGCTTGGACAAAAATAACACTATGAACACTTTTTGTAGAACGAAACCAGGAATATTTCTTTCGTAGAGACTTTTGAACTACGAGTGTCCGTTCTTGGTTCTTAAGAGGTCAAGCTTAAGTTTTTTAAAACTAATTTTTCTTAACAGCAAAAATAAATACTTGAAAAAATATTGAGTTATATTAGGGGCTATTACAGAATCCATCGTAGTGCTCTCATTCAGCATATCGCTTTTAAAAAAATATACCTTTTTTCAATCGTGGGAGAACCTCAAGTTGCATAAATATTTCATTTTTTCTAAGTATGTTCCGGATTTAAGTAAGCAAACATCTACAAATAAAAATAATCCCTGCAAGACATTAAAAAGATTTGCAGGTATCTTCTTGTTTCAATAACTCACATCTTTCTCCATGAGCAATGGATCGATTTTATGTACACACCTCCATACCAAGTTCCAGTATTCTACCACAAATATTTCCAAGGATATGCGGTAGGAAAAAGTCAATTCGGACGAGAAGTTCCACGCCCCTTTTCTTACAACCCCAATTTTCTCCAATGGGTATGGAATTGATTTTATATATTCCAAAACAAAGGCGGCCGCTGCGGACAAAAAGAAGTAACTTTTGTCAATTTTTTTTTTTGTAGAATGGGCTTCCGGTTAAAAGATAGACTTCCGGTCGATTTAACTAACTTCCGGTCGAAACCGGAAGTCGGTAATATGACCAAAAGATGAAAGATCCCACGACAGCCGGTTCTACGTACCGGAATGACTCGGGTTTCACCCGACCAAGGGCTGTTGTTTCGGCGATCTAACCCCGTTTAGGTCGGCGAAGTATCTCAGAAGTTGTCCGTCCATAGGGCAACATTCACTACGCATTCTCCTACTCAGGGCTGGCATCGAGTCAAACCCTGGGCCAGAAATATACACCTGCTGTGTATGCCGAAGACGATTACACCACAACTCCACCTCAGTCAAGTGTAATGCCTGCGAGGGGTGGAGTCACCTCAGGGTCTGCTCGGGACTACTGACACACAGACAGTGGACCACGTCGTACGTGGCCCTCTGTTGCTCAAACAGAGCAGCCTCCACGGCAAACCATAGTCCGCCCGTGCAGCCCCACACACTCACACAGCAACCACACACAGTCGCCACAACACAACAACATAATAACACCACAGACCGTACCACAGCCACCACAGACCACATAACTCACACAACCGCACCACCACCCACACGCCGCCGCCAACAACTCCTGGTTCCCCCTACAATCTGCACGGTATGTCAGACCAGAATATTCCGTAATGTGACATCAGTCAAGTGCAACACCTGCCTTGCCACTTTAGGGCATGTTCAGGTCTGCGTACCACGCGAGATTGGACGGGGAACTTCGAGGGCCCGTGTTGCGCTGCTCGGTCGCTGACTTCAATTGCGACGCCCCCCACCACCACCACAGGGCGGCAATCACCTCAGCAGCACACACAGCCAACGGCGGTAAGAACATACACCTCACTTACACCCCACATCACGACACGTCTCCCGAACCACATGAAGCTCCTTCAATTCAACTGTAACGGGCTACAGAGCAAGATTGAGGAGATAACCGTCTTCATGTGTCGGCATGGTATATTAATAGCTGCGGTCCAAGAGACGAAGTTGCACAGCAATTCAACTTTGTTGAATTGCGCCGGGTACAACGTGCACCGTCGAGATCGCGAGCGAGATAATGGTGGTGGCTTAGCGTTCATCACGCACCACACCGTGCAGTATCGTCTTATCGAAGCAGACATCGACCGCAGGGATACCACCCTAGAATGTCAGGGCATCGCTATCCGGTCAGGCGATGTCGAGCTCGAAATATTTAACATATACATACCCCCTGTCACCTGCTGCCCGGCAGGATATCATCCTGATATAGGTGCGCTCCTCAGAGGTGAAAACCGTATGGTAGTAGGTGACTTTAATGCGCACCACGATCTTTGGCACTCAAGCCTGTCAAACGATCGTAGGGGAACAGACTTGGCTGAGCAGATAGACGATTCGACATTCTGCACAATGAATGACGACGCGCCCACCAGGATTATGGGTAACTGCAGTAGCTCGCCAGACATCACAATAGTCAGCGCTGGTCTGATAAACAGCATAACGTGGCGACCTATGCTGACCCTAGCATCAGACCATCTACCCATAGTCATCTCGATTGATAAACCAACCGACTTTGCCTCCGCCAAACACCGGACCTATATCAACTTTTCTAAAGCTGATTGGAAAGGTTATGCGGAGTTTACCGAAAACACCTTCGCAGCGCTCCCCACACCAACCGACGTCCATCTCGGTGAACGTAAGTTCCGCAGGGCTATCACTGCTGCTGCAGCTCGCTTCATACCGGCAGGATGTATATCGGACCCACGTCCAAACTTCCCTGCCGAAGCGGCTGTTCTAGCTGATGAGCGTGATAGCCTTCGTCAGGCCGATCCCGGAGATCCCCGTATCAGGGATCTCAACGCGGAGATTCGGCAACTTGTAAACGTACATAAGCGGAAGAAGTGGGAGGAGCACCTGAAGACTTGTAATTTCACCTCTGGTGTGAGCAAGCTTTGGTCAACCGTGAGGTCATTGTCTAATCCGACGAAGCACGACGACAGAGTCGAAATTTCCTTCGGCGACCATGCTTCGTCAGACCCGGAGCGATGCGCGAGCTATATTAGCCGGCAGTTCATACTGCATCCTCCGGTGGACAAAGCCAAGCGTCGAGTGACCAGAAGGCTGCACAAACTGACAACAACTTGTGCCCCCCTTGCTTTCACTTGCGGTGACGTTCAGGTGGCCATCGGGAAGGCGAAAGCCTCCAAAGCCATGGGTCCCGACGGAATATGCATGCTGATGCTGAAAAATTTGGGTCCTGCGGGGGTAGCGTACCCAACGGTGGTCCTCAACCTGTCAATGGCCACTCTCATCATCCCAGACATCTGGAAGGTGGGGAGAGTGGTCCCACTGCTCAAACCGGGGAAACCCGCCAACAAAGGAGATTCGTATCGTCCGATTACACTCCTTTCCCCGGTAGCGAAGACACTCGAGGCCTTGCTACGCCCGTACTTCACAAACCACCTGACCCCAGCGAAGCATCAGCATGGTTTCCGTAAAGTGCACAGTACAACAACAGCACTTAACGCCATAAACACTCAGATAACTCGTGGCCTTAACCGTAACCGTCCCTGTGAGAGAACGATTCTGGTAGCGTTGGACTTGTCAAAGGCGTTTGACACCGTCTGCCATTCCACGCTACTAGAAGATATAGAGGCCGCCTCTCTCCCACAGAGGATCAAACGGTGGTCGGCAAATTATCTGAGTGGTCGACATTCGTCGGTAATATTTAGAGACAAAACGAGTAAGCAGCGAAAAATAAAACAGGGAGTTCTTCAAGGTGGTGTCCTTTCCCCGCTACTGTTTAACTTTTATATTTCAAAGCTCCCTCAACCACCAGAGGGAGTCTCGATTGTCTCCTATGCCGACGATTGCTCGATCATGGCGACTGGGAATGGAATTGATGACCTGTGTTCGAAAGTAAACGGCTATCTCTCCGAACTTTCTCGCTTCTTCACTGCAAAGTGTCTAGCCCTCTCCCCTACGAAATCCTCCGCGACCCTGTTCACAACCTGGACGAAGGAGGTCAGACTACCGCTGGGGATTCACGTCGATGACACACCAATTCCGACGGTGAATAACCCCAAAATGCTCGGAGTAACATTCGACAGCCTGCTCTCCTTCTCTGCGCACTCAACCGCTATTGTCAATATAGTACAGAGCCGCAACAAGGTCCTCAAGTCGCTAGCCGGCAGTACTTGGGGCAAAGACAAAGAAACGTTGCTGGCAACATACAAGGCAATAGGCCGGCCGGTTTTGAACTACGTACGCAGCGCCAGTGTGGTCGCCAGGGACTAGTAGGACGCAGTGGACGAAGCTACAGACGGTACAAAATACGGCACTTAGGACAGCGACGGGATGCCTCCTGATGTCGCCTGAACACCACTTGCACGGCGAGGCGCAAATGCTCCCAGTTAAGGAGCATAATATAATGCTCTGCAAGCAGTTCCTGATCGGGAGCCACAGAAGTGGCCACCCAAGCAGACAGCTGCTTGCAGAGGAGCCCTCGCCTAGGCACGTCAGGAGGCATCTATATGAACTGACGGACGAAGTCCAGAGGTTCATCAAGCAACCTCTGGACCCGACAGCGTACAGACAGGCCCTGAACGGCATTCACAGGGACTCAGTCTCGAGTTATGTAGACTCTAGACCTGTGAATGCCGTTCTAGGCATACCACCCCCCGGACATAGACGAGACAGAGCTTCATCTGCCTCGGGAGACACGCACTACACTCGCACAACTTCGCTCCGGCTACTGCAGCAGGTTGAACTCCTACTTGAGTAGGTTGAATGAGGATGTGCCGAATGAGTGTCCGGCATGCGGAGAGACCCCACATGACTCGAACCATCTCTTCGCATGCCCGAAAACCCGACAACCCTAACGGCCTTGTCCCTGTGGACAAATCCCACAGAAGCTGCACGCTTCCTAGGGTTGCCGTTAGTGGAACTTGACGACAACGACTGAGATACCAACCGATCTGGGCGGGGTTGTTGTAGCCGCTACAACAACAACAACAACAACAACCAAAAGATGAACATCCCCGGTTTGGTAATTCATGTTTTTCCGATTTCCAGTAAATTTCGTCCATTTTAGGGAGAAGAGGGGTGTGAATGGATACCTCGTTCCGTTTATAAGTGAGCCACGTACGTAAGCCTAGCGGTTTCACATAAGGCGAGGTTGCCCAGCGTTCGTTTGTTGTTTGTATAATGCTATTCCCAACTTTATTTTAAAAGTGTCCGTTAGTATACCTACCATGTCCTTCCAAGGAGAAAGGGACCATTTCTGGCCAATTGGGTTGTGACCTATAATACTAGGCCATCTCGTTTAGAAATATGTTTCATTTATGGAGAATCTTGTGTTAACCACGCTAGAGTCTACAGATTTCATGGCTGGTTGACTGTCAGAGAAGTTAAAGACCTGTATGTTCTCCTTGGGTCTGCCTACCAGGTGCCGAGTATATACTAAAGTGTTCAGGAAGCCGAAAAGATGTTTCAAACTCCACGTCTGAGGAGAAGACTATTCCTCCGGAAACTCTGGCTCCTCGTCATCCCTAAATTTTCCGAGTAGCCAGCTGCAATAATTAGGAACACGATATCTACGGTGACCATCCGTTCTGTTTTTTGCAGGACCGTACTGTTATTTAAAGGTCTGTCCTGCGTAGTTTTTTAAAACGGAAAACCCCCAAAATGTACTGATTTTTTCCAAGTGTCCTGCCTTTGTCCCGCATTTTCTTCGATATTTTAAAATTAACTTCTAATCGAAATAAAAGCAGTGTCGATATCTAATTGATAACTACATAAGGGTAGGCTGGTTTTGAAGGTTCAACTAGTCAATGCGTTCTAAATATTGTACGGTTATGGACAATGAATGACGAGAAATTGAAGACCAGCATCAAATATATCGATAACACTGTTCTACAAATTTTGTGGTAATCGCTTAAGAAAAAAAATATTTTCCAAGCCAATTTTCTTTTCAAACAAGCGTTTTCGTAATTTTTCGAAAAACGTGTTTTTGATACATTTCGGACCTATTCGTCAATATATCATGAAAAAATTATCCAATCAACATAAGCGACCTATAGTCCTCTTTCGAACTGTTGGTCGTTTCATGAGATATTGAGGAATAACTGAAAAAGTACTAAAAATACGTTTTTCGAACAAATCTCGAAAACACTTCTTTGAAACCATGGGTATTTTTTTCGTCTTCAACGACCCAAAGTTTGCCTAAAAAATTTGCTTTACAGAGGTTCATATTTCGTGTTAAGTAATATGTAATATGCCTAATTATAATTTTGTAAATATTCAATACTAAAAGATTAATACTAATGAAGCAAATGTGATTTATGTTAAAAGTTTAAAATTGGATTAATAATTAAGAAATATACACTCTTTGTTATTTGAATAGCGCATCTTTTTAATACTTAGTAGGTACAGTTTTCCTTTTGTTTGTTTAATATCCATTAACTTTTCATAAAAATATAGCATATTCTACGTCTACATCCCATTTAAAAATTTTTTGAAAATTAAAAAAAAAATAAACATAGGGGCGACAATTTTTTTTGTTGACGGTGCTGCGCATTTTCTTCCATATAAAATTTTTTTTCAAGCATACTTTGTATGGCAGAAAATCCAAAAAAGGGTGCGCTATTCAAATGACGAGGAATGTATAATGTATATTATACTATATACGAGTAATGTATATTATGTAGTATATTTTTATTATTTTTATACTACGCAATTATATGTAAGTCAATTTTTTTTTAAATTGTCCTGCATTTTCAAAATATATTTATGGTCACCGTAACGATATCGAACCGAAAGTATCGATATAAAAAGATTCGAGATTCCAAATATCGATACCAAATTCGAAAAATTAACTCCGAATATTGGTCTCATTTTTCAAATTTTGTACAAATAGTCTTGCCCGAATCCAAGAGTTTTTAAATTTTGACGTTTTCATTTTTTTTAACATTTTGTCACGCCAGACCAGATAGGAAATGCCTATATGAATAGGGTGATCCATATAGACCTTTTTTTATTTTAAATACACTTTAAACAGAACTGGATGTCGGAATCTTTATAATCACCCGAAAGAAAAATCCATGACATTTACTTAAAAAAAATCATTCAAATGTTGGCCGCGACTACGCTGTAGGTTGTCCATTCGGAAGTCACAATTTTCAATTACTCTTTCCAACCAATCGCGAACTACGCGATTAATGTTGGTTTCTAAGTTGTTAGCTTATCGAGGAAGACTTCTGACTTCACATAACCCAAACGAAAAACAATCCAAATGTGTGATATCACACGACAAATTTTGCCGACATCACGGGCTTCAATTTCAGGCCACAAAAAGGCCATTCTAATGGTGCGGTAGCGCTCGTTATTTACGGTTATGTGCTCTCTGCGGCCAACATTTGAATGACACTATTTTTTTTTAATAAATATCAGAGATTCCTCTTTCGGCTGATAATAAAGATTCAGATATCAAGTTCTGTTTTAAGTATTTTATTTACAATCAAAAAACTAAGGTCTAGATGGATCACCCCATAATTTTCCTTAAGTACATCAAAAAGAATTTTATAAAAGACATTTTTAAAATAAAAGATATTTTTAGTATAGTGTGCAATATGTTATTGGTCACATTACATTTATAATATGTACATTTGGGATTCTAGACGATACAAGGGTTCTGGTACTGGATCCCAAAACATATCGTTTGAAAACTATCGAGTAAAAATTGTCGGTATCGAATAGAAAAAATATCGATATGGTATCGTATTGTGTCGAAATTCGTATCCCTAGCAATAATGGCTATCTCTCGCGCAAATACGTCAAGCGGGTGCAGATGTAGAATCGCATCGTTGTGCATACAGTTATGCATACTTAGCGTTGCATGAGAGTTGTCACATAAGGAATGTGTTAAATGGGCTTTGCGTGTAAGCGGTTACCCAACGCATAGCACTTCACATATAGAATTCTGTTGGGTATTGATTTTTACGTAAAAATGGGAAAGCAGTGCAAAGTATGAAGAACTTGGAGCTCCGCTTATGCAAAGCTAGGGCTCCATGGAGTAAAATCGGACGCTCCATGGCCGTGTAGATCCAGTGAACTATCCTGGGTCAGAAACCCCATGATACACCAATCGCCATTTTACAAGTGAAGAGCGCTTATGTGACTTTTTTAATGCGTTCCGTGCGTTGACATTCCATACCAGCTTACTGTCGATAATTACTCCTAGATACTTGACTTCAGGCTTGAACTATTGAGCTCAGGAAGTTTAAGAGCTGGTAAAAAGGCCTAACTCAGTTTTAGTTGGATTCACACATCACACCTCAGTTTTTGGCCCAAGTAACTAATTAAGCGTGAGATCGCACGAGGTTTTAGAAAAGTTCTCCTGTACGCTTATACAAAAACCCCATACCCATCCACCTACATGCGCCACAACAGTTTGTTCACCGTCAACACCCATATGATTGGACAGAGAACACTCCCCAAAGGAGTGCCCCTCCTGTCAGAACTTCGAGCCGCATGTCCCCCCAGTTCTGTGCGCACCACCCTTCTTATGAGCAATTGGTGGATGAGCCCAAGCAGAGATTTATCCACTCGCAGGTCCATCAGAGCAGAGGTAACCGCTTAAGGGAGGACATTGTTTAAAGCCACTGCTATGTATGCTCCATTGCGTGTTGTATCTGGGCCGGATTTATTCCATTTGATCCTGGAATTTTTTTAGGCTTGAAATTATATATAGCGATCAACAGATTTTTCTGTAATTCGCTGGTTATCGAAGATCGAAAGTGAAATTCGTATTATGAGCTATGCAACCGTGTCGAAATTTTCGTTGAGTATCGAATTTTCTGTCGAAAAGAATTTTGCTTTCGATGGTGTGGTGAAGTCTTAGAAAATTGTGAAAAATTTATGATTTTGCATTTGTTTTCTTATTTTTTGGCGCCTAGACACTAATTTTAAATAATTTTTATTAATTTCATGCAGTTCTAACGTCGTGAATACTATACACAAGCTCGAAAGTCTGGTTTTACTTATGAAAGAAAATCCCGATACGCTGTTGGCACGATCTCTGAGAACAAAATCATAGAGCTGTTTATGGATTAAATATATTTTAAATAGATTTGGATCACAAAATATCTGAAATATATTGTATGTCAAAGTATATTCGAAAGACTGCACTTAAACTCTCTTAAACGTTTTCTGTTCCTGGCCAGTTTTCTAAGCTCTCATCCTCTGACGGATCGTTCAACCAGAACTCCGTTGTACTAAATCAAATTTTTTTTTCCACGTTGTTATAAACTTGCTTTTTTGATTTCATTTTAATTTGCACAAATTTACATATGTATATACGTATAAGCACACTATTTACTTTGCTCGATTTGTAAAGACAGCTTCTCAGCGGTGAAAAATATACTATTGTGAACAACCTAAACGAGCGAAATTCACAATAGCGCTATTCTTCATCGAATAAGCGCCATAATACCAAATGAAAACTCGTTCGTGCTGATCGACCAGAGTCGAAGATCGAATGCAACTCATAATAGGGGCCTTTGTTTCGTCATAAATAAGATTCTGAGACCATTCAACCAGACTGACGCATTTGGTCTCTTTTACAGCCAATTTTACGAAAACAATTTAAGTGAAAAAAGATTTTAATTTTTTGAAACCGGCTGTTAGGGTACGTTCACACAGAAAGCGGAGGCGAGTCGAGCGAAGCCGTTCCGAGCTGAGTGAAGCTCTTTATAGGTATGTACATATAGTTCGTTATATTTTCAAAAATGAGGTGTCAAATGACAGTGCTTGGCCTGTAGATGTGCAATAAAGTTTTCTTACTTTTGAAAAGGGTTGCCACCTTTTAGAAATTTTATTAAAATTATTTAATAAGTTCAAAGAATTAGATATTACAATATAGGTATCAATTGAACTAGTTTTGAAAATATTTTACTTCTAAATGACACGTAGAAGGGTTGCCACATGTTTAAAAATTCATATTCACCTTAATTAAGGGAATAAGGTAACTGAAATATGTATATCAATATGACTGTCAGACAAATGAAAAAATTTGACATATTAGACATAGACATTGACATAGAGTCCAGTCATTTAAAAAGATGTATGTATTTGTAACAAAACAACAAATACGATGGCGTAATCCTATGACGTAATTATTATTTCAGTTTAACAAAATTCGATTTTACAAACAGGTTGCAACCCTAATTCAAATTTAATTCAAATGGAATTTGATTTTTTAAACGGGTGGCAACTCTCTAGATGTAGCTAGCACAGTTCGATTGATGCCCATCTCTTAATAATTCATTTAACTTATAAACAAATTTTAATATAATTTTTTAACAATCTAATTTGTTAACAGGTGGCAACTCTTTAAAAAAAATAAACCTTCTATTGTCCATAGGTCAAGTTTTTTAATCTGACACTTCATTTTTGAAAATGGAACGAATCGTGCAGATCTCAAGGCACTGACTAAAAATGAAAAAAATTATTTTATGCATTTGCGAAAAACGCATTACTTTAGAAAGTGCAAAAAATGAGCAGGTTTTTATTTCTTTTTTTGAAAGCTTAAAGCCCGTGCTGTGTAACAAAATAATATAAAATGACCTATTTTTACAGATAATTTTTATGCATTCCATTAAAATATAGTGGCTTCCTGGCGGCATATAATTAATTTTTTAGGGAAATGTCTGTTTAATTCTTTTTAGGGGATAAATTGTCTCTACAAAAATACCAAACAAGTTCACATTGCATATAACGAATTTTTCGATTTTTTCCCACTTATTTAGGCGGCATTCTGCGCTGCTGCAAACAAGATAGCAAAATCCTACTAATATTATAAATGTGAAAGTTTGTGAGTGAGTGTGTTTGTTTGTAGCTATTTCACGCCAAAATGGCTGGACATATTTCAATGAAATTTCGCACACTTATAGGCTATGACCTTGATTAACATAAAGGATATTTTTTGAAGGGGGTTGCCACTTTTTTCAAAAGTTAAAACCAACTACTTATCAAAGTTAGATAAATTGTTACAACAATGTGGATGTCAAACAAAAGCAGTTTAAAAACGATTTATTTTATAAAATATTTTTGATGAGAGTTGCCAGCTTTTCATAAACTTAAAGTCAATTTAATTAACTATTTCCAATATTTTAGTATGGGTACCAAATGAGAAAGGTTTAAGACAAATTTATTTCTAAATATTTTTAAAGAAGGTTGCCACCCGTTAAGAAATTCAAATACAATTTAATTAAAAAGCTAAACGAAATGATTTAATAAGGGTATCAAACGAGAGAGGGTTAGGAAGACTTTATTTCGAAAATATTTTTGAAGAGAGTTACCACCCGCTTATAAATTTAAAACCGTTTTAATGAAACCTACTAATATTATAAATGTGAAAGTTTGTGAGTTAGTGGGGGTATATGTTTCATGTCAACACTGCGGGGCGTATATCAATGAAATTTGACTCACTTATAGGCTATGACCTGGATTAATATGCTGGATATGAAGGGGGTTGCTAGTGTTTTTTTTTTTGTTAAGTTAGACGAAATACTACAACAATGTGGGTGTCAAAAAAAAGGTTAAAAAATATTGTTGAAGAGAGTTGCCGCCTTTTTATAAACATAAAATCAATTTAATTGACAATTCAAATCAAATATTTTGGTATCGGTTTCAAATGAGAGAGGTTTAAGACAAATTTATTTCAAAATGTTGTTAAAGAGTGTTGCCACCTGTTAAGAAATACATAATCAGTTTACTTAACAAGTTAACCAAATAGTTTTAATATGGGTATCAAAGGACAGAGGGTTGAAAAGCTTTCTTTCGAAAATATTTTTGAAGAGAGTTCCCACCAGTTGAGAAATTTAAAATCATTTTAGTCGACAAGTTAAGTAAAGTATTTAAATATAGGTGTCAAACGGAAGAGGTTTTGGTAAGCTTTGCTGACTTTCAAGCCCCTGCAACTGTATGAAAAGTATAAAACCGCTTTTTTTTAAGACATCGCGCACAGACTTCGAGAAACAGCACATGGCGAGGAAACTCTGAGGTTAATTGGGGATAAAATTTTCTCAGTGGTGGGAAAAGGGATGTGGGATTTCGGCTCGCCCACTCCGCAACGAGCGGGAGAACTGTTCAATGAGTTATTCAGGGAGTTGAACTATAACACCACGAACTTGGGGCTCAAGTCACCGAAACAGAACCTAAACTATTTCCCGAGCAAAGACAAATTTCTCATAAAATTGTAACTGGCAAGACATTTCTGCTGAATTTGCTACTGGCACAGTTGCGCATGGACAAAAATGTTGCACTAGCTGTTGCCTCCTGAGGGATATTAGCGACCTTGCTCAGCGGAGTAAGGGCTGCACACTCGGAGTTTAACTCCCACTGAATCTTGCGAGTCAGGATCAGTGATCGGACTTCAAAAAAATTCTGTGTGGTAGAATCTGGAGAAAAATGTGGTATATTTCAAAAAAATGTGGTAGGTCACAGGTTTTTGATCAAACATTGTACAACAATTAAAGAAATCCAGTTAGGTTTCACTTAAATTGCTAACTTTTTAATTATACTCTAAAAAAATTAATTTTGGTATAACAAAGTGCTAGATTGAAGTTGCTAAATATTTAATTGAGTTTTGGCAATTTTTTCCTTGACAGTGTAAAGCAGTTCTTTCCATATCACAATATTTTTCGAACATACATTTTTTTGCAACCTTGCGGAGTGCTGCCAGCGTTTCATTCTGTTACATCACGATGTAGCGAACAAATGTGGCACGTTGCAGAAACCGCTACTTGTGGTTTGCCTATTTTGATAATTCTCAAGTAAGTGTAAACAACGCCTCAGAAACTTTAGATGCACTGAAATTTGCTAATACTTTCACAAAAATCGCCGTTTTTTTATTTTCGCTATTATTATTTTTTAAATCATATATTTTAAAATTTAACGTAATGAAACCACTTTTCCTGTCGAAAAATTTACTATTTTACAGTTTATTTTATCATCTTTTTCGGCTTTGTTTACTTTTACTTGAGAAATTTTATCACCGCAGGGAATGCGGAATCTTTTATTATATCATTCTTGTTACCATATAGTGTTTAGTGTTGGATAATATTTACTCTTAAAATTAAGGAAATTATGTCGAGCAAAAATAAAACTAGGTACTCAAAAGCGCGAATATGTGGTAGATTTCAGACCTTGTGTGGTAGATGTGGTAGATGCTCAAACAAAAAAGTGGCAGATCTACCACAATGTGGTAGAAGTCCGATCACTGGTCAGGATACATCAACTTGCATCATTAGGAAAGCAATGATGGCGCAAGAATGATAGAATACAAGATTGCGCCGATCAGAGAGGATTTTTGAGAATAACTTTTGTGTGACGTCACACTGGTGCAATTGCGAGAGAGAAATGCCAAAACGTGAGCAAGAATGGAAGAAGAAAAAGTGTTGCAAGGAAAACGTAAACAAGTTGCACCAGTGTGACGTCATGCAAACAACTATTCCGTCAATTTCGTTAAGAGAGGAATAGCGGTCCGAGATCGGCGCAACCTTTGTATTCTCTCAATCGTGATGATGGCGGGGCTATATTGCAACAATGCAAATTTGTAGTTTGGGAAAATGTACGATGTCACACAAGCATGCAGTCGAAGCACTTGATCGAAGCTTGCAAGATATCCGCGGCAGCCGTTTGCTGATGGGTGAGGTAGTCGTATTGTTCGCAGATTTTCGGCAGACGCTACCTGTCATCGAGCGTGGCACTGTGGGCAAAGGTGGAAATATTGAACCTCACAACTAACATCCAGTTATAGAGTTCAGATTCTTTGCTCAATACCTCCTTGTCGTCTAGTGAGGCGACCACATACATGTCTGTTGATACAGTGATGGCGAATGAGGATGCAACAACATATCCTATCGAGTTTCTAAACTCTTAGGGATTTTCAGGAGCGTCGTCCCACAAACTGCAATTAAAGGTTGGGGTGCCAGTCATATTGATGCTTAACCTTAACTAATGGAGCTGAAAAGACAAGCCACCATCATCACTGGCGGGTCCAAAGGACATCAGTATTGATACCACGAATTCCCAGCAAACATGTCATTTCAGTTTAAACCAGGGTTTGAAATGCTTAAGCAATATTAGAAAAGGCAACGAAAATATGCTGATGCTGTGCTTCTGAAATTGTCTTGCTTCAAAAGCAATATTCATGCTTTTGCTTTGTCTTCGAAAAAAACGAGCAGCCACAGCAGTAGCACGAGAAAAGCTGAGAAGCGAACGATTGTTTGCTTAGGCCGTGGTTACGCCCCCAATTTCGATTGGCAATCACCGTGCAATTGTTGTTGTGCACAGCACGGAGTGGGAGAATTTTCAAAATCGGACAGCCAGCACGATTTGCTGGGTGAACCGAACAGCCAGCACGCCAATTTTTCAGGGTGGCAATACGCTATTTTGCGAAAAAATATTAGTATTAAAAATTAGAATAGTAAGAAATATCTTTTTATTATTATTATAAAGTAGATATTAAAAAAAAATATTATTATTATAAAAATTAAATATTAAAGAAGGAAAAAATATTAAGTTGTTCTTCCATTTTTCATTTTCGACTTCAATTTTGATGCATTTTTACTTCAGTGCTGCCATTATGTGCGAAATCGTATGAAATGGAAAAAGGCATTTCTTAAGAAGCAACCCTGTGCTCGCCAATCAGCAAACAGACTGTAACCACTTCTCACCAATCGCCTAAATTTTTCTCTTTTGATTGGCAATTAAAATTGGTGGCATAACCACGGCCTTACCGGCACGCACGATTCAATTAGTCTGTTCCTTTGAACTTCGGACTAAAACCTGTGGAACTGTCAAACTACAATTTTACTCTCTCTCAAGTGATAGTAAAAGGAGATGCAGAAGTGCACGGGAACGTAAAAAGCAATATTTCCTGTAAAACCGTCAGTCGGTTTGTTTACATGTCATTGGTACAACACTGATTTGGCTGAAATATCACTAAATAATTATTAAAATCTATACATATTCAAATATTTCGTTGTTTACTTTCATTTTTTAACAAATATAAAGTTCTTTGCTTTCACCGCTTTCTGTTTTTGGTTGCACATGTAAATCAGCTGATCGTTTGACACTTTTCATGAACTTACAGGAAAAAAAAACTCCGGACTAAGTCCTGTAACTTCTGACTAGGAACAGTTGCTCAGTTACTCTCTCGAAAGTGTTCCCACTTACAGGTTTTATGTCAATATGAACGACTTCCTGTAATTTCTGACTAAATCCTGTAAACCGGACTGCTATTGGAACAGACTAAATAATACAAGGTTCGATAAACTGACAGTTGTCTCTCTCGCACCCGCTCGCTTAGCAGTGGCACCAGGGTTGGCACTGACGAAAAATAAATTTACCATCCACTTGAGAAAATCTACCAAATCTGGAAAATATCTACCAATAAATTTTTTATAGTTATTTAAATAAAAACTATAGTTTTGTTGTTTTTTTATTTATTTTAATTAAAACTATAGTTTTTTATTTTTTTAGTTATTTCAATAAGAATTAAAATTATTTTTAAGGAACTTTTTATTAAACTATATATACGGTATTTGAGTCATATTATTGGCATATTCGCAGCTTCCTTTAACCGAAAGCGGAAGTGATGAAACTAAAGGCAACAACGAAACCTCATAATTTGGGAAACTTCAACTCGAGTTATTATAGACAAATACAGTGACTGACAGTGGTGAGGTTTTTATTATTCGCAATCTTTTTCAAAAACAAATTTTTTGTTGCTTTAACTAAATCCATAAAAATTAAGGATTAAAATTATATACATACAACATTTAGAAAATTCAAAAAAATTTTGTCCAAATTTCGAATTTTTTACTCTGAATTTTTAGAACAATTTAAGGTATCGAGTTTTAAAGCAAATAATACTTGAGTATAGCTCACAATGTGCTTCCCGTTGATTTTTTTTTGTCGCCAATCTTTTGTGTTTTTTTTTTTATTTAACAATTTCTTTTGATAAAAAATTGCATTGATTTAATTTTTTTGCGAACAATCATAGTGCATACCTTTAAATTTTTTCATTATATGTATTTAAATAATCATTTAAAATATTTAGGCAATCAAAAGCTCCTCGGGATTCCAGTAAAATGAGTTTTGAATGGAGCACGATATGTTCACCTTATATCGATATACATTTATACCTGTGTAACTTTATTAAAAGTATGCAAAGAAAATTATAATATAAAGATAACTACGAAAAATAAATCGGGAACGAAAAGTTCAACAAAAATCTACCAAAATGAGAAAAACCTTTTACCTTTTTACCAACCCAAATTTTTTCTACCAATTTTGGTAACAATTTACCAAAGTGGCAACCCTGAGTGGCACCGTGTTGCTTCTTTGCAAACTTACTTGGAAAAAGTGTAACTTTGGTGTGAAATGGATGTATAAGATTTGGGCAATATGTTTATTTGTATATACATATGAAGCACATTTAAATGATGAAAACATAACTTTTTTTAAATTGGATGTTTACATAAAACTCGCAGTAGTGTTATATTAATTTTGAGCCCTTTTGCAGTTTTTATACAGCTAAATAGCACATAAATTACGTAATTCACGTACATAGATACTGAAATATTACGTTCAATATTTCGTTTTAAATGCCAGATTTCCTGCAAATACATTAGAATTTACAAAAGGAATTTCACTACTAATTGCCTACTTTGCGTACTTTTCTACTTCCATTTACGCACCAAGGGATTTCATTCTTCGTCTTTCTCCGTGCTTCGTAAATGCAACCTTTTGTAAGGGAGTGTCAAACCGCGGCTGTCAATAATTATCTAACCTTGTATTATTGAATCATGACCGGCACGAATGCGATGATTATCTGCAAAGGCATCATTCAATAATACAAGGTTAGATAATTATTGACAGCCGCGGTTTGACACTCCCTTACAAAAGGTTGCATTTACGAAGGATGGAGAAAGGGGAAGAATAAAATCTTTTGGTGCGAAAATGGAAGATTTTGCTTCGTTTTGCTTTGCTTCAAACGTTTTTTATGTGAGCATACTCATGCATATGCCTACATCGATCTTATATGTCAACGCAAAGAACTATTAAGCAAAGCGAAGAAAGTTGTATGTGAATCACCCCCTTATTCTAGAACCCGAATTTTCGTAATTCGTAATTCGTAGCTACGCTACGAAAAACGAAAAATCCACATGCTGCAACCCTTGCGGAAACATGTGCAGCATTGCCAGCTATCAGTTGTTTTTCGAAGATAGCTGAATCAAGGAAAACAAAGTGGAAAGGAATTAAAAAAACACTCATCATGTGCTTGTTTATAGTAAAATTTATTGATATTCAATATTTTGAGGAAAATTATTTATTCTGATGCATTTGCAGTTATAGCAGCGGAGTAAGAGTGCGCTATGGCAATGGACTCACAAAGGTATGCGGAGTTGCCGGTCATAGTAACCATGGGGGCTTCTATGTTAGCTTTGGTTGAATTGTTGAACCACAAGCCAGAACTCCTCCTATGCCTGAAGCTCTGGTTCTCGATCCAGTTAATGCAATAACAGCTTCTTCCAAGCCATTGAAAACATGCACTTTGTTAGGTCCAAAATTACGCAAAAAAGCTTACTCGTTCGTTTTTAGGCATGCCATTGTTACGAATTTCAAAAGTTCGAAAATACGATTCGGATTGCAGCATACTATTTCTACGATTCGTAGCAAAATCCGAATATCAGCCTTAACTGTTACATAAGGAGTGTTCGCTATACATTGCGTTTGTTTACTCATTTCCAGTAAAATGCAGTAAAAGTTTTTACGAATATTCATGTTTTGGCGTTTTCGTCTGCAAAAACTTGCAAAGTAGGGAAAATTGAGAGAGCGAAAAATGACAGTTGAAGTTGCAAGTTTTTACTGGATTTTAATGGATAAATTTTTACTTGTAAGAATTTGCCAGTACGAAAAACAGCTGATCCCATGTTGCTGGATGAAATTTAAACTAATAAGGAAACTGCTTGTGGGTTTTTATTGTTGAAATTCACAAACTAAACCTATTTAAATATAAAATA
>NW_023458555.1:47533455-47540801 GCF_013731165.1 Rhagoletis pomonella
AGTATATTTGGGTAATCCCTCAAGGTTTCGAGGATAATCGTAACAATATTTTTTGAAGGGGGTTGCCACTTTTTTCAAAAGTTAAAACCAACTACTTATCAAAGTTAGATAAATTGTTACAACAATGTGAATGTCAAACAAAAGCAGTTAAAAAACGATTTGTTTTAAAAAATATGTTTGATGAGAGTTGCCAGCTTTTCATAAACTTAAAGTCAATTTAATTAACTATTTCAAATATTTTAGTATGGGTACCAAATGAGAAAGGTTTAAGACAAATTTATTTCTAAATATTTTTAAAGAAGGTTGCCACCCGTTAAGAAATTCAAATACAATTTAATTAAAAGGCTAAACGAAATGATTTAATAAGGGTATCAAACGAGAGAGGGTTAAGAAAACTTTATTTCGAAAATATTTTTAAAAATTTAAAACCGTTTTAATGAAACCTACTAATATTATAAATGTAAAAGTTTATGAGTTAGTGGGGGTATATGTTTCATGTCAACACTGCGGGGCGTATATCAATGAAATTTGACTCTCTTATAGGCTATGACCTGGAATAATATGCTGGATATGAAGGGGGTTGCCAGTGTTTTTTTTTTTTTGTTAAGTTAGACGAAATACTACAACAATGTGGGTGTCAAAAAAAAGGTTCAAAAATATTGTTGAAGAGAGTTGCCGCCTTTTTATAAACATAAAATCAATTTAATTGACAATTCAAATCAAATATTTTGGTATCGGTTTCAAATGAGAGAGGTTTAAGACAAATTTATTTCAAAATGTTGTTGAAGAGTGTTGCCACCTGTTAAGAAATTCATAATCAGTTTACTTAACAAGTTAACCAAATAGTTTTAATATGGGTATCAAAGGACAGAGGGTTGAAAAAGCTTTCTTTCGAAAATATTTTTGAAGAGAGTTCCCACCAGTTTAGAAATTTAAAATCATTTTAGTCGACAAGTTAAGTAAAGTATTTAAATATAGGTGTCAAACGGAAGAGGTTTTGGTAAGCTTTGCTGACTTTCAAGCCCCTGCAACTGTATGAAAAGTATAAAACCGCTTCTTTTTTTTAAGACATCGCGCACAGACTTCAAGAAACAGCACATGGCGACGAAACTCTGAGGTTAATTGGGGGTAAACTTTTCTCAGTGGTGGGAAAAGGGATGTGGGATTTCGGCTCGCCCACTCCGCAACGAGCGGGAGTAAGTGTAAACAACGCCTCAGAAACTTTAGATGCACTGAAATTTGCTAATACTTTCACAAAAATCGCCGTTTTTTTATTTTCGCTATTATTTTTTTTTCTTAATCATATATTTTAAAATTTAACGTAATGAAACCACGTTTATTATTGACAAAATTTACTATTTTACAGTTTATTTTATCCTCCTTTTCGGCTTTGTTTACTTTTACTTGAGAAATTTCATCACCGCCGGGAATGCGGAATCTTGTATTATATCATTCTTGTTACCATATAGTGTTTAGTGTTGGATAATATTTACTCTTAAAATTAAGAAAATTATGTCGAGCAAAAATAAAACTAGGTACTCAAAAACGCGAATATGTGGTAGATTTCAGACCTTGTGTGGTAGATGTGGTAGATGCTCAAACAAAAAAGTGGCAGATCTACCACAATGTGGTAGAAGTCCGATCACTGGTCAGGATACATCAACTTGCAACATTAGGAAAACAATGATGGCGCAAGAATGATAGAATACAAGATTGCGCCGATCAGAGAGGATTTTTGAGAATAACTTTTGTGTGACGTCACACTGGTGCAATTGCGAGAGAGAAATGCCAAAACGTGAGCAAGAATGGAAGAAGAAAAAATGTTGCAAGGAAAACGTAAACAAGTTGCACCAGTAGGAGCGTTCCCTATCTCCCAGAAATAGTCAGAAAAAGTCCGAAGTAGTCAGATTTAGTCCAAAAAGCGTTCCTTAACTCGGAAATGACAGCAAAAATGAGAGAGCAACAGTCAGTGAGAGTGACTCTCATCAGTCCGAAGTAGTCAGATTTAGTCAGAAGAATTTTTTCTGGCAAAATCCTGAAAAGTGTCAAACTCAACTGAATTTAAATTAACGGAAATTAAAGAATACGCTAAAAGTGAGAATAATCTAAAAAGTAAAAGAAATGAATTGAAATTGGAAGAAGGCAAAAAATAATTGATATAGCAAGTGTTTATTGTGCTTGTGCTTGTGTGAATGTGTTTTGTACATACATTTCTGTTCTTATTTGACGTTAGTTTTGTTGTTGCCATTCTTTGGACTAAAAATTTGGTTTTTTGCGTTCCTTTACTTTTCCTGTTATTCTCTTTTAGTGAGCGCATTTTGCTTACGCTCTGGCATTTTGACACTTTTCAGATTTTAGTCCAAAAAGATAAGGAATGCACCTAGTGTGACGTCATGCAAACAACTATTCCGTCAAATTCGTTAAGAGAGGAATAGCGGTCCGAGATCGGCGCAACCTTTGTATTCTCTTAATCGTGATGATGGCGGGGCTATATTGCAACAATGCAAATTAGTCAGCGTTGCCAACTTTTGATTTTCAAAAAGCACCAAAAAATTGGAAAACAGGCGTTTTACCAAACTAAAAGCACCAAATTTTTTAATCTAAGGATGCTTTTTTCATAACAGTTTGTATTTAACAAAAGCAAAAAATTAACGATATTTACAAGAATACATACATAAATCAATACACAAAACGTTTTCGCTCATAACGATTGAATAGCCTCTACACATGCTATGATGACTCATGCTTACGACGTAATATCGAAGTACTATTAAAACTATATCTCGAGAAAGAAAAATCGAATCGCAACACACGAAAATAATGCCCTAAGTAGAAATGAGCAACAAATTTGATGTTTTCATTATATAACCTCAAATATCGCAAAAACCCGTGTTTTTGGCAATCTGGGGGTAGGATATCTAAAAATTATAGTACTATAGCAATTGTGCGGCCAGATTTGGATTCAGCACCAAGAAACGATGTGTTTTACTCAGGTGGTAAAAAAATCAAAATTTGTACAAACAATTAGAAAAGAAAAAATAAATACTTAACTTACCTGCGTACCACCATTTTCAACGCGACTAGAATTCACAAGGTGAGTTTGCAACTTCTGCTTTTTATCAATCATGGTTGTATTTTAGTGCATTTAAATTTGTATATTGTTGTAAATTCGGCATCTTCATGAGACACCGCAGCTTATAATATTTCAAATTATTTCAGGTTTTAACTATCTCGGAGTAATATTAGTTCAAAAACGTGACGTTTTAATTTTCAAAAAGCACTAATTCTAGTGCTTAAAGCACCAAGTTGGCAACTATGAAATTAGTAGTTTGGGAAAATGTACGATGTCACACAAGCATGCAGTCGAAGCACTTGATCGAAGCTTGCAAGATAGGCAGCCCTTTGCTGATGGGTGAGGAAGTCGTATTGTTCGCAGATTTTCGGCAGACGCTACCTGTCATCGAGCGTGGCACTGCGGCATTGTGGGCAAAGGTGGAAATATTGAACCTCACGACTAACATCCAGTTATAGAGTTCAGATTCTTTGCTCAGTACCTCCTTGTCGCCTAGTGAGGCGACCACATACATGTCTGTTGATACAGTGATGGCGAATGAGGATGCAACAACATATCCTATCGAGTTTCTAAACTCTTAGGGATTTTCAGGAGTGCCGTCCCACAAACTGCAATTAAAGGTTGGGGTGCCAGTCATATTGATGCTTAACGTGGACGCACCTCGATTGTGCAGTAGCACAAGACTATGCATAATGGAGCTGAAAAGACAAGCCAACATCATCACTGGCGGGTCCAAAGGACAATCAGTATTGATACCACGAATTCCCAGCAAACATGTCATTTCAGTTTAAACCAGGGTTTGAAATGCTTAAGCAATATTAGCAAAAGCAACGAAAATATGCTGATGCTGTGCTTCTGAAATTGTCTTGCTTCAAAAGCAATATTCATGCTTTTGCTTTGTCTTCGAAAAAAACGAACAGCCACAGCAGTTGCACGAGAAGAGCTGAGAAGCGAACGATTGTTTGCTTAGGCCGTGGTTACGGCACCAATTTCGATTGGCAATCACCGTGCAATTGTTGTTGTGCACAGCACGGAGTGGGAGAATTTTCAAAATCGGACAGCCAGCACGATTTGCTGGGTGAACCGAACAGCCAGCACGCCAATTTTTCAGGGTGGCAATACGCTATTTTGCGAAAAAGTATTAGTATTAAAAATTAGAATAGTAAAAAATATCTTTTTATTATTATTATGAAGTAGATATTAAAAAAAATATTATAATAAAAATTAAATATTAAAGAAAGAAAAAATATTAAGTTGTTCTTCCAATTTTCATTTTCCGACTTCAATTTTGATGCATTTTTACTTCAGTGCTGCCATTATGTGCGAAATTGTATGAAATGGAAAAAGGCATTTCTTAAGCAACCCTGTGCTCGCCAATCAGCAAACAGACTGTAACCACTTCTCACCAATCACCGAAATTTTTCTCTTTTGAATGGCAATTAAAATTGGTAGCATAACCACGGCCTTACCGGCACGCACGATTCAATTAGTCTGTTCCTTTGAACTTCGGACTAAAACCTGTGGAACTGTCAAACTACAATTTTACTCTCTCTCAAGTGATAGTGAAAGGAGATGCAGAAGTGTATAGGAACGCAAAAAGCACTATTTCCTGTAAAAACGTCAGTCGGTTTGTTTACATGTCATTTGTACAACACTGATTTAGCTGAAATATCACTAAATAATTATTAAAATCTATACATATTCAAACATTTCGTTGTTTACTTCCATTTTTTACAAATATAAGGTACTTTGCTTTCACCGCTGTTAGTTTTTGCTTGCACATGCAAATCAGCTGATCATTTGACACTTTTCATGAACTTACAGCAAAAGAAACTCCGGACTAAATCCTGTAACTTCTGACTAGGAACAGTTGCTCAGTTACTCTCTCAAATGTGTTCCCACTTACAGGTTTTATGTCAATAGGAACGACTTCCTGTAAGTTCTGACTAAATCCTGTAAGCCGGACTGCTATTGGAACAGACTAAATACAAGGTTCGATAAACTGACAGTTGTCTCTCTCGCACCGCTCCCTTAGCAGTAGCACCCACGGTGGAGAGAATACAGAGGTGGCGCCGATGATGATACCGCTACTCGGCTCTCAGTGATTTTGACAGCATCAGCTGTTTTGGTTACGTCATAGTAGAGAAGACAGCAGTAGTGATGTGCTGAGTCAATACTTTTAAGTACCCAATACTCTCGATACTCGGTACCGAAACATTTAGGTTTCGAATAAAAGGGCACATAGCCCAAAAATATGGAAAAAACGCCTAACAAAACCCGAATGTAAGAGCCAATAGAGCTTTTATACTGATTCAAATGAAAGATGTATATATGTCGGTTCGATGCCATAATACAGAGAAACCCTTACTTGTTTGAAGCATTTTTGTTCCAGCTGAATCGGACGATATCATTTTTGTAGGCCTGGGACAGATTCTGTAACCAGTTAACGACAATTTTCGAATCGGTATCGGTTTTGTCGACGTTTGATATCAAATATTTGTAAGTCAACAAGTGCGATATCGATCCGAAACTTGTCGCTAACTGGCTACAGAATCTCTCCCCTGAAAGGCTTCTTCATCCGTCAAAGTATTTTTCTTGAACCTTGGATCGACCAAGGTTAAAACTGATAAAATAATATTTTTCAGTGGCTATAAGTTCAAGTGTTTTAGCCGATATCATATAAATTAGTAATGAAAGTTTTTTCTAAACCTGAAATGCATATAATGGCGAGGGTTTAATGTAAATAATCGGTATCGGATACCGAAAAGGAAGTATAGGGTACCGAAATCTTTTTAAGTATTGGGTACCGAGTATTGGGGACAATTCAGCACATCACTAGTCGCCCTCATTCTCGCCGCTCTCAGTTGTCAACTCTACGATGACGTCACGCTAAAATTACTCTCACGAATTCTGCTGCAATCGGCGCAATCTTGTATTCTATCATTCTTGGGTTGGCACTGACGAAAAAAAATTTACCATCCACTTGAGAAAATCTACCAAATCTGGAAAATATCTACCAATAAATTTTTCATAGTTATTTAAATAAAAACTATAGTTTTGTTGTTTTTTTATTTATTTTAATTAAAACTATAGTTTTTTATATTTTAGTTATTTCAATAAGAATTAAAATTATTTTTAAGGAACTTTTTATTAAACTAAATATACGGTATTTGAGTCATATTATTGGCATATTCGCAGCTTCCTTTAACCGAAATCGGAAGTGATGAAACTAAAGGCAACAACGAAACCTCATAATTTGGAAAACTTCAACTCGAGTTATTATAGACAAATACAGTGACTCAAAAAGGCACTTGGTGATGTTTTTATTATTCGCAATCTTTTTCAAAAACAAATTTTTTGTTGCTTTCACTAAATCCATAAAAATTAAGGTCTAAAACTATATACATACAACATTTAGAAAATTCAAAAAAAAATTTGTCCAAATTTTATTTAACAATTTCTTTTGATAAAAAATTGCATTGATTTAATTTTTTTGCGGGATTCCAGTAAAATGAGTTTTGAATGGAGCACGATATGTT
The DNA here is from genome assembly GCF_013731165.1 of Rhagoletis pomonella. Taxonomy (NCBI): domain Eukaryota; kingdom Metazoa; phylum Arthropoda; class Insecta; order Diptera; family Tephritidae; genus Rhagoletis; species Rhagoletis pomonella. The sequence goes on from NW_023458555.1 coordinate 47,540,068, forward strand.
CACCTTATATCGATATACATTTATACCTGTGTAAGAATATAAAAAGTATGCAAAGAAAGTTATAATCAGCCTCATTATGTAAGTCGTAAATTAGGTTATGGTGACATGCTTTTTTTTTGAACGCAGCAGCGACATCATGAATTTGTATGAGTTTGCCATAAAAGAAGAGGAAGAACCTTATTTGTCGCCAGAAAAATGGAAATAGATCTAATCTGGCCACAACCACAGCCGTCGCGTAGCCCGGCCATCGCCAAAATAATTATCTACATAAGAGTACGTGTTAAAATAATTTGAGAGCTGTGGTCCGTAGCTCGTCGCTTTCATTGTGTTCGGGCTATAAGGATTAGCCAGTAACAAAATTCAGAGAATAAGGTAGCTTACTCTACCAAAGAGAGAAACTTACTAAGTTTTGCGCGAACAGGAATTAGCAAACAGTAATTGCGTTTGTTTTTTCATTTCCAGTAAAATGCAGTAAAAGTTTTTACGAATTTTCATGTTTTGGCGTTTTCGTACGCAAAAACTTGCAAAGTAGGGAAAATTGAGAGAGCGAAAAATTACAGTTAAAGTTGCAAGTTTTTACTGGATTTTACTGGATAAATTTTTACTTGTAAGAATTTGCCACTACGAAAAACAGCTGATCGCATGTTGCTGGATGAAATTTAAACTAATAAGGAAACTGCTTGTGGTTTTTTATTGTTGAAATTCACAAACTAAACCTATTTAAATATAAAATA
>NW_023458555.1:47540901-47544050 GCF_013731165.1 Rhagoletis pomonella
TTGCAGTGAAGAAGCGAGAAAGTTCGGAGAGGTAACCGTTTACTTTCGAGCACAAATCATAAATTCCATTCCCAGACGCCATGATCGAACAATCGTCAGCATACGAGACTATATTAACACCCTCTGGTGGCTGAGGAAGCTTTGAGATGTAATAATTAAACAGTAGCGGGGACAGGACACCACCCTCTGGTACCCCCTGTTTAATTTTACGTGGCTTGCTAGTTTTGTCTCTGAAAATTACTGACGAGTGTCGACCACTCAGGTAATTCGCCCACCACCGTTTGAGTCCCTGTGGGAGTGAGGAGGCCTCTATATCTTCTAGTAGCGTTGAATGACTGACAGTGTCGAACTCCTTGGACAGGTCCAACGCTACTAGAATAGTTCTCTCACAGGGGCGGCTTCGGTTTACGCCACGAGTTATCTGAGTGTTTATGGCATTAAGTGCTGTTGTTGTACTATGCACTTTACGGAACCCATGTTGGTGCTTCGCTGGGGTCAGGTGGTCGTAAAGTACGGGAGCAGCAGGGCCTCGAGTGTTTTCGCTACCGGGTAAAGGAGAGTTATCGGGCGATAAGACTCTCCTTTGTTGGCTGGTTTCCCCGGTTTGAGCAGTTGGACCACTCTCCCCATTTTCCAGATGTCTGGAATGACGAGTGTGGCCATAGACAGGTTGAGGACCACCGTTAGGTACGCTACTCCCGCAGGACCCAAATTTTTCAGCATCAACAGGCATATTCCGTCGGGTCCAATGGCTTTGGGGATTTCGCCTTCCCGATGGCTACCCTTACCTCACCGCTGGTGAAAACAAGATACGCACTAGGTTTTGGCATTTTGTGCAGCCTTCTTGTCACTCGACTTTGGGCTTTATCCACCGGAGGATGCAGAATGAACTGCCGACGAAGCGTGGTCATCAAAGTTTATTTCGACTCTGTCGTCACGCTTCGTCGGGTTGGACAACATCCTCACGGTTGACCAAAGCTTGCTCACACCAGAGGCGAAGTTGCAGGTCTTCAGATGCTCTTCCCATTTCTTCCGGTTATGTACGTTCACAAGTTGCCGAATCTCCGAAATGAGATCCCTAATACGGGGATTTCCGGGATCGGTCTGACGAAGGTTGTCGCGCTCATCAGCTAGAACAGCCGCTTCGGCAGGAAAATTCGGACGTGGATCCTTAATACATCCTGCTGGGATGAAGCGAGCTGTAACAGCGGTGAAAACCCTGCGGAACTTACGTTCATGAACGTCGGTTGGTATGGGTAGTGCAGTGAAGGCGCCCTCAGTAACATCCGTGAAACCTTTCCAGTCAGCTTTGGAAAAGATGACATAAGTCCGGTCATCCACGGAAGTAAAGTCGGCAGGTTTATCAATCGAGGTGACTATGGCCAGATGGTCTGATGCTAGAGTCAGCATAGGTCGCCATGATACGCTGTTTATCAGACCAGCGCTGTCAATTGTTAGATCTGGCGAGCTGCAGCAGCTGCCCATAATCCTGGTGGGTGCGTCGTCGTTCATTGTGCAGAATGTCGAATCGTCTATCTGCTCAGCCAGATGTATTCCCCTACGATCATTTGACAGGCTTGAGTGCAAAGATCGTGGTGCGCGTTAAAGTCACCAACTACCATTCGGTTTTCACCTCTGAGTAGCGCACCTATTTCAGAGTGATATCCTGGCGGGCAGCTGGTGACAGGGGGTATGTATACGTTAAATATTTCGAGCTTAGCATCGCCTGACCGGATAGCAATACCCTGACATTCTAGGATGGTATCCCTGCGGTCGATGTCTGCTTCAATAAGACGATACTGCACGGTGTGGTGCATGATGAACGCTAAACCTCCACCATTATCTCGCTAGCGATCTCGACGGTGCACGTTGTATCCGGCGCAATTCAACAGGGTTGAATTGCCGTCCAATTTCGTCTCTTGGACCGCAGCTATTAATATTCCATGCCTTCCCATAAAGACAGTTATCTCCTCGATGTTTCTCTGGAGTCCGTTACAGTTAAATTGTAGCACCTTTGTGTGCCTTGTGAGACCGATTGTGATGTGTGGTGTTAAAGAGTTGTGTTGCCTGCCGGCCCCCTGCTGTACGTGCTGCAAAAGGGGGTGGTGCCTTGTGGTGGTGGTTGGCGGCGTCGCGGGGGAGGGATGCGACAAGGCAGCACAGCAGGGGCCCACATAGTCACTGTTGTTGTTGTTGTTGTAGCGGCTACAACAACCCCGCCCAGGACGGTTGCTATCTCAGTCGTTGTCGTCAAGTTCCACTAACGGCAACCCTAGGAAGCGTGCAGCTTCTGTGGGGTTGGTCCACAGGGACAAGGCCGTTAGGGTTGTCGGGTTCTCCGGGCATGCGAAGAGATGTTTCGAGTCTTGTGGGGTCTCTCCGCATGCCGGACACTCATTCGGCGCATCCTCATTCAATCTACTCAGGTAGGAGTTTAACCTGCTGCAGTAGCCGGAGCGAAGTTGTGCAAGTGTCGTTCGCGTCTCCCGAGGCAGATGAAGCTCCGTCTCGTCTGTGTCCGGGGGTGGTATGCCTAGAACGGCATTCACAGGTCTAGAGTCTACATAACTCGATACTGAGTCCCTGTGAATGCCGGTTAGGGCCTGTCGCTAAGCTGCCGGGTCCAGAGGTTGCTTAATGAACCTCTGGACTTCGTCCGTCAGTTCATATAGATGCCTCCTGACGTGCCTAGGCGAGGGCTCCTCTGCAAGCAGCTGTCTGCTTGGGTGGCCACTTCTGTGGCTCCCGATCAGGAACTGCTTGCAGAGCATTATATTGTGCTCCTTTACAGGGAGCATTAGCGCCTCGCCGTGTAGGTGGTGTTCAGGCGAAATTAGGAGGCATCCTGTCGCTGTCCTGAGTGCGGTGTTCTGTACAGTCTGTAGCTTCGTCCACTGCGTCCCCTACTACTCCCTGGCGACCACACTGGCGCTGCGTAGTTCAAAACCGGCCGGCCTATTGCCTTGTATGTTGCCAGCAACGTTTCATTGTCTTTGCCCCAAGTACTGCCGGCTAGCGACTTGAGGACCTTGTTGCGGCTCTGTACTTTATTGACAATAGCGTTTGAGTGCGCAGAGAAGGAGAGCAGGCTGTCGAATGTTACTCCGAGTATTTTGGGGTTATTCACCGTCGGAATTGGTGTGTCATCG
>NW_023458555.1:47544150-47545403 GCF_013731165.1 Rhagoletis pomonella
AGATTTATCGTCACTATGAGGTGCGGTAAGCATTAACGAGACAAGTTTAATTTATGTATGAGGCGGAGATTAAAGCAAAAAAAATTCGATTGCCGATCTTAATTAAAGGTTCTTGAATCTGAGCGCAAAGGGAAGCTTTCGAGATCTATATATGAATATATTTTTATTAATTTTTCTTATTTTCAATGAGGTATTTCGCAGATTAAAAAATTTAGTTCGTAAACCACAATTTCGTTTTGGGGTGTGTCGCGAGAAACAACGAAAAAAATTTGTCCTTTTGGTATTAAAGGTTTATAATTATTTTGAACCGTTCGGAGAAATTATATTGTATTTACCAAATTTTCGAGAAGCTAAAGGTTAGCCTTGTATTACTATATCCGCTTTGTGATTATGAGGGAGCGCGTGACTATGTTTATCACCGAACTGCACTAATGTAATGTATGTGAATATGTATATGCAATTATAAACATGTATGGGTATATGTAATTTTTTAATAGAGAAGGGGTTAGTATATTTTAATAATACTCTCAAAGGAAAATTCGCCAAGCAATTAATTAATTGTACTTTATGTATTTTATGTTGAGCCTTCTGCGTGAAGCAGATTCACATTTACTATGTGGGAATGGGTTTAATCAAATTTTTTCCACGCTGGCATTCGCATAAAGGCACTGTGCGTATATATGTGTATGCACATATACACAGCAGTTATTTATTATTTTACTTTTGCGAGGAAAAAGAAAAGAATAAATAACCAAGAGAAATGTGCATGTATGTATGTTTTATATATGTAGATATAATATATTGGCTAATCGCGAACCGTTCACTTTTTTGCCGGGAACCGTGTACTTTTTGGCGGGAAATCGAGTAAAAGAAATGTACATATATATGTACGGAAATTTTCTGTAACGGGATGAGAGCACCGTTTTTATAAAATTTATGCGATTTTTCTTTAAAGAACAAAATTTTATGTATATGTGATTTTCTAGATTGTATCACTTTTTATGTATGCACTAGGGTTAGTAAGCAATTCAGATTCTTACTCACGGTTTACATGGGATAATTGTGTTTTTTATATTCCAACGGTGCTGGCTCTTTGGAGGCGACGAAGGACCATAGGCACACGCCTGATGCGTGTGGGGATTTTCGCGCTGCTGGCTTTGCAGTGGGCGCTGGAAACGACAGCTAGTTGTTGTGGATACAGATCCGGGTGGTGGTGGCGACGTAAACGGTGACGGCGATGATGTGGAATCGAT
>NW_023458555.1:47545503-47555502 GCF_013731165.1 Rhagoletis pomonella
GGCGTGTGGCTTTGTTGTTGTTAGTGACTTATTCTGATATACTACACTGGCATACGCAGCAGGTGTAGATTTCAGGCCCTGGGTTTGACTCTATGCCAGCCCTGAGCAGAAGGGTGCGGAGAAGGTCTAGCCCTAGGATCGAGCAACGTTTGATGGATTTCGCCGACCTAAACGGGGTTAGATCCCCGAAACAACAGCCCTTGGTCGGGTAAAACCCGAGTCATTCCGGTGCGTACAACCGGCTGTCGTGGGAACGTCAAAGGATGGTCGCACCCGCTGGTGTTCCGTGGGGTGTACTTCAGATCCGGTATGCTCCTGGTTGACTGCAGGGACGAGAGAACAGCAACCTGGCTGGTGAAGAAAGCACCGGCACTTGAGGGCTGGAAGGGACCCGAGATGTGCACAAAGAGGGGGATGACATCCCTCCAGTGCATAACATCACGGTGTTCCTGCCAAGGAGCGCGGACAAATCGGCGGAGTTTGCGTTGGGGCTACTAAAAGCGCAGAATGAGGGCATCCACATTTCTGCGTGGAGGGTAGTGTCCAGCTCCGTAGAGGAGAACGGGCTCAGACTATTGCTGGGCATAGATGAGGAATCGTACGTCAGCATCAAGAGGGCTGGCTTCAACCTAAATTATAGGTTCAGTTTCGTCACGGTGAGGCCGTGGCGACAAAAGGCGACAGGTGGCAAGGAGTCGGAGTCGCAGGAGACCCAAATCGAGGCGGCTGCCGACTCCTCCGCTGCCCAGGCGACCCAGTCGACCTCGCCTTACCGGCGGAACAACCACCCCTCGCACAGCCACCCCTCAGTCAGCTACCCATCACTCAGACAGCAACTCCCGCAAGCACGTCCGAGCCAGCCACCACCACCAAGTCAGCGGAAGACGTGCCATCCACGCAGGAGTTTCTATCAGGCATCGACTTAAGGCGACTTGCGCTCGATAGGAGAAGCGAGAGCGAACTAGAGCTCTCCGATCTCGACGAGCCCCAACTATGATCACGGTCACTTGGCAGTAGCCCAGGTCAACCTGCATCATGCGGTGGCTGCTTCGGCGGTCATCTACAGCAGGTTCGCCACGGATGACCTGGGCATTCTACTGATCCAAGAGCCGTGGACCTACAGAGGCCAGGCTAGGGGCCTCAACCACAGCAACAACAAGGTAATTTGGGACCTCTCCTGCGCGAGGCCCAGAGCATGTGTAGTGCTTAAGAAGAACATTGATTACTTTTGCATTACAGTTTCTAACACAGGACTTGGTCGCAGTGCAGACGACGCTCTCGTTAAGTGGCACAAGCCTAGAGGTGGTGTTTGCCGCGGCCTATTTTCCGGGGGACAGCAACTACGCCCCTCCGCAAGAGGTACAGCAGCTAGTGGAATTCTGCAGAAAGAGACGGCTCCACCTCATCATGGGGTGCGATGTGAACGCCCACAACGTTGAGTGGGGCAGCACGGATACGAACCGCAGAGGTGAGTGTCTCCTACAGTACATTTTAAGTGAGGAACTAAGCATCCACAATGTTGGCCAAACACCGACATTTGTAACGAGGGCTAGAGTGGAGGTACTAGACATCACGCTTAGCAACAGACTGGCTAGTCCTCTGGTCACCCAGTGGGGGGTCTCATCGGAGCCCTCACTGTCAGACCATAGGATTATCCAGTTTGCACTAGGAGTAGAAGTCAAAGCAAGGCAGGCAAACAGGAACCCCAGGAAAACTGACTGGGCAAAGTACAGCGAGACTTTAGAGTCAAACCTAACTGGAATTAAGTCCAGGAGTAGGTACACTAACTGCATGAGCCTGCACCGTCAATGAGTTAAAAGGCGGTATTGCAGATGACTTTCACTCAAGCTGCCCGGAGACAAAACCAGGAGGGAAGGCGCAGCCCAACTGGTGGTCTCGAAAGATATCGGTGCTCAGAAAGGAGGTACGTAAACTATTCAATAGAGCAAAGCGCACAGGGCGCTGGGCTGAGTACTCAGCAAGTCTAACTAATTACAGTAAAGAAATCAGGAAGGCTAAACGCGACAGTTTCAGGAAGTTCTGTGAGGGCATCTCATCGACTAATTCAGCCGCCAGGCTGCACAAGGCCTTGGCAAGGGACCATACAGATACCAGACTAGCAATCCAGCTAGCCAATGGCACTTACTCAGGAAACGAAGAGGAAAGGGCACTTGCCCTGCTTTCGGCCCATTTCCCGGATGCCACTCCCACTTCGGGGGAGGCAGCGTGCCGACGGACCAGGCCGTCCCCAGCGGACTGGAAGCTGGCTAGGAGTATATTTACCCACCGATCAGTCTGCTGGGCGATGGACCCCTTCGATCGGTATAAATCCCCCGGGGTGGATGGCATCAGTCCAGTGTTGCTGAAGTAAGGCAAGGAGCTCCTACTTCCACACCTCGTGAACATCATGAGGGCTAGCCTAGCGCTCGCTCACATCCCTAAGGTGTGGCAAAGGGCTCGGGTTATTTTTACCCCGAAGATAGGAAAGAGAGATTATTCTCTAGCTCAGTCCTTCAGGCCAATAAGCCTTACCTCCTTTCTGCTTAAGGCGATGGAGAAGGTTATCGACCATGAAATCAGGAACAACACCCTTAAACAGGTGCCTTTACACCCCGACCAACATGCCTACAGAGTGGGCAGGTCTACGGACACCGCACTGTACACCTTGTCTACGGTAGTACAAGATGCCTTTGAGTGTGGGGAAACAGTACTTTGTGCCTTCATCGACATCGAGGGGGCGTTTGACAACACCTCTCATATTAGTGTCGACCGGGCACTTGAAAGACGCAATGCGCAGGCAACGATCTGCAGTTGGATAGCCAGGCTACTAAATTCAAGACTCGCTGAAACCGACGGGGACAGCGTGGTACAGCTTTAAACTACAAAAGGTTGCCCGCAGGGAGGAGTCTTATGCCCTCTCCTGTGGAGCTTAGTTGTGGACGAACTCCTACGGATTTTCACGGACAATGACATCCGCTGCCAAGGCTATGCGGATGACATTGTGATTATCGCCAGAGGAAAGTTCGTGAGCACTCTCTGTGATATAGTGCAAAGGGGACTAAACCTGGCAAGAGGCTGGTGCGTGGACATGGGCCTCAGCATCAACCCCTCTAAAACGGTTATCGTCCCTTTCACTAGAAGAAGAACGCTTCCAGGCATGAGGAACATTTCTTTGAATGGGGTCGCCATCAACGTCAGCACCGAAGTTAAATACCTGGGACTAACACTGGATTCTAAACTTCTATGGAAGGCACATGGTTAAACGAGCGACCCATGCCGTTTAACCGTCGCAACCATGAACTATTTTTAAAAATTGAGTAACTCTAGAATTGTTATCTATCTACATATTGTATCCTTTGCCTTTGAATTGTCTAGCGCAACTACCTACGTAATGTATCTTTTGCCTTTGAATTACCTAACTTGCAAAAACATTGTAATTAGTGAATACCATAAATTGTAAACTTTGAAATATTTTATGAATTTGCGTGGTTGGCAATGCGCGTAGGTAAAGCAGCGCGCAGCTGACGTTTTAGGTTGACAAATTGCCAACAGAAGAAAAAAAACTTATATACACACACAAATTTTTCCTCAACTGAGCCGAGCGGTCACAAAATTGTAAATTTGCAATCGTTTACAAAATCTTAAAAGTTTTCACTTAACCTCAAACATTCGCAGTAGTATATTGGAATCGCAGTGAACTTTGTAAATAAATAGACATTAGTTTTCGCAAAGAATAAAGTGCTTGTGTATTTCTTTTCGGAAAGTCTATGCCTATCGCAGCCCCCTTGCCGGTTCCGCGAAAAGTCCGCCACACCGCGTCCAATCCCAAATTTGCCAGTCGTAGTCCTCTGCGCTGCCAGCCGCACCTTGTATCAGGAGCATTGCAGTAGAGACTTTCGCGTGAACTTACAGTCGCTCTAATCCAGCGTAGTGAGCCGCAAGTAACACCAACGCCAACTCAGGAGCATCGCCATCGATTCCACATCATCGCCGTCACCGTTTTACGTCGCCACCACCACCCGGATCTGTATCCACAACAACTAGCTGTCGTTTCCTGCGCCCACTGCAAAGCCAGCAGCGCGAAAATCCCCACACGCATCAAGCGTGTGCCTATCACATGTTGAGGCGGTCACTTTCAAAGCTACGAGGGCACTAATGGTATGCAAACGCCTGGCAGGGAAAACCTGGGGCTGTAGTCCCAAGATCCTGAGATGGATGTATACCATGATAGTTAGACCAATAGTCACCTATGGAGCAGTGGCTTGGGTCTCGAGAACCACTCTCACCACGGTGAGGCAATCCCTCACCAAGCTTCAACGTCTGGCATGTGTATGCATTACGGGGGCGATGCGCACATGTCCGACGGCAGCGCTGGAAGTGATGCTCGAGCTCGAGCCGCTGCACCTTACCATAGAACAGGCTGCAAAGCGAACTCTACTAAATTTCGCGAGAGAAGGCTTTGGCAGAGACAAAACCATATCATTAAGGAACAGAGACAAGCTAGGCTCCCAAGTTCCGTTAGCTTTACTCCCCAGAGACGATAGGCCTAAGGTGTTTAACTTTGACAGGAATTTCAAAATAGAGCTTTGCACCAAGTCGACTTGGAGCACCTCTCTCATGGAGAGGCTGATCCAATCGAGCTCGTTGCAATGGTACACAGACGGCTCGAAGACTCCGCAAGGCATTGGGGCTGGCGTCTACGGGCCGAGGCTACAGCTCTCGGTACCCATAGGGGCATACCCGAGTATCTTCCAGGCGGAGGTCTATGCCATCAGTCTGTGTGCAGAGATTAACCTACGTAAGAATTACCGTAACGAGAGAATTTTAATATTGAGCGACAGCCAGCTGGCACTCAAGGCCCTCTCATCATTTGAGGTCAAGTCGTCCTTGGTTCTTGAGTGCATCGATAGGCTCAACAACCTGGCGGAGCACAACGATATCCAATTAACTTGGGTACCAGGTCACATAGGAGTTGCGGGCAACGAGGAAGCGGACCGACTAGCTAGAATGGCGGCCGCCTCGTCCCCTATAGGGCCTGAGCCCTTCCTAGCGATTGGACCTAGCACAATCAAGGAAGAGCTGAAGAAAGAAAGGAACAGACTAAGGAAGCAACACTGGCGTAACACTACAGGTTTACGTCAAGCAAAACACCTACTGGGAGGCTACAACCTTACGAGGTACAGGGCAATTATCAATCTATCCAAAGGAAAACTAAGGATTATAACAGGTTTTCTGATGAATCACTGCAGACTGAGAGGCCACCTAAACAAGCTAGGGATCTGGTCAAACGACCTATGTCGTTTCTGCGACGTGACTGAGGAGACTCCCGTGCACCTGCTTAGCGAATGCGAGGCGGTCGCGAGAAGACGGGAGAGGTACCTGGGCCACTACTGGCCAAGTGACGAAGCAATACAATCGCTAACCCCTGGGGATTTCCTCAATTTTTTGGGCTCTCTAGGATTAGATGAGGTACTGTAAACGGCTGAGGGCACAATAGACCTGTTGGTCGCAGTGCATACCTCTATTAATTATCTATCTATCTAATTATGTAGTAAATATTTGACGAAAATAACCATTAGGGGAATTCGCTCTTCTGTGTATTCGTTGTATGTTGTGTAATTGTAACTGCATGAGCGTGTGATTTGTTGTTGCTAGCGGTACATCAAATACACATGCAACAACAACAACCACACGCTCGACCAGTTACACTTACGCAGGATACAGCGAATATACAGAAGCGCGAATTCCACTATTATATTTTAGTTTTCATACATCTTCAATTTTACAGCAAAAAGGAAACATTTAAACGAATCTGGTGATGTCGTTGTTGCTGTGTATCTGCTGATGACTTTGTGGCTGTGAATCGATAATCGATTAATTACACTGCACAGCACTCGGCTGGGTATTAGACCAAACCAACTTTTTTAAGAGATTGAGTCATAAGTAAATAAAATTATAGTTTAAAAAACTAAAACCTCGCTATTGTAATTTTCATTCGTACTGTCATCAGATATTTAACTTGAGAATAGAAATCGCTGCATCTTTTAGGCGCATCAATATTACATAGTTACATCCCGAGCTGATAAAAGGGAGGTAAAAAAGTGATTTCGAGATATGGGCCTTCGGAGTTCGAAATTGGACCTTTGGTAAAAAATTATTTTTAATTATTGCACGTAAAAAGCAAAACAAGTAAAAATGCAGACGGGGTCCGCCTTTTACTCTTAGTACCAGGTTGACCGAGCTTTGCCCGGAGTGCATATACTTTTTAAAGTTTTTAAGATTTGGATAACTTTAAAAAAATATTTTGAAATTGAAAAAAAAAATTGGATTTCGATATCTAGTAAGTAAATTTCTTACTCTAAAATTTAGGCGGCAACCCCATTCCGAAATACGCTGGAATTAAAAGTACAAATCTTGAGCGTATATGTACTGTGTATACTTACAAAAAATTCTGATTGAAATTAACAAAATACAAATTTGATTTACATAGAAGCGTGGCAACGTTAATTAAAAAAATTTTTATTATGATGTTTTAATTAATTTGTAACTAATTTCGAATAGGTGGCAACCTTATACGAGTCTTCTCGGAGATAATGCCTATTCAGATAACCTTAAAATCGAAAACATTATCTGTGTAAAAAATTTAATCAAAATCGTTAGAGCCGTTTTCGAGAACCCTATGGATATACATATATCGTCGTTTAAAGTACAAAACCGCGTATCAGGAAAATGCAATACCGCGTATCAAGATAATGCAAAACCGCGTATGTGAGGTTGCATAAATTATTTTCTAGAGAGTAAAAACATTCATATTTCAAAACGATTCTCTTTTGTATAAAGAAATCGCATTTCAGGCTAGTATATTTCAGGACGAATGGATAAGGATTGAGCCAAGAGCTTGTGTGAGCAAATCCAATTTTTGGCAGCCAATGTCAGTTACGCGGTTTTGCAGAATGACGATACGCGGTTTTGTACTTTAAACGACGGTATATATACAAGAATTGCTCGTTTAATATAATTAAGACTTATATGGTATATAACTTTTTTTGTGAGAACTTATATTACAGGTGCTATAACGAGTCAAAGGTCAGATCTTCAAAAAATTAAAAACTTAATATTTCAGAAACTTTTGAACTGATTTTTAATAATAGATTCATATCGTTGTAATTGTGATTTAATCCCCTATGAAAATTTGTAGACTTCGTAGATAAAAATGTGAAAAAGGCACATTTAAAGGAAAAAATAGATTTTTTTTGTTTAAATACAAATAATTTTCACAAAAAAATTACTAACCGATGTTAAAAAACGTATCGTTGTAAAGCCGACTAAACCCTCTTTTTGTTCTGATATGCATATTTGTATGCTTCGAAGGCACATAAAAATATAATAACACCATGGTTTTTGATTTTTTATATAACAGGTTTTCATTTCATTTTATAAATGTATAAACATTAGTACAATAAGATATAATCTTTTATAGTACAACAAATTGCTGATTTAAATTAAATATAAAAAAAGACAAAAAAAAATCTTTTTTATTTAAGTAAAGTATTCAATTGTATTTCTAATTAGTAATTTTTTAGTTTAAAATATTTTTTATAAGAAAAAATTAGTATTTTTTCCTTTTAAATGTTTTTTCTCAAATTTTTAATCGCCTTTACAACGGTACCAATTGTTTAAAAATCGGTTGGCACTTTTTTGTTAGAAATATTTTTTTTTATAAAAAAAAAGTTTATTTTTTCCTTTAAATGCGGTTTTTCTTAAATTTTTATATACGAAGTATTCAAATATGCATATCAGAAGAAATGAGTTTGATTGCATTTACATGATACCAATTTTTTAAAAATTGGTTAGTATTTTTTTTATTTTTTTTGTTTTTTTTTTTATACACAAAGTATACAAATATGCATATCAGAAGAAAGCGGGTTTAATTGCCTTTACAACGATACTACCGCTTTAAAAATCGGTTAGTGATTTTTTTGATTACAATATTTTTTTTAAGGTATTTTTTTTCTTTTAATGTGTTTTTTTCTCAAATTTTTATATGCGACGTATACAAATATGCATATCAGAAGAGAGGGAATTTAACCATATTTGCAACGATACAATTTTTTAAAAATCGGTTAGTTAGTTTTTTGTTTAAAATATTTTTTTTTATAAAAAAATGTATCTTTTCATTTAAACTGTGTTTTTTCTAAAATTTTTATATTCGAAGTATACAAATATGCACATCAAAAAAAGGAGGGTTAATCACCTTTACAATGATGTAAATTTTTTAAAAATCTGTTCAAAATTGTTTGAAATATAAGTAATCTAATTTTTCGAAGAAATAATACCCGGAAAAAAGTTGATTTTGCCGTACAGTGTTATATTTAAGTAGTTTCTTTCTCGTACGCAATGCGGTATCCCGCGTGTGCCCAAAATAGCCCAGAAATCATTCGTGTACTCAACAAAATGGGTAATACAGAGCGAAAATGGGAACGTATTGGATCGTAAGTGACTTCTTCTTCCTGCGCGAAACAGCCCGGACTTTTTCTCCGGGTAGAAATAGATAAAGTGTCAAAGTGCATATCATGTTGCCTGCATTTACTTGGTGCTTTTAAGGAATAGTGAATGGCCTGTTGATGTATTTTCTATCTTTATACTTAAAATCAAATTTGTGAAACCAAAATTAAATTTTCAAGTGTTTGCATTGAAATGACAAAAACAAAAACAACGTGAATCAGCTGTTTCTCAAATTCTGGGCACGAAATGTGGTTTTTTGCGTTCCCTTTCCTCAACGTTTAAGACATTGTAATTTAAATAGTATTGTAGTAGTAGTCTGTACAGAGTGTAAGGTTTTTGTTCTAAGTGATAGATTAAGCATTATGTGGTTAGACCTTAAGTGATTTTGTGTTTCTATCGTAAGGCACAACTGTAAGAATTCTTGTTAGAAAATAACATAAAATAAAGATCACTTTGAATCGAATAGCGGAGCCGTGAAGTCATTGGTAACTTAAAACCGATCACACTTTAAAGTTGCAGTGAGTATATTTTGCTAAAACGTCGGGTAAGTGCACTTTTCAAACTTAGTGGTGCACATTTACGCAGTAAAACTTCGAGTACTGCACATCTACAATTTGGAGTACGTGTACATCTATGATCTTGGAGTACGTGCACATTTACATACTTGGAGCAGCTAAGTAAGAGGATATTTTCAAGACCAAAGGTGCGTGCATATTTCATCAAAAGTGGTCGTTAGACCCATTCCTACAAAAGAACAAAGTATGGAGTCCGAAGGAGTCAACTCTGAGAAGTACTCGCTTCTGCAATTGAAAAGCTGGTGCGCTGCTGTAGGTGTCAACGCAAGCGGTGCAAAGGCGTCGCTAGCTGCTAGACTGAAAGAACTATCGGCAGAAGCCCGAGGAATCTGCCCGGGCGAAGACAATGGTGCGGAAGATGGAGCGAGCAGTGGTAAAGAAAACGTTACGGAAAAAGAAAACGTTGCGGGCAAAGATATGGTTGAGCGGCAAAGGAATGACAAAGGTGCGTCAAAAGAAGTCAACAACGGTGCGTCAAAAGAGGTTATCAACGGTGCGTCAAAAGAGGTTAACAACGGCGACGATGTAGTGTTTGTACAAAGTGGCGTGGCTAGTGTACGTAGCGGTACATTTGGAGACCGTTTGGACAAAGACAATGAACAACGCAGCATAACGAGCCGAACCAATCTGTGTGTGAGCGAGACAACGTAGAGATGGAGCAGCTCAAGCTAGAGTTGGTGCAGAAAGAACTAGAAGTACTACAGTTAAAAAAAACGGTTGTTGGAAAAAGACCAAATGGCGGTCAGCACAAGCAAACAAAAAGACGCAAATAATGTTTTCGAGATGCTGAAGGAAATTATTCCGAAATACGAGGGTGGCGACGATTTTAACGCTTGGCAGAAGCAACTGCTTCACTACAGGGACGTATTTAACGTGGACGACGCTCCAATGGGCGTTGTTGTTCATTTAAAGTTGAGAG
>NW_023458555.1:47555602-47563178 GCF_013731165.1 Rhagoletis pomonella
TCTAAATGTACATTTATCCATACAAAATTCGTCACCTAAATGCAACTCCATTTTTGCATTAAGAATCTAAATCCTAAAAGCAACCCGGTGATCTTCCAAAATTTCCACGATTCGAACATGGTTTAATGAGAAAAAGTGGCAACATTGCATTTTCGAGTATACAGTGGCTAGCTGCGTTTCAGTGATCGCCGATCGAGATTTCATTTATTATTTAACATTATTTGGATAAAGAAAAGTTAAGAAAATTCAATATCGATGTGATGCTGATAGAAATCTGGATCAATTTGTGATCAATTCTGTTTGTTTTGTTTCCTAATTAAGCGAGGAAATATTAATTGACAGCACCGACAAATGAATATATACATAAACAAATGGTCGGTCATGATTAAAACAATTCAAATTTTTGTATTGAAGTTTTGGTTTAAAATTTATTTTTTCCTTTTAAGTAGGGCTTTGCACATTATCTTCTGCGTGAGAATTGATCGTAATAGATATGGATCTGAATAAGCGACTGGAACACGGCTGTTTGTCAAAAGCATACGATTTCGAACTCGCGTAAATGTACATTTGCTAAATGCGATAGCATGAACGCTCTTCGAAAACATATGTTCGAAAGTGCTAAATGTTGGATTTTAAATGCAGCAAAAACGCTGCATAATCGTAACAGTTGGTGTCAGAAGTGGGATTGCTAAATAAATCCCGAAGGCGAAGTACTGAAAATGGCGAAAATTCAGGACTTTAAGATTGAGGAGCTGAAGCAGGAGTGGGAAAAGCGTAATTTGGCAACCCCCGTAAGAAAAGTGGAATTGTTATCCCGGTTGCGAGAGGCTATGGAAGCAGAAGGCATCGACGTGGACAAATACGACTTCCAGGGTAAACTTGACGATGCATCCGCAAAGGATGAACAGAAGGATGAGGCCGCTTGTTCGTCGAAGGATATGCAGCAGGCATCCGGGAAGGTTGAAGAACAGCAAAAGTCTCCAAGTTCATCAACAGCTATGGACATGAACACGTTATTGGCTGCCATGTCACAGATGTCATCACAGCTGTCGTCACAGATGATGCAAGCACAGGATACACGCATGTCACAGATGTCATCACAGCTGTCGTCATAGATACAGGCGCTGGAGAGACGTATATCTTCAGAGGTATCATCGCAGGTGTCATCCCGGTTAGAAACTCAGCTACAGGCACAGGAGGCACGCATATCATCACAGCTGGAAGCACAGGAAAAAAATTACAGAAATACAGGACAAACTTGAAGAGAGACAGGAAAAAGTCGAAGCAAAGGTAGAATAGTTGGAAGGTCGCCTCCGATATTTGCAGATGAATCGTCCAGTGCTCCATCCTTTGACGGCACGATTCCTTTCCAAGTCTTTAAGCTCCAGTTCGAGAAGACAGCTACAGCAAATCGTTGGAGCATGGAGGATAAATCCGCTGCTCTATTCGTGGCATTAAAAGGACCTGCAGCGGA
Source organism: Rhagoletis pomonella (assembly GCF_013731165.1). Lineage (NCBI taxonomy): Eukaryota > Metazoa > Arthropoda > Insecta > Diptera > Tephritidae > Rhagoletis > Rhagoletis pomonella. Next base: position 47,557,077 of record NW_023458555.1, read on the forward strand.
AATCTTGCAGACAATTCCTGACTGTGAAAGGAACAATTACGATGCATTAATGGGTGCAGTGGAAATACGTTATGGTAGCGAGCACAGGAGACAGATTTACCAGATGGAGCTGGAGAATCGCTGCCAGAAATCCAACGAGACTCTACAGGAATTCGCCTCCGAGGTTGAAAGGTTGGCTCATTTGGCGATTGGAGATGCATCTGGTGAGCACCTCGAAAGAGTAAAAATCCAGAGGTTCATCAACGGAATGCGGGACGTGTATACCAAGCGAGAGACGTACGCGAATCCAAAGCCAACATTTGCTGAAACTGTCTCGTATGCTCAGACGCGTGAAACGGCGGCGCTCCTAAGTAGACCAGCCTACAAAGCACATCGCGTGGAAGTGGAAACACCGGACGAGACAAATGAAATGCTGAAGAAGATTATCCAACTGCTGGGCGAGAAAAAGCATGGGTCTGGCAAATGTTTGAAATGTGGAAGGCCACTTCGCCCGCGATTGCTGTGCAAGTTCCAGTGCGCTCAACAATTCAGCAGGACGCAAACGCAGGGCTGAAGGAGACGAATCCAACTCCAATCAGTCGTTAAACTAAAATGAGCCAGCAGCAAGGGGCGCGCTGGCTCCCGCAATTGAATGCCCCATTATCTCCGTCTCGCGAGTTGGCAGAAAAGCGAGCAACGTTACTGTTGGTAGATATGTGGACGGACATGAGCGAGTACTAACTGTGGATACGGGCGCATCACATTCCATCATTCGATCTGATTTGGTCACTAAAGAGGTAAGGCCATTACCTGGAGCAAGGTTAAGGACAGCAACTGGTGAGGACACCCAAGTTGTAGGAGAGGTAACATGCAAAGTCGCAATAGGGAATGTGACGGTGTTACACAAGTTCATAGTCGCGGCGATTATGGATGAAGTCATCATTGGATTAGACTTCTTGCTTGATCAAGGTATGCAGATCAACATGAAGAACAGGATTATGACGTATAACAACATGCAAGTGCCCCCTAGGTTTGGGTATGATGGTCCGTACAGCAGCAAGCGAGTGATCCTAGAGGAAAGCGAGGAGATTCCACCGAAATCAGAAGCAGTTGTGTGGGCAAAGATTGATGGAGATTGTGGGACAAACAAATTGTGGGTTGAAGCAACACAAAATTCTACACCGGACGTACTTATTGGTAAAACCCTGGCTAAGACGCAAAAGGATGGACGCATCCCAGTTCGAGTGCTCAATGAGTTCAAATCACCATTCAAACTATACTGGGGCAATTTCGAGAGGTAGAGGCAATCTTCAACTGCGAAAAATTACCTGAAAGCGATTCCATTGGCGAGAATGACATTGGGGAAGACATTAATGCATGGACGGAAGGGTTGGAAGAAAAATACCGGCACAAGGCTAAGGAACTTCTCCGCAGATACTCCAACATATTCGACAAGGATGGCGACAAACCAGGCAGGACTAACGTTGTGAAACATCGCATTGATACTGGCGATGCAAGGCCAATCCGTCAAGCTCCTCGGAGTGTTCCACTTGCCAAACATGAAACGTGTTAGCCAAATAATAAAAGAAATGAGCGAGAGTGGTGTGATTGAACCATCAGCGAGTCCATGGAGTTCGCCGGTAGTACTTGTGAAGAAGAAGGATGGTCAAACGCGGTTCTGTGTAGACTACCGGAAACTAAACGATGTGACGAAAAAGGACAGCTATCCTCTTCCCAGGATCGATGACACAATCTAGACTCGTTGACTGGAACAAATTGGTTCTCAACAATCGACCTTAAGAGCGGTTATTGGCAAGTGGAGGTAAGTGAAGAGGATAAGGAGAAGACAGCTTTCAGCGTTGGAGACGGTCTGTGGCAATTCACGGTGATGCCCTTTGGATTATGCAACGCTCCTGCCACTTTTGAACGACTTATGGACCATGTGCTCAAAGGACTGCATTGAAAAACATGTTTGGTGTATCTAGACGACATTATCGTATTGGGTAAAAGCTTTGAGGAACACCTGAACAATTTGGAAGAAGTTTTCCAGAGGATAGCTGGCGCTGGTCTGAAGCTAAGTTGTAAAAAGTGCTTACTGTTCATAAAGGAGGTGAACTACTTAGGGCACAAGGTGACAACGGAGGGCGTCTGTCCTGCGAAGGAAAAGATAGAAGGAGTAAAGGATTGGCCAAGACCTAGGAGCCTGCACGAACTACGAAGTTTTCTTGGGCTATGCACCTACTACCGCCGATAGCTGGCGCTGGTCTGAAGCTAAGTTGTAAAAAGTGCTTACTGTTCATGAAGGAGGTGAACTACTTAGGGCACAAGGTGACAACGGAGGGCGTCTGTCCTGCGAAGGAAAAGATAGAAGCAGTAAAGGATTGGCCAAGACCTAGGAGCCTGCACGAACTACGAAGTTTTCTTGGGCTATGCACCTACTACCGCCGATTTGTTCCGAATTTCGCCAGCGTTGCTAATAGCCTCCACGAGCTCACTAGGAAAAATAGAGCCTTCGAGTGGAACAAGGAGCAGGAGGAGGCTTTCCAGACTCTGAAGGAACGACTATGTACTGCACCTATGCTAGCGTATCCCGTTCCAGGTGCAACGTTTATTTTGGATACGGATGCTAGTGGTTATGCCATAGGAGGCGTACTGTCGCAGGTGATTGATGGGCAGGAGAAGATGGTTGCCTACTATAGCCGGTCGATTGGAAAACCAGAAAGGAACTACTGCGTAACTCGGAGAGAACTACTAGCGTTGGTGTAGTGCGTCAAACATTTCCACAAGTACCTCTATGGGCAACGTTTCCGAGTTCGAACGGACCATGCAGCGCTGAAGTGGCTACTACAGTTTAAGAATCCCGAAGGACAGCTAGCTCGGTGGATTGAGAGACTGCAAAGTTATGACTTCGCTATTGAGCACCGCAAGGGAAGTGTCCACGGTAATGTTGATGCCATGTCCCGCCGACCATGTAGCCTGGAATGTAAACACTGCTCAAAAGCTGAGGGAAAAGAGGACATTATAGACGTCCGTCTAACGACAATAACACCAGCGGAAGAGTGGAAGGAAGAACAGCTACGAAAGTGTCAGAAGGAAGATCCAGATCTGGAGCTTTTGATGCATGGACTGGAGGTGGACAGAAGCCCAACTAAGGAGCAAATGGCAGCAGGAAGCCCCATCGCAAAGGAGTACTGGGCACAATGGAACAGCTTAAAATTAATATCTGGCTGTTTGCATAGGCTATGGGAAAGCGAAGATGGCCAGTGCTCCCGCAACCTGATAGTAGTTCCAAGGGTAAGAATTCCTGATGTACGCAAGGAATTCCACAATGGTCCTAGTGGAGGGCACCTGGGAATCACGAAGACCCTGGAGAAGGTTAAGCAGAGGTTATATTGGGTTGGTTGTCGGCAATCGGCCGCAGAGTGGATTGCTAACTGCGCGGAGTGTATTGCAGCTAAAGGGCCGAAATCCAGAAGTCATGGCCAGATGAAGCAATATAACTCAGGTGCACCTTTCGGGCGTATTGCCATGGATGTAGCCGGTCCATTTCCTATGAGCGCACAGGGAAACAAATACGTCCTTGTGGTTATGGACTACTTTAGCAAATGGCCGGAGGTATACCCGATTCCAAACCAGGAAGCTAAAACAGTATCGTAGGTATTCACCTACAATTGGGTTGCGAGATACGGTGTACCTATAGAGCTGCACTCTGACCACGGAAGAAATTTTGAATCGGCGGTGTTCCAAGATATGTGCCAGATACTGGGTATCCGGAAAACTCGAACAACGGCTCTTCATCAGCAATCAGATGGCATGGTGGAACGGTTCAACCGAACCCTGGAAGAGCATTTGCGGAAGGTCGTGGACAAAACTCAGAAAGATTGGGATATCCGCATACCCTTGTTCCTGATGGGATACCGGTCGGCAGTGCACGAAACAACGGGTAAAACTCCTGCAAGGGTAATCTTCGGCAGTGAGCTCCGTTTGCCTAGTGACCTGAAGTTTGGAGTAACTGGCGATGCAAGGAGAATTGGGAAAGAGACGTCCAACATCCTGGAAGAGGAGTTAAGAGAAATGCATGCTCTCGTGAGACAGCGAACTCAAATTATGAGGGACAAGATGAAGGCCAGGTATAATAAGGCAATGAACTCCGAGAGTTTCCAAGAGGGAGACTTAGTGTTGCGAACAACGAGAAATAGGCATTATGTTCGAGGATTGAAGTAGAATGTTCCACAAAGAGAAACGTCAAGTTGGATGAACACTGCGAACAGCGAGAGAATGAGAATGAGCGATAAACTTCAGAACGTTCTAGAGTTGCCATAAGTGCGAGCGCAGGTATATAAGAGCGCCGCCACAGCGAAGTGAGTTAGATACAAGTCAGCAAGCTACAAGTAAAGTGAGCATAGAAGTGAGTTACGAATAAGCAAGCTATAAGTTTAATTGTGTTATCAAGTTTAGTAAAGCGTTGTTATTGCTTTAACAAGTATTGTAAAGTGCTTCTACTGTATTAGCAAGTATTGTAGATTGTTTGTTTTACAATAAAGTTAATTGTACTACAATTTGGTCATCGTTAGCATTAATTTAGCAATCCAGCGATACGAGCCGTAGGATATTTGGGAAATCCCAAGAATGATAGAATACAAGATTGCCACGTCCTGGGCGTTGACATTTGCGTACCACAAGTAAACAAAGAATATAGCGAAAAGAAGAACGAGTTGAAACAGCAAAGCAGTTCACTTTACTGCGAAAAACGTGTTTTAATTTTGCTAAATGCGAAAATATTGCATTTTTCACCTAATCTATTAGAGAACAGTGAACATTGTAGTGCACTCCATTGCTTTGCAATTGAGGCTGCTTCAGCAAACGTTTTAGTGCAATCCATTGCTTTGCAATTAAGGCTGCTGCAGAAAACTGCAGCAGCATCTTTGCGGGACTGATTAGTTAACTTGCTAATGGAGGCTGCGTGGAGCAGAAACAAAATCATTGTGAGGAAATGCTGTTAATATAATAATAGAGAATCATTTCGGGAACGGCTTTGCCGTGCCCTATGTACACAAAATGCAGCGATTCGTCCCAGCGCTACACTTGCATCTACGCTTCTTGCATCTTAACACACAGCACTTCATTGTATTAGTTTTTACGCAGTCTTCAACTCAAAAATCACTCACAAATTGCAAATTAATACGATTTAAACTGATTTTTCACTTATAATTCAAATTTCTCATTCGCTGATTTGTAAACAAAGGTTTATTTACAAGTCACCACAACTGTCAAAATCGGCAAAACCAAAGTAGCGGTACCACTGACGGCGCCACCTTTGTTCGCTGCACCGTGGGGAAATCCCTCAAGGTTTGGAGGATAATCGTAACACAAGCAAAGACAAATTTAAATTTTAACAAATCGTCGCCTGGCTTGATTCAAAGCGAACATTTGAAAGCACACCTACATGTTGTGCCTGAGTTGAGTGCGCAAAGATGCTGGCTGCAATTAGTTGCGGCCGAAAGTGTTCCAAGATCAAATCTCACTATGCAGAACATACAATTTAAAATCTTTATTTTCGTTTTTTTTTGTAATTATGAAAAAGTATCTGTGAAGTGCACAACGAAAAAAGTGGTTCGGTTACAGGTTACATGTTACTACTACAAGTACTAGTGAAAAGTTACGCAGCGGGAGTCAATTGTCACCTCGGTAAAATGTCTAATGCGACAATAGAAAGCATAGCTGGTAGATTTGCAAGGTTCCGGTATTCGACTCCCGAAAACTGGTGAACTCACTAGTTCTGTACTAGTATTTCCGCTGCAGGGTGAGTGCCGTTTTTGTATATGGGCATTTCCATACGTCGCATACGTGACAGTCGTATGTTTCAATGTGATACAAAAAAGGAATACCATTTGTTTTCTTTAACTTTTTTGGGCCATTGTATAGCACATAATTAGCTGTATATTTAACCGAAAAATGAAATCAATCGAACTGCTTGGTCCTGAAATATAAACATTTAAAGAGAGGGTCGTTACGTGACAAAAAATGGAAGTTGGTTTTTTCTTTTCTTACAAAATCGCAAAACTGTGAATTGTGTATGGCTATTTTCATAAAACTTATTTTAATATGATTTGGAGCAATTCT
>NW_023458555.1:47563278-47566314 GCF_013731165.1 Rhagoletis pomonella
ATGGCTATTTTCATAAAACTTATTTTAATATGATTTGGAGCAATTCTAGTTGTTTTTAGATTTTTTTGAATTAAGGCAAATTGTTTCAATTTTCTTTAACAACCCCAAGTGTGAAACGTGACGTGACGTGGCGTCACGTGACATAACTTTCCATCGTTATATATTTGTTAATATTTCTTTTTTTTTTTTTTTTTTTTTTTTTTTTTTTTTTTTTTTTTTTTTTTATTCAGGGTCAATTTGTTGGAAATCTATGATTTATTATGGTCAAATCGGACCATAAATACGGTTTTTCGAAATATCTCGACCTTGGCACCACCTAGGAAGACCATTTTACGCAAACATGATTCTACTTATATAGCCAGTATATATTTTAAAAAGCAGACAAATCGGCCCGTAAACACGTTAGATATAAAACTTTTATTTTTTTTTGTCGTGGTGGACCTTCCGCTGGAAACACCCATATGTGTTGTGTACATGTTTATTTATAAACGTATGTGTTCCTTTTCTTTCGAACGTGTTTATTGATATACCTGTACTGTAGTGTTTTCGGACGGTACTAGCTCTTACTGCCAATATAGGAGTATTACACACGATTGAGAGAATATTCTATCATTCTTGAGTATTACATATATGGTTCTACGCCACACATATCGTCGCCTGGGTAAAAGATTTTCGTATGTTACGCACGTACGTATGACGCTTACGACAATCTTTTACCCAGGCGCCGATATGGTAAGTAGGTAAGTAGAAGTTAAAAAGCAGTATTTAAATTAATTACCACGGTGTGCAAATTTGCATACATTAAGAGAGGAAACTGGTTACCTTTTTTAACATACTTAAATTTAAACAAAAGTTTTTAGAGTGTAGTTACTCGGCAAATATTTGTTTGTGTGTTTCACTGACGATCTGACGGTATTATATTGCAAGTTTTGTTTAATATGCCAGGAAAATTAATCGAGTTAGTACGGAATTATCCAGAATTATATAATTTGGCAATAATTGCCAATTGATCATTAGTAAAATAAGACATCTTGGTTTCAATGAACTTCATTTTACTGAAAGTACCGGATGACTTACTACGGATATGTGTGAATTGGTATCACTGATCGATGCTGATTGGCAATGATACTGAACTGACACGGCACTGATTTGTGAAGATAAATCTTAACTTTTATTATTATTACCAATCGATTACAACACATTATATGAGCATTAGGGTGGTCCAAAAATGCATGTGAAAAAGTAAAGTTAGAATTTTTACGCTCTAACCCCCTAGGATTTGTTCTATACCGAAAAAAAGTATACCCTTTATTTTTTTATTTTGAAATCAAAAAAGATTTCCATGTATTTTATATGGGGAAAAACAACTTTTCGTAGAAATGGTACAGAATAGTTAAAAATCAATATTTTTCCTCCAGAAAACTCTGTTTATCTGCAGGACCTTCCCGCTAATAATACTCCATTGTTTATTTAACCATTTTTTCATCGCAACTATAATTTATAGGTCCGCCAAAAACTCACAAAAACCCCGAAGAATGCAATGGGGCGACCATTAAAAACCCGTTAGTATTTAAAAATCGTTAAATACACAATTGGGTATTATTACTGAAAGTCTCCTGAAGAGAACCAGAGTCTTCCGATCGAAAAATATTGATTTTTAAGAATTCAAGGATTCAAGCTATACAAAACATTTAGAAAAATTACAAAAAATTTCGTCTAAATTTCGAGTTTTTAATCTGAATTTTTTTGTTATGCAGTCGATGGAAGTTTAGTATAACAAACAATGTAGAAAGAAATGTATAATATAAAGATAACTACGAGAAATAAAGCGGGAACGAAAAGTTTTATTTGTTTTTCAAACATAATACTTTAACAAAAATCTACCAAAATGAACAAAAATTTACTTTTTTACCAATCCAAATTTTTTCTACCAATTTTGGTAATAATTTACCAAAGTAGCAACCCTGTATATAACTTGTTTGTGCAAACTCATATAACAGGTGCTATAAGGGGTCAAAATTCAGGTCTTCAAACAATTTTGAACAGATTTTTAAAAAATGTACATCGTTGTAAAGGTGATTAACCCTCTTATTTTTTATATGCATATTTGTATACTTCGAATATAAAAATTTTAGAAAAAACACAATCCCTTTTTTTATAAAAAAAATATTTTAGACAAAAATATACTAACCGGTTTTTAAAAAATTGATATCGTTGCAAATATGGTTAAATTCCCTTTCTTCTGATATGCATATATGTATACGTCGCATATAAAAAGTTGAGAAAAAACCACATTAAAAGGAAAAAATACCTTAAAAAAAATATTTTTTTCGTGATAAAGATTACAAAAAAAAAGCATTTAAAGGAAATACAAAGTTTTTTTTATGAAAAAAATATTTTAAACAAAAAAAATACTAACCAATTTTCTAAAAATTGGTATTGTGTAAAGGCAATTAAACTCCTTTCTTCTGATATTCATATTTGAATACCCCGTATATAAAAATTAAAAAAAAACAAATTTAAAGGAAAAAATAACTTTTTTTTATAAAAAAAACTATTTTTAACAAAAAAATTACCAACTGATTTTTAAATAATTGGTACCGTTGTAAAAGCGATTAAACCCCCTTTGGTCTGATATGCATATTTATATACTTCGTATATAAAAATTTGAGAAAAACATTTGAATGGAAAAAATACCAATTTTTTCTTATAAAAAAATATTTTAAACTGAAAAATTACTAATTAGAAGTACAATTGAATACTTTACTTAAATAAAACAGAAAATTGCCTTCAATTTTTATATATAACCTGCTATATAAAAAATCAAAAACCATGGTGTTTTTATATTTGTATATGCCTTAGACTTCTTTTACATATACTTTTGCTTTATTTTTAACAGGGCTGTGGGTAAACAAGAACGAATTAGCGTTTGAAGCATTACTAATTATTTGTTTTTTTTTTTTTGTATATACGGTATCCAATTGTATTACTAATTAGCAATTATTTGTAAATATTTTTTTATAAGAAAAAATTGGT
>NW_023458555.1:47566414-47575085 GCF_013731165.1 Rhagoletis pomonella
TTCATCTTCATCTTCATCTTCATCTTATCTTTATATTTGTTTTTGATTATATTCTTGTCTTTGCATTAGTCTTTTCCCGCCCAATTGGCGTTTAACGCAGCTATTCGTTTTCTATACCCGTCATATGCTACCTGTACCGTGGCGTTAAATATTTATCGCAAACATAACGGAGCTATAATAATAAGATTTGCTTCAATAATTTGAGTTTAACTTTTTAAACAGGTGGCCACCCTCTTCAGGCACCTCAAAAATATTTTAATTGTGTTTCTGTAAGCTCTTTCTGTACTGTATAGTGTTTTAAGCGTAAGACTTTTGTATAATTTAACTAAATTATACTTTTGAAACAGGTGGCAACCCTCCTACATTTAGCTAGAAAATACAACTTATTCAAAACCATTTATTTTGATACCTTTATTGGGATAATTCGTTTAACTTAATAAATAATTTGAATTTGATTTTCGTATATATGGCAACCCTTTAAAAGACTAAAACCATACTGCACTTTTGCAGATCAAGCCCTTTTAAATATTTAACGCAACCCTCTGCGGCAGAGAAACTTTGAATTCGATTTTCTAACATGTGGAAACTGCTTTCATGGAACTAAAGCTACGTTGCACACCCGAAGGACAAGGCCTCTCATGTGACACCTCATTTTTAAAAATCGAACGAACGATACAGATTTTATGACGTGGGTTTAAATATTTAACGCAACCCTCTGCGGCTGAGAAATTTTGAATTCGATTTTCTAACATGTGGCAACTCTTTTCATGGAACTAAAGCTACGTTGCACACCCGAAGGACAAGGCCTTTCATGTGACACCTCATTTTTAAAAATCGAACGAACGACACATATTTGATGACGTGGTGTTAAATATTTAACGCAACCCTCTGCGGCAGAGAAATGTTGAATTCGATTTTCTAACATGTGGCAACTCCTTTCATGGAACTAAGGCTATGGTGTACACCCGAAGGACAAGGCCTTTCATGTGACACCTCATTTTTAAAAATCGAAGGAACGATACAGAGTTTATGGCGTGGTGTTAAATATTTAACGCAACCATCTCCGAACTCGATTAAGAAGTTTCACTTCAAAAAAGTCGTTTTTATACCTTTCATGAGCATGAAATGGTATTATAACTTTGGTCCGATGTTTGTAAGTACCAGAATAAGAAGAGATAGACCCATTAACATGTATACTTAAATGACCAGAACGTCGATCTGAGTCGATTTAGCCATGTCCGTCTGTCTGTCTGTCTATCTGTCCGTCTGTTTGTATGCAATCTAGTCTCTCAGTTTTCGAGATATCCGGATGAAATTTGGTAGGTGGGTGTATTTTTATAATGTATTAATCATTTATCGGAACCGGAAGAATCGGACTACTATAACATATAGCTCCCATACAACTGATTGTTCAGATATGAGATTTTTCGTTATAACTTCTCCAGTTAAGCAGCTAGGAACATGAAATTTTTCAATACTTCCCACTATCAGCAGAAAACTTAAAGTGAAAATTATAAAGATCGGGTCACAATAACCTATAGCTCCCATACAACTGATTGTTCAGATATAAGATTTTTCGTTATAACTCCTCCATCTAAGTAGCTAGGAACATGAAATTTGGCACTGTTGTCACTCTTTATGAAAATAATACTTTCAGTGAAAATGGCGAAGATCGGGTCGCTATAACCTATAGCCTCCATACAACTGATTGTTCAGATAAGAGATTTTTTGCGATAACTTCTTTATTTATGCAGCTAGCAACATGAAAATTCGCGCCGTTTTCACTAATTTTTAACAGAATACTTATAATGAAAATAACAAAGTTCGGGTCACTATAACATATATCTCTCATACAACTGATTGTTCGGTTATGAGAATTTTCGTTATAACTCCTCTATTTATGCAGCTGGGAACATGAAATTTCGCAATATTTCCACCCGTTATCAAAAAAATACTTACAGTGAAAATGGCGAAGATCGGGTCGCTATAACCTATAGCCTCCATACAACTGATTGTTCAGATTCAAGATTCTTTTTTATAACTTCTCCATATATGCAGCTAGAAACATGAAATTTCGCAATATTTTCACTAATTACCAACAGAAAGTTTACAGTAAAATTAACAAAGAGCGGGTTATAACCTATTTATATCCGCGATACAACTGATTGTTCAGATATGGGGTTTTACTGTAAAACTCCTTTATTTGGACTGATAAAACAGAGAAAATTGCCAAAATCTATGCTGTATGAGCTTTATCAGTTACCAGTTATTACGATATATCTCCTTTATATAGGAAGCTAAGCCCACTAAATTGTGTTACCGGTTTACATACTGATCACACAGCAGTGAAAATCACTTAGATTGGTGCTATATAAGGTATATCTTCCATACATCTGATTGTTTAGATATGATTTTTTATGCATATATGTATCTCCTCTATCTATGTATGCTGTAAATATATAAATTTTTTCAAACGCAGTAATCTGTTAAAGTATAATAAAGCGGGAAAACGTGATTTTGTATTTTGAAACTGTATGGTGGAAAGTGTGTTCTAATATCTATTTGATACACAAAAAATTATCACGGCTGTACCTTTTGCTGATATATTACACACATATGTTCCATTTAGTTAAACAATATAAGAATATTGTAGTATGTACCACAAAAACGTATATTTTCTATAAAAAATCATAACTCAGAAAAAAAATCTTCGCTATTAGAGATTTGGGTTGATTGTAGTTCAAAGTGTCTCTTTCCCGGTAAAAAAGATTGAGAGAAAAAAAATACACCTTTTGAGAAATTAAATTTAAAAAAAAATTTGCACTTTTTGTTTATTGTTAAATAAAAAATTTTAAATAATGAAAATCAATAATTATGTCATTCTATCTTGAAGTGACAAGAATTACTGACATTTGAGTAAAAACATTGTTGGAATCTATTAAATTTTGACAAAGTTATGGGCATTTACAAAAAAAATTCTCACTATCAATTCGAATAATCGATTTTTGCCTGAAAAACAAAACCGCGTTTAATTCGGCCGAAAAATTTTTCCGAGTCAAAAGAAAAAATTCGTGTCTCATTATTTGGACCAACAAACAATGTATTTGAGTTTGGTCGAAATTAAAAATCATGCTCGTACCTGACCGGTTGTCTGGAAATGGAAAGCATCTCAATGAATTTTTCCCTACTTGACCTTCAAATGACCACGAACCTGACGTGATGGAGGCTAACGGACCTCGGATTCGCATTCAGCATGTCGAATAACATGGGGATATAAAGGTTTGGTTTAATATTCATACACTTTTTTTTTTGTAAACCTGTGTAGTTATTCAAAATTTGTTATTTGTATTTAAATGATAAATAACAAATTCCTTTATGTAATAAGGGAGCACTATTATATTAAAACGGCCAATAACCTTTAGAAAGTACAATATGTAACCAATAGCTCGATTTATTACTACCGGGAGCATAATATGCTATGTATTGGAGCTAGTAATGCAACTAGTACGAAAGCGACAATTGTCTCCGAACCCGCTGCAGGGCAAGTACACAATACATTGACAAAAACGGTACTAGACTGTCTCCCCTCCAGTACTGCAGGAGTCAATCGCTACTTTTGAACCGCTACTGCACCGACTCCTAGGTAAGCAGCTACTCTATTAACCCGTGGTAGTGCACATGGTAGTGCAGAGTCGAACCAGTCGTAAGCAGAATAGCGAAAAACTACAACAGAGGGCGCCCATAAATCACGCAAGTGACTACTTTAGTAACTCCCGGTAGTGCAGAGAGAGCCGATGGTGACTACCGCCTAGGACATTGCCTTGTAAAAGTAATCGATGAAATACACTGCAAGTAGTCGAGCGGTAATTGACGGTGTTTATCAGAGAGCTACCGATTCAGCAGTCCTGTAGTCACTCCCCAGAACTGCAGGGTCCCTTTGATTTCGGAATGCTTACACATTGAGAAGTTAGCTTACTGCCAATATAGAAGTATTACATGTATGCGTAGAACAAATATGAAATTCGTTTGTTGAATTCTAAACAATTAAGGCCAAATTCACAGTGCGTTAACTACAGATTTTCAGTACAGCACTGTGAATTTAACCCTTAGGGCCTTTAATTAAACTATTTTAAAGTATAGTTAAATCATTAGTTAAACTTATGGGCTGTTTTTGCTTACGCGTAAAAGCACATTTAGCGCATTTAGCTCTAAATGCTACTCTAAATGTACATTTATCCATACAAAATTCGTCACCTAAATGCAACTAAATGCAACTCCATTTTTGCATTTAGAATCTAAATGCTAAAAGCAACCCTGTGATCTTCCAAAATTTCCACGATTCGAACATGGTTTAATGAGAAGAAGTGGCAACATTGCTTTTTCGAGTATACAGTCGCTAGCTGCGTTTCAGTGATCGCCGATCGAGATTTCATTTATTATTTTACATTATTTGGATAAAGAAAAGTTACGCAAATTAAACATCGATATGATGCTGATAGAAATCTGGATTAATTTGTGATCAACTCTGTTTGTTTTGTTTCCTAATTAAGTGTGAAAATTATAATTGACAGCACCGACAAATGAATATATATGAATATATACACAAACAAATGTTTGGTTATGGTTAAAATAATTCAAGCTTTTGTATTGAATTTTCGGTTTAGAATTTATTTTTTCCTTTTCAGTAGGGATTTTTGGACATTATCTTTTCCGTGAGAATTTATCGTAATAGATACGGATCTGAATAAGCGACTGGAACACGGCTGTTTGTCAAAAGCATACGATTTCGAACTCGCGTAAATGTACATTTGCTAAATGCGATAGCATGAACGCTCTTCGAAAACATATGTTCGAAAGTGCTAAATGTTGCATTTTAAATGCAGCAAAAACGCTGCATTAACTACACAAATTTCTATAGATTTTCTTAGTGTTCACAATTACAGCTTACACATAAAATTTTTAAAATTTGCTCTAAAACTTTTTTGTTTAAATTAACGCATATTAAGAGAGGTTACCAGTTTCCTCTCCTAATGTGTGCAAATTTAGACACCGCGTTAATAAAATTAAACAGTGTCTGTTTAGTTTTGCATACCAAATTTGTCGCATAGAGCAAAATTACACATAAAATGTACTTAGTTTTTATTTTTAGTAGGGAATATATTTTTGCGTTAAAAACGTTTGCAGTTTTAAACATTTCATGTGTACATTTTAAACATCTCATGTTCAAAAATCCAGTCTTGAACATCTTATGCGTATACTTACACAGATTTTGTTTGAAAATAAACACTTTTCAGTAGCAGTTTTACATGCAGTTTTTAAAGTGTATAAATAAATTGTCGGCCGCTGTGGTATAGTGGTAAGCAGTGCGCGCTTCCACTCCACAATGCCTGGGTTCAAACCCTGGTCAAAGCAACATCGCAAAAATATAGAAAAAAAGGTTTTTTCTTAACAGCGGTCGTCCCTCGGCAGGCAATGGCAAACCTCCGAGTGTATTTCTGCCATGAAAAACAGCTTCTCATAAAAATACAATCGCCGTTCGGAGTCGGCGTAAAACTGTAGGTCCCTCCGCTTTGTGTGACAATATCAAGGCGCACGCCACAAATCGGAGGAGAAGCTTGGCCAAACACTATCATATGTGTAAGCGCCAATCTATTATTATTATTAAATAAATTGCGGAACGAACACTGAAACAGCACTGACGGTAAAAAGCGGCACTGTGCCGGACGGTCTGAAAACCTCTGTTTGGGGCTGTGGCAACGATATTATATTTTTCACTCACATTGATAGGTACGGCACTGATATGTGTGGATAGACTTTTATGTAAAAACCACCTATATCTAGTTTCAATTGAAGGCGCCGTTTCTTTTCGCGCCGCCGCTACTATTCTCCGATTACGGGCCATTGCCCTTGCGGCGATCGTTTGTCTTGACAAATTTCTTTTAGCTTTAGGCATTTTTAAACACTTCCAGTATTCTGTTATTTTAAAAAGTTTTTTTTATATCTAGTAACGAAATCCCACTTTGTAAACACACCATTGATTTGCTATTGTTTGTGCATGCCACTACAGCGTTGGAAAATTGGAATTCAGCTAGACAGAGGCAGGATTCCCATAACAAACAGGGCTTAATTACTTTACCATATCAATTCTAATTTGAACATACTTATGTACACATGTATGCATGTATTAAAGTATAATTGGATTGATTGAATGTTGATCTGTTGAACTAACATTGTTGAGTTTTGTTTTGTGCTGAATTTGCATGAAGCGTAACAGACATTTATTTGTGTTATTTATTCTGCAACATCGCAAAAAATATAGAAAAAAGGTTTTTTTCTAACAGCGGTCGTCCCACGACAGGCAATGGCAAACCTCCGAGTGCATTTCTGCCATGAAAAACAGCTTCTCATAAAAATGCAGTCGCCGCCCGGAGTCGGCATAAACTGTAGGTCCCTCCGCTTTGGGTGACTACATCAAGGCGCACGCCACAAGTCGGAGGAGAAGCTCGGCAAAACACTAACATATGTGTAAGCGCCAATCTATTATTATTATTGTTATTATTTATTCTGCATGCTACTACAGCGATGTAAAATTAGGTTTCTGCCGCGCAGCGGCAACTTTTTTCACGAAATTCATCTTTATGAAATAAAGGAAAGCTGAAGATCAATGTATGTATGTATGCCACACAAACACGCTTAGGTGAGCATTTGCCGATATCGCAGCAAGCAGCATTTTGAAGTTTCCAAACGAAATACACGATGTACAGTGTTTGTTTAACTTGAACGCAGCGCTGCTTGTACATACATACATTTCGCTTTGGCCGCAGTGCTGCTTCTACATAAATTTCGCTTTGCGCATGCCTGAAGCTAGCAAAGGTTATTTTTTACAAGCTGTTATTATTTTTGCGCTGAGCTAGCTGAGTATAAAAAGAGAAGATAATAGAGAGAAATGTGTATGTGGTTTGTTGATGCGTGAAACGCGTAAAAGGCAAACGGTCTAGCAATGCGTGGTATGGTTGATCAACTTAATACTTTAATTAAACATACTTATTATTAAAATTTCATTTTAAGAATACCACTGTGCTCTACTGTGGTAGAAATATATTAAAAAAGTTTATTTTTTTCCAAAGGTCCTATTTCGAACTTCGGAGGCCCATACCTCGATTTCGGAGGCTAACTTCGAAAAACGGAGAAATCACTTTATTACCTATGACTCAATCTCCTAAAAAACGTTGGTTTGGTCCAAAACCCAGAAAAAAAAATTGATTTTGCCGTACTGTGTTATATTTAAGTAGTTTCTTTCTCGTACGCAATGCGGTATCCCGCGTGTGCCCAAAATAGCCCAGAAATCATTCCTGTACTCAACAAAATGGGTAACAGGGAGCGAAAATTGGAACGTATTGGATCGTAAGTGTCTTCTTTTTCCTGTCCGAAACAGCCCGGACTTTTTCTCCGGGTAAAAATGGATAAAGTGTCAAGGTGCATATCAGCTGTATTGTGTTTACATGTTGCCTGCATTTACTTGGTTCTCTTAAGGATGGCCTGAATGAATGTATTTACAATCTTGTAACGAAGCGTTTTCTGTGAAGGCCCCGTCGCTTCTGTTTTCTATGCTGGGGTATACTCGCCGTGCCCAGGGTCCGTTACAATAAATTTATATTGTGGGGCCCTTGCAAATAGTAATTTATTTATTTATCCTTATTCTCTATAACGTGGAAATTCTTAAGATTACAAACACAATATGATTAACGGGATGTAAATTCCTAACGGTGCTATTCTGTCGGCGCTGCTGTATCGTCGCTCGGTCGCTGTGCGACGCCGGCGCTCTGCTGCTATGTGGCGTCGGCGTTACTATGCCGGCGCTCTGCTTCTGTGTGGCGTCGGCGCTCTGCTGCTATGTGACGTCGGCGTTACTATGCCGGCGCTCTGCGTCTGTGCGACGTCGGCGCTCTACTTCTGTGCGACGTCGGCGCTACTGTGTCGGCGCTCTGCTAATATGTGACGTCGGCGCTACTATGCCGGCGCTCTGCGGATGTACGACGTCGGCTCTCTGCTGCTACGTGACGTCGGCGTTCTACTATGCCAGCGCACTGTTGCCCCACGATCGGGCGTCGCTGTCACGCGTGTTCGCGGTGGACTGTGGCGTGGCGGCGCTCTACCCTTGAATAGCCAAGCCTTGTATAGTCGCCTATGTACAAGTCGAGAGCTATTCTCTAGTAGCTGTGCGTTCACGACCACGGCTCCGCTACTGACGCGTAGACTCTGGGCGACGTTGGCGCTCCCTGTTGGTGCGCGGCTGCTGGGTGACTTCGGCGTTACTATGCCGGCGCTCTGCGGATGTACGACGTCGGCTCTCTGCTGCGTTGCGAGCGGGCGTCGCCGTTACGCGTGTTCGCGGTGGACTGTGGCGTGGCGGCGCTCTACCTTTGAACAGCCAAGCCCTGTATAGTCGCCTATGTACAGGTCATGCGCTATTCATTAGCAGCGGTGCGTTCACGACCACGGCTCCGCTAACGACGCTTAGATTTTGGGCGACGTCGGTGCGCTCCTCTGGGCGGCGTCGGCGCGGGGCTGGTAGGCGAACTGGCGTCGCCGTCGCGCGGCTTCACGGTTGACTGTGGGGTGGCGGCGCTCTACCTTTGAATAGCCAGGCCTTGTATAGTCGCCTATGTAC
>NW_023458555.1:47575185-47580479 GCF_013731165.1 Rhagoletis pomonella
CCAAACGACCGACTAGACCTATGGTAAGAAAGGAAATGCGATTAGTGCTAGAAAGTGATAAGCCGTTCAGTTGTACCCCTAGAAGATTATCGTATAACGAGAAGCAAGAACTGCAGAAAATAATAGACGAATATTTAGCAAAGGATTACATACGGCCTAGTGAGTCAGAGTTTGTATCACCAATAGTATTGGTAAAGAAAAAACAGGAGAATTACGGATGTGCGTTGATTACAGGAAGTTAAACAAAGTTACGCCAAAAGACAGTTACCCCATGTCACTTATAGATATGACTTACTAGACAGGCTAGTGAACAAAAGAATATTCACCAAACTAGATCTTAAGAATGCATTTTTTAACGTTTTTATGAGCGAAGATTCTATAAAATACACCTATTTTACGACGCCACTAGGGCAATATGAATTCCTCAGGATGCCGTTCGGGCTGAGAAATGCTCCAGCAACCTTTCAGAAATTGATTAATAAAATTTTCGCAGACATGATTCGAAGTGGGGAGGTTATCATATACCTCGACGACATCATGATCACAACGCAGAGTATTGAACAGCATTTAGACATTTTACAGAAAGTTTTCACAAGGTTAGTGCAAAATAGTTTAGAGCTACGGTTAGACAAATGTGAGTTTTTACAATCGAGAGTATCTTACCTAGGCTATGTGATAACGAATGAAGGTATAAAAGCTGATGAAAAAGGGTTAAAAGCCATTGAAAATTTTTCATTTCCGACTAAAGTTCAAGAAGTCCAGAGTTTTCTTGGTCTGTGCTCATATTTTCGCAGGTTTATTAAGGATTTTTAAACTGTTGCTAAACCCCTCTATGACCTTACGAAAAAAAGACAAAAAATTTCAGTTCGGTGAAATGGAATTGGAAACCTTTAATAGCCTAAAAAAAAGTTGGTGGAATCCCCGGTATTGGCAATATACGAACCTAACGATATAACAGAACTACATTGCAACGCAAGTGCTTTAGGCTTCGGAGCAATACTGTTCCAAAAGAAAAAAGACGGGAAGTTACACCCAGTATTTTATTTTTCCAAGCGCACAACGGACGTAGAATCTAGGTATCACAGTTTTGAACTGGAAACTTTGGCAATAATTTACGCACTAAAAAGGTTTCGAGTGTATTTACAAGGTATCAGGTTCAAAATTGTTACCGATTGCAATTCCTTGACACTTACTCTTAATAAGGATATGAATCCGAGAATTGCCAGGTGGGCGCTAGAGTTGCAAAACTTCGACTACGAGCTTGAGCATAGAATAGGCAAAAGAATGAAGCACGTCGATGCTTTAAGCAGAGTTAACAATGTTTTAGTTATACATACGAACACGTTTGAGGAAAATTTAATATGTGACCTGGTCTACGAAAAGGGAGCTTACGTGCGAAAACTAGTTTTCTGTGAAAAAGCTGTTAAAAGTAAGCAACTCGTTTCGTCAGTTTCTCATGATCTCGTTAATTGTTCTCCGCGCCGGACGTCCAGTAAGTGTTGTTGTTGGTCCAGTAAGTGTTGTTGTTGGTCGGAATATTATTATAGTTCATCGTGTAAGTTGCTAGTGTGGAACATTTAAAAATTTAAAATTTAAAAAAAAATTTTAGTACACTTCTAAGCAAGTTAGGGTTTTCTGCTTTTCACCACGTGAAAAAGCATCTCATCTTCCATCCGAATCAACCAAAAAGTGAAAATTGATTTTTTGACACCTAAGCCCCCTTTCCGTAGACCAGGTTACATATGTCAAAATAGGGATGAACGCATAACAGAAATAAGGAAAACTTTAGAAACAACGGAAAATAGCCACTACGAAATGAGAAATGGCATAGTTTATAGGAAAAAAGGCAATGACCTATTTTTCTGCGTACCGGATTCTATGGAACAACATGTATTCTATAAATACCATGACCAGATGGGGCATACGGGCATAGATAAGGTTGTCGAGACTGCAGGTAAAAGTTATTGGTTTCCCAACACGAGAGAAAAGGCGGCAGAACATATACGGAATTGTTTAAAATGTATAGCGTTTTCTAATAAAAGTGGGAAAAAAGAGGGATTTTTGAATATAATTCCCTAAGGAAACAGGCCATTCGAAATGGTACATGTTGACCACTATAGACCGATTAATAGTAAGAATACGAAGTATAAGCACATATTAGCGATAGTAGATGCGTTCACAAAATTCGTACGCTTATATCCAGCAAAGACGACCGCGTCAAAGGAGGCAATTGCGTCACTTAAAGACTATTTTAGAGCTTATAGTATACCAAAATGTATAGTGTCAGATAGAGGAACCTGCTTCACATCCAAAGAATTCGAGGAGTTTTTAGAAAATAACAACGTGCAGCATATAAAGGTAGCAACGAGTTCGCCCCAAGGGAATGGTCAAGTAGAAATCGTTAACAAAAGCCTAGGACCAATGATAGCGAAAATGGTAAATGCAGAAAATGATTTGTCCTGGGAAAAAGTTTTAGAATCGGTAGAATACTCAATGAATAACACGGTTCACATGGCAATCAAAGAACAACCTAGCCTAGTACTGTTCGGCGTAACACAAAGAGGGTAAGTCATAGACAGTCTGAAAGAAAATGTTCTAGATCTAATACAAACAAATACCAGGACTATAGAAGACATTAGAAGTCGGGTAGAAAAAGGGCAAAGAAAAGCACAGGATTATAACAAAAGTTATGCAGACGCTAAGCGGCGAAGACCGCATAAATTCGAGGTAGGAGACTATGTAGTAATTTCTAACCTTAATTCACAAGTAGGAGCGTCCAGTAAGCTAATCCCCAAGTTTAAGGGACCATACAAAGTATCTAAGATTTTAGAAAACGACCGCTACTTAGTGGAAGACGTAGAGGGATTTCAGCAATCACAGATACCATATAACGGCACCTGGTCGGTGACAAACCTCAAACCATGGTACCAATGAAAAAGTCCGGGGTTCGAAGAGACGAGTCCAGAGATAGGCCAGATACATAGCAAAAAGTATTTCGGCGTAGAATCAGGAGATTCTAATTGTCAGGACAGCCGAGTTGTAGTAGTAGTCTGTACAGAGTGTAAGGTTTTTTTCTAAGTAATAGATTAAGCATTATGTGGTTAGACCTTAAGTGATTTTGTGTTTCTATCGTAAGGCATAACTGTAAGAATGCTTGTTAGAAAATAACATAAAATAAAGATCACTTTGAATCGAATAGTGGAGCCGTGAAGTCATTGGTAATTTAAAACCGATCACACTTTAAAGTTGCAGTGAGTATATTTTGCTAAAACGTCGGGTAAGAGCACTTTTCAAACTTAGTGGTGCACATTTATGCAGTAAAACGTCGAGTACTGCACGTCTACAATTTGGAGTACGTGTACATCTATGATCTTGATTTACATACTTGGAGCAGCTAAGTAAGAGGATATTTTCAAGACCAAAGGTGCGTGCATATTTCAGTATCAACAAAATTTCTGTGAAAATCAGACTTACTTATATGTATGTATATCAAATACTTATCAGCAAGAACCCTCATTATATAATAAATATAATAATAAACAAATTTCTGCATTTAGATCTAGGCAAATGTGGTGGAATATGGTTATTAGTTTATATAATTGATTCAGAGGTGTTTTCTTTATATAAATTAAAATTAATCATAATGCTTAATTTCGCCCAAAACAAACTTTGGAAAGTAACATATTTATTTAATAAATAATTTTTTTTGCCAAATTTGTTTTCATGTTTTTATTCCAAAACCGAACCGGAACGAAACCGAAATCAAAACCGAAATAAATTTTGAAGAGCGAAAACAAAACCGAAACCGAAACACTTGGCAAAACCGAAACCCAAACCGGATCGTTGTTGTTGTTGTTGCAGCAGCTACAACAACCCCGCCCAGATCGGCTGATATCTCAGTCGTTGTCGTCGAGTTCCACTAACGGCAGCCCCAAGAAGCGTGCAGCCTCTATGGGGTCAGTCCATAGGGACGACGCCGTTAGGGTTGTGGGGTTTTCCGGGCATGCCAAGAGATGTTTCGAGTCGTGGGGGTCTCTCCGCATGCCGGACATTCGTTCGGCACATCCGTATTTAACCTACACAGGTAGGAATTTAGCCTGCTGCAGTAGCCAGAGCGAAGTTGGGCTATTGTCGTTCTGGTCTCACGAGGCAGATGGAGCTCCGTCATGTCAATGTCCGGTGTTTGTGTGCCTTATGGGCTGACGGGTCCAGAGGTTGCTTAATGAACCTCTGGACTTCGTCCGTCAGTTCATATAGATGGCTCCTGACGTGCCTCGGCGAGGCCTCCTCTGCAAGCAGCTGTCTATTTGGGTCGCCACATCTGTGGCTCCCAACAAGAAACTAGCATCGTGTTGTGCTCCCTAATTGGGAGCATTTTTGCCTCATCGTGGAGGTGGTGTTCTGGTGTCATCAGGAGGCATCCTGTCGCTGTCCTGAGTGCTGTATTTTGTACCGTCTGTAGCTTCGTCCACTGCGTCCTACTAGTCCCCGGCGACCACACTGGTGTTGCGTAGTTTACAACCGGCCGGCCTATAGCCGCAACGTTTCTTTGTCTTTGCCCCAAGTACTGCCGGTTAGCGACTTGAAGACCTTGTTGCGGCTCTGTACTTTATTGACAATAGCGGTTGTGTGCGCAGAGAAGGAGAGCAGGATGTCGAATGTCACTCCGAGTATTTTAGGATTATTCACCGTCGGAATTGGTGTGTCATCGACGTGAATCCCCAGCGGTAGCCTGACCTCCTTCGTCCAGGTTGTGAACAGGGTCGTAGAAGATTTCGTAGGGGAGAGGGCTAGACACTTTGCAGTGAAGAAGCGAGAAAGGTCAGAGAGATATCCGTTTACTTTCCATTCCCAGTCGCCATGATCGAGCAATCGCCGGCACAAGAGACAATCGAGACTACCTCTGGTGGTTGAGGGAGCTTTGAAATGTAAAAGTTAAACAGTAGTGGGGAAAGGACACCACCCTGTGGAACCCCCTGTTTGATTTTTGTAAGTTTGCTCGATTTGTCTCTAAACATTACCGACGAGTGTCGACCACTCAGATAATTTGCCGACCACCGTTTGAGCCTCTGTGGGAGAGAGGAAGCCTCTATATCTTCTAGTAGCGTGGAATGGCTCACAGTGTCAAAAGCATTTGACAGGTCCAACGCTACTAGAATCGTTCACTAACAGGGACGTTTACAGATAAGGCCACGAGTTATCTGAGTGTTTATGGCGTTAAGTGCTGTTCTGTTCACTTTACGGAAGCCATGCTGATGCTTCGCTGGGGTCAAGTGGTTTGTGAAGTACGGGAG
>NW_023458555.1:47580579-47586805 GCF_013731165.1 Rhagoletis pomonella
GGCGTGGCGGCGCTCTACCTTTGAACAGCCAAGCCCTGTATAGTCGCGCTATTCATTAGCAGCGGTGCGTTGACGACCACGGCTCCGCTAACGACGCTTAGATTTTGGGGGACGTCGGTGCGCTCCTCTGGGCGGCGTCGGCGCGGGGCTGGTAGGCGAACTGGCGTTGCCGTCGCGCGGCTTCACGGTTGACTGTGGGGTGGCGGCGCTCTACCTTTGAATAGCCAGGCCTTGTATAGTCGCCTATGTCCGAGAGCTATTCTCTAGTAGCTGTGCGTTCACGACCACAGCTCCGTGCTGACTGTCTCGTATGTTGCCAAGTCCCATCTGTTATAGCTGGTGTTCTTCGTGTTGCTGAGTTGTGTGGCTACATGTTGCGTTGCTATGGTGACGTTGTAGCAAAGGAGTGTTGATACGGTCTCTCGTGTTGGTTAGCCGTTGCGATGATGTTGCTGTAGTCGTTATTGTTGCCGGTGTAGTCGTTATTGTTGGTGTAGGGGTTTGCGTTCGTGTGGCCTAAATCGCGCGGATATTTAGTCCTCACAATCTTTATACTTAAAATCAAATTTGTGAAACCAAAATTCAATTTTGAAGTGTTTGCATTTAATAACATGTTCTGACCGACAACGAAAACACTTTGAAAACGAGTTTTGGGGATTGTGGGCTGGAGGCTGTTCACACCGGTTGTTAGTGTTTTCGTTGACATTTCTTACATCTTTTGATTGCAGTTTTGCTACACAAAAACAAAACCAAAACACTTTTCCTTCATTTTCTTTTCATTCACAACCTTTAACTTTCATTCTGCCATATTAAAGATGATAAAATATGACTTCCACTTCGATAAATAATCGAAAAACCTAGCGAAGGCACCGATTGGAATGAGTGGAACGTGAGTTTTCAAGTAGTTTTCAGCGAAAACTGGTTTTTGTTTGACAGATTTTACATGGACGAAAACACAAGTTTGAGGTCGAAAACCAGTGTAATACAATGTTCTGACCGACAACGAAAACACCTTGAAAACGAGTTTTAGGATTGTGGGCTGAAGGCTGTTCACACCGACTGTTGGTGTTTTCGTTGACCTTTCTTACATCCTTTGTTTACAGTTTTGCTGCACAAATACAAAACCAAAATACTTTTCCTTCTATTTCTTTTCATTGCCAATCCGAAATGGCATATTAAAGATAATAAAATATGACTTCCACTTCGATAAATAATCGAAAAGAACTAGTGCAGACATCGATTGGAATGAGTGGAACGTGAGTTTTCAAGTGGTTTTCAGCGAAAACTTGTTTTCGTTTGACAGATTTTACATTGACGAAAACACAAGTTTTAGGTCGAAAACCAATTTTATCAACGAAAACATGGTATTACCATGTTCTGACCGACATCGAAAACACCTTGAAAACGAGTTTTGAGATTGTGAGCTGAAGGCTGTTCACACCGATTGTTGGTGTTTTCGTTGACATTTCTTACATGCTTTGTTTACAGTTTTGCTACACAAAAACAAAACCAAAATACTTTTTCTTCATTTTATTTTCATTGACAACCTTTTACTTCAATGCTTACTTTATTTTGGCCAGCCAATTAACAATAAATCCAAAATTACGTATTAAAGATGATAAAATATGACTTCCACTTCGATAAATAATCGAAAAAAACTAGTGCAGACACCGATTGGAATGAGTGGAACGTGAGTTTTCAAGTGGTTTTCAGCGAAAACTAGTTTTCGTTTGACAGATTTTACATGGACGAAAACACAAGTTTTAGGTCGAAAACCAGTTTAACCACCGTAAACATGTTTTCGATGTCGGTCAGAACATGGTATTAGCAACGAAAACATGTTTTCGATGTCGGTCAGAACATGGTATAAGTGACAAAAACAAGAACACCGTGAATCAGCTGTTTCTCGAATTGTGGGCACGAAATGTGGTTTTTTGCGTTCCCGTACTTCTGGACTTTGTTCCATTTTTGTAAGAAAATGTTTCTCTTATTCTCTAATTACCGGATACGGTCCGGATTGTTAGGGAAATAACCTAGTGTTAATATTATCAGTGAACTGTAATTTTTGATTTTCTTTCCTCAACGTTTAAGACATTGTGATATAAATAGTACCAAAAAAATTTCTGTGAAAATCACACTTACTTATATGTATGTATATCAAATACCTATCAGCAAGAACCTTCATTATATAATAAATATAATAATAAACAAATTTCTGCATTTAGATCTAAGCATGTGTGGTAGAATATGGTTATTAGTTTATATAATTGATTCAGAGGTGTTTTCTTTATATAAATTAAATTTAATCATAATGCTTAATTTCGCCCAAAACAAACTTTGGAAGGTAACATATTTATTTAATACATTTTTTTTTTGTCAAACTTGTTTTCATGTTTTTATTCCAAAACCGAAACCGAAACGAAACCGAAATCAAAACCGGATAATTTCCGCAATACGATTTTTGTAAAAAATTTTTGAACTCTTTCGATTTTATTTGAGTATAATTCATAGTATGGACCATGATAAAAACATTAGAAGGTAAAATCACTCTCTCAATTCGTCGGCCATGATTTTTTTCTGACGTTTGCAAACATTTTAAAATCATATAAAATTGAAAATAAAAAAATGAAATTGTTCACAATTGTTTTAGTTTGAGATTACAAATGGAATGTATGTGTGAGCTGGAGTTCGAATTTTAAAATTATATTGCTGGCAAACGTCTGACTGCCTCGCAATGATTTTACCTTGTAATGTTTTTTATCATGGTATGGACTCCATAGTAATGAGCAAAACTCAAGGTGGCTCCTCACCAGGGAAATATAAAGTATATGGATCTTTGAAATCCGTAGTGTTTCTTCTTATGAAGCCAATCATCGCAAAAGATTTTGATACAATGAAGTCTATATGTTTGACAAATGTGAGCTTTGAGTCGAAAATAACGCCCAAATCTTTCATTTCCGTACTTCTGAGTTTAGTGCAGTTATCAATATTATAACTAAATACGATGTTGTTAGACTTTCTAGAGAAGGTGACAACACAGCATTTGTTTATATTGAGGTTGAGACGGTTAAATGTACACCACTGAGTGAATGAGGTAAGATCAACTTGCAGATTATTACTATCTGATACATCGCATACAGTGGAAAAAAGTTTGACGTCATCCGCAAACATTAAGCACTTGGCAAACTTAAAGCAATTTGGTAAGTCGCTTATAAATATTAGAAATAACCGTGGCCCACAATGGGTATCCTGGGGTATACCTGACCATGCTTCGACAAACACTCTTGATGTTGTGCTCCCTAATTTAACAAATAGTTTTCTATTAGATAGAAAACTTGCAAGGAAATCAATGAGAATCCCATGAACACCGTGGCTCCTCAACTTCCGCAAAGGTAAAGTGTGGCTAACCTTATCGGAGGCTTTAGAGAAGTCTGTGCAAATTACATCCAGTTGTTCCTGATTTTCAAATGCACTTACTATTTGATTCGTCACCAGAGCCAAATTCGAGCATGTTGATCTCCCCGGGAAGAGGCCGTGTTGATGTTTAGAAATTTCATCTTTTACGTGGTCAAACAACTTTGATTGAATTACGGAATCGAACAATTTATCCAGCGTCCCCTATTTAACGATTGGTCTGTAATTCGACACATCGTTACGATCACCAGATTTAAAAATTGGGACTATGCAGCACAATTTCCACTGTTCCAGAAAAATACCCTTGTTGATACAATCCTGGAAAAGCTGGTCTATAGGAAGAGCTAAAGTATTGCGCCAATTTAAAAAAAATCTTTCAGAGTCGGGATTCGAGCTTAGCTTATATAAAGAAATGGCTAACAATACGTCTTCTTTCGAAATCGAAAATGATGTAATAGTTGGTAATGATGCTGAAGGAAATGTAGGTAATGGGACAATTACCTTGTTTATACCAACACATAAAACGCTGTGACTCAGTTCTCTGTGATTCAAAACAGATGCATAAACAAAATTTCAATACGCGTTGAGATTGAAAAGTGTATTGACTCGAATTT
This sequence comes from Rhagoletis pomonella, assembly GCF_013731165.1. Lineage (NCBI taxonomy): Eukaryota > Metazoa > Arthropoda > Insecta > Diptera > Tephritidae > Rhagoletis > Rhagoletis pomonella. Next base: position 47,584,608 of record NW_023458555.1, read on the forward strand.
TTTTTCAAATCGTTTTTTTATTTCTCACATCGGTTAGAAAACCCGTATAAACGAATAATTCATTTAACGCGAAATCAAAATTAACTGTTTTTTTCTTTATACAGCCCGTTTTTGATTGTATTTGTTATTGTAATAAATTTATTTTACTGTTCGCTTACATTTCGGTCTGCTGCGCAAATTTGTTATTAAATAAATGCCGAATAAAACTAACGGAGTTTCTTTACTTTTCAATACGATTTTATCGAGTGCGCTATAAAGAATGAGGAATAACCGTTAGAAAGAAATATGTGCTGAATCAAACCTGTTTGTTGTTAATGCGGTTATTTCGTAAGTATAAACAAGGTAAATGTCGTGTTTTTCGTAAACTTGTTGAACAAATTTTGCAAACAAGTCGCAAGAGTCAAGCATGTTATCGGAGATAGTACCATCATATTCTAAGCTAGTTGGAACGCCATTTGTTTCCTTCTGGAATCAATCAATTTCCAAAAACTAGTCTGATTGGATTTCACATTCATTTCTACGTTGTACATATAGTGCCGAAATAGAAAGTTATGGAGACAATCAAATTCTTTCCTTAAACGAAAAAAGTTGAGACGATTGGCTTCAGAATTATTTAATGTAAATTTTTAAAATGCATCATTTTTCCTGTTCCTTAAACTGCAAATTTTTTATTAAACCACCGGGGCTTATTGCCAGTCATACATCGTTTCAGGGGAACAAAATTTGAAATAGCTTATAAAATTATTCCACGTAAGGTCTCGTAAGAAATTGTGGGACAGCTGGGCGTGTTCAGAAACCCCCAATCGGAAGAGGGAAAAAAATTATTTATCGTTACATAATCGCTGTTCAGGTAGTCATGCCGATATGATGATTCGGACTTTGTGTTATCGAAACTATAAAACATTACATCGAGAAAAATTGCTTTGTGGTGAAAGCTATTGTTCAAAATGGGAGATAAGCATTCGTGGCATGATACCCTTAATTTATTAATTACAAATATTAGGTTAAGATTTTACTATTGTCGTTCAGAACCGCGTTACGTTGTATGAAACCATAGGATGTAACCAGAATATATTAGGTAGGTTAAAGTCACCAAGGAAAATAATTTTGTCGCAATCATTTACAGTGTTTGTGATGTAAATCAGAATATCTAAATGTTTTTCATACATTTCTGTATCGGTACCCGGAGGAATATACGCAGTTATAAATATTAATGTTTTATTAGATGAAAACTTAAACTATGTTCACATTACCAACATAAAATACTTAGTTTCGTATAAAATACCTCACTAAATTAAGTGCGTTCATACACGCGATTCTTTATTTGTCTTGACAGCTTTGTAGCAACCCTTTGTTATTGTTTATTTAACCAAAAGAGATCGCGAATGTGAGTAATTGCGTATATTTTTATATTCTGAGTTGATTGTGGTAATTTTTTAGATTTTAGATGAGTGATCAAAAGAGAATGCTTCTGGAAATATTTTACAAACTACCACGCGCGATTATTAAAAACAAAAACGTCCAAACACGATGACATATCAGTTATGGGACAATACTTTTTTCGATTATTATCGATAAAATTAGAGCCGACACTGATTTGTTCGTGATTTGGTTCTTGGTTTAAGATAAACTACGTACTTTCAACTTAATTTACTGAGAGACTTTACAAGGCAAAATTACTTAGTTTGTACTTAATTTATGCGTAAATTACGATTGACCTCTAAATTACGCCAATGGGAACATAGTTTTAACTCGAACGCAAATTTGGTCTAACATGCCATCAGATAAATTAAGAGTGATCGAGGTACTGCACAAATCAGCCCTTATGTCGAGTAAAATGCCATCACCCTTTTCATGGCCAGTAGCTATAACGTCACGATCCTTTCGGTAAACATTGTAATAATCATCGAAGTATTCGTTAGAAGATACGTTACAGTTCATCCAAGTTTCAGTAATGGCTAGAAAATCTTATTGATGTAATGACGTGTAGCGCTGAAATTGAGTTGATTTAGTGCGCATACCACCGACATTCTGGTAGTATAACGAATAGTTTGTATTTTTCTCATTGCTGATATCATGAGGTGCAACTATCATCTTTAGGTGAGTTGAGTTTCCTCCCCTCGTTTTTGAAAAAAACTTGAACGGCCGCACAGTTAGATTGGCTGGCCAAATATTGGATCTTAAGAGCTTATCATAAG
>NW_023458555.1:47586905-47589694 GCF_013731165.1 Rhagoletis pomonella
AGTTAGATTGGCTGGCCAAATATTGGATCTTAAGAGCTTATCATAAGGCAACGAAGAGATGCCCAGTTTAAAGTTTACACCTTTTTTAACGAGCAAATAACAATAGATGTTTGTTGACGGGATAGACGTATGCGTGCAAACGTACTCAACTATGTTTTCCGCTTTGACTGAAGGCTTGAACGACGCCAAATGTAACCATTTCATAGGAGAGGCAACTGCTAGTTCGGCACTTGGATTGCATCCAGGGTTGCCACTGACGAAAAAAAAAATTTACCATCCACTTGAAAAAAATCTACCAAATCTGGGAAATATCTACCAATAACTTTTTATAATTATTTTAATCAAAACTATAGTTTTGTTATTTTTTTATTTATTTTAATTAAAACTATACTTTTCTTTATTTTTTTTAGTTATTTCAATAAGAATTAAAATTGTTTTTAAGAGCTTTTTATTTAACTAGTTATACGGTATTTGAGTCATATTATTGGCATATTCTCAGTTTCCTTCAACCAAAAGAGTGAAGTGATGAAATTATAGGCAACAAAAAAACTTCATTATTTGAAAAACTTCAACTTGAGTTATTATAGACAAATACCGTGACTCAAATAAGTGATTTTTTTTAATATTCGCAATATTTTTCGAGTAAAAATTTTTTATTGCTTTAACTAAATCCATAAAAATCGAGGATTCAAACTATATACAACATATAGAAAAATTCCAAAAATTTTCTTCTAAATTTCGAATTTTTTACTCTGAATTTTTAGAACAATTTAAGGTATGGAGTTTTAAAGCAAATACTATTTGAGTATATATATAACAATGTGCTGCTTCCCGTTGATCTTTTTTTTTTTTTCTATTGATAAAAAATGGTGTTGATTTAATTTTTTTGCGAAAAATCATAGTGCGTAATTACATACCTATCAATTTTTTTTTTTATATTTAAATAATCATTTAAAATATTTAGGCAATCAAAAGCTCCTCGGGATTCCAGTAAAATTAGTTTGAATGGAGCGAGATATGTTCGCCTTATGTCGATATACATTTATACGTATGTAATTATATAAAATGTATGCAAAGAAATTTTTAATATATTTAAAGATAACTACGAAAAATAAATCGGGAACGGAAAGTTCATCAAAAATCTACCAAAATGAGAAAAAATTTACCTTTTTACCAACCCAATTTTTTTTCTACCAATTTTGGTAACAATTTACCAAAGTGGCAACCCTGATTGCATCCAACAATAACTTTACGAGTTTTCTCATTCTTCTTTGCGCTTTTGCAATTATTGGTTGTTGTGTTATCAGTGTCGAAGGAAACTGAGCTAGCAGCAGCACCAGCATACGAGAGCGAAGATTCAATAGTAGTCGGAGTATAAGCGCCTACAGACGATTCAGAGCCAGCGTTATTAGTGGCATTTGCATCGTCTATCACAATTGTTGTTAACTTCGCGATGCTTGGGGAGCTCTAATCACTCATAATCGCATTGACCGGTGACGAGTGTTTTACTTCGGCAGTTAATTTCGATGCACTTTTAGCGCCTACAGACGATTCAGAGCCAGCGTTGTTAGTAGCATTTGTATCGCCTATCACAATTGTTGGTAGCTTCGCACTGCTTGGAGAGCTCTGATCACTCATAGACGCATTGTCTGATGACCAGACGTGGGCACTACCACAAACAAGCGTTAGCTAAAAGTGAGAATGTGTTGGTACTCTTAGAGCGTGTGTGAAAGCAAAGTGCTATGGGGAAAGCTGGTGAATTGTATTTTTACTATGGTGAGACAATTTTACCAATCTGCTGTGTGAAATGAAATCTTTTTTGACAGCAGTAAAATTTTGACAACCGCTGAAAATTGGCGCCGAATAAACAATTATAAATCAAAGGAAAATGAATATTTTAAGAAAATATTTACCATTATTGATTGCAATTCTTTTTGAAATCAGGTCACTGCAATTAATGGACGTTTTAATTTTGGCATTCAAAAAGAAAAGACAACGCCAGGTAAAAGTGCTTGCATTGGTGCCTTTTTCTATGTCCTCACTTTTTATTTTTAAGGCTATTTTATATATGCAACCTGCAGTTTATTCCAAAACCATGAACGCCATAATGAATGGGGATAACAAAATGCATCTCAGGTTGTCGGCTAGTTCGTTCAGAAAAATTGTGGTGCATATTCCTAAAAAAATCACGGATGGTCTGTGGATTACGAAGTGATGTGCTTTTTATATTGGATGGCATGCGGATGCAGCTATAGGGTGGTAGCCGAGTTTTTGGGTTTGAGTCGCTACGCAGCTTGCAGCATTATTAAAAAAATGTTGGATAAAGTAATTTCAATGCGCCACTTAATAAACCATGGCACTTCGGAAGACCACGAGAGAATCGCTGCTAAATTTTGCCAAAAAAAAAGTCTACTGCTTTTACAAATTTTATTGGCGCTATTGACGGAACGCATATTCGGATAAAATGCCCCATAAACAAACATGATGAATATATAAATCACAAACAATTTTATTCTATTCAGGCTCAAGCAGTTGTGGATAGTGAATATAGATTTACAGACGTGTTCATTGGTTATCCAGGCTCCGTTCATGATACAAGGGTATTTGTCAACAGTCCTTTGTACGCTAAGAAGGACTATCCGCCTCAAGGTTGGCTTTTATTTGGTGATAAAGGCTACCTGTGTCAACTATATCCGGTGGCAGTAATCACACCATTTAAAGAGCCCTTAACAACAAATCAGACTAGATTTAACACTGCTCATAGTAAAGGACGTATAATTGTAGAATCT
>NW_023458555.1:47589794-47605852 GCF_013731165.1 Rhagoletis pomonella
AAAAAAATGTATATTAACAATAGGATATTTACCAAGCTAATTTGTTCTTTAACTCCGTACTCAGATTTTTTTTTTGATTATGCTCTACAATTAATTATGAAAGCAAAACAAAACTCAATGCTACTTTCCTTTGGGAACTATCGGGGATTTTTGAATGTTTTTCAATATTCAGTTTTATTTCAAATCAATCAGTACTCTAAAAAAAGTTGTTAAGCAGTATTTAACTTTTCGTTCAATAGTTATTCGCCGTCAAAAATGAATTGTTTTGAAATGAAACTAATTATTAATATTGAGTTTTGTTTTGATTTCGTAATTAATTGTAGAGCATAATCAAAAAATAATCTAAAGAACAAATTAGCTTGGTAAATAACAGACACCATAACGTTCATATCGATGGTCCTCTGCAATTACGACACAACAAAAAAAAAACCGTACTACTGAACAGTGGCACATATCTATAATCATTAATAAATCTTTATAAAGCGGTCATAAAGATTTAGCAAGGATTAGAAAAAGATTAGACATGTGCCACTGTTCAGTAGTAGGGTTTTTTTTTGTGAGTTGTGTCGTTATTGCACAGAACCATCGATATGTGCAAACAAATTACTAAGAAAGTTATGTAAAGATTAATCTGAGTCCGATTCGCTGGACAACAGCAATCCCGAAGCATCAATGTGCGGGTAATCCGTTTGTACCATCTGACCGAATACGCAGAGAAGCGAGGATATTTTCTTGCCAATCTTTCTGTCACGCTTCAAGACGTGCTTCTCTAGGCGCTGATAGTCTGTTTTTGTTTTTGGAGTTCCGCCTGAGGATGAAGGCGAAGGAGTATAATCTTCGCGAAGGGACGCACGCGAGGTCGACGAAATGTCGTCCGTATTTATGGGCACGAAACCCAAATCGCTTTCTTGTCTTGGCAGCTCACTATAAATTCCATTGCGGCTGTCAATGAGGAAAGGTGGATGATAATTGTCCTTTTTCGCCGCATACGCGTGGATTTCGTCAAAGGACTCCCAGTCTTTGGCCTCTTCCGCCGTTGCCTCCTCGCCGGTCCCCTCGCCTGTGCGATATATAAAAAAGGACTTATACTTTTTCATCAGGGCATTCCATTGGGTTTTACACGCAACTGCGTCTTTTCCGTTACCCAGTTGCTCTCTCAGTTCTTTCGCGATGTTTCTGTTACATAAATAAACAAAATCTTATTAGTGCATCAATCTCCATCCAAAATACATATTTAACTTACTTCCAGCCTGTGTTGCTATTGGCGTTTTTCCCTGTGAACCACAGATCCTGCTCTACTCGCTTTTGCAGCAGGATGTGACGCTCTGCGTTGTTCCCTTTTATAATCAATTGAAGCGTTTGATTCATAAAACTAATGCATTTAACAAGAAATACTTACGTGTAGTGTAGCTCTTTTTAGTTTTTTTTTGCTGGTGGCTCCATTTTTTAATGATGTATTATTATTTGGGTTAATTTGGCGTTACATTTAACGATCATCAACAAGTTTTGCGATTGTCAAAATTTTTTATGCGTTTGTGTGAAATTTTATTCACCTCACAACTGTCAAATTTTTCTTCGCCGCATACTTTGCTACCGATTCACACACGCTCTTAATTAATTTTGCATGCTGTCGCGTTCTCATCGTTACGCTCTTGCTTGTATACGTACACGCGATGGTGATGCTCTTTGAGCGTGTGCTCGTTCTCTGTTGTTGTCGTAGCAGCATACAAATTCCCCAAAGACTTTTTGGGGAGTGTTGCTGGAGTGACAGTCCTTGGCCAGATATAAATCTGGGTCGTTCCGGTTACATAGACCCGACTGTCGTGGGAACGTGCCCGCTCTCTGTCCATGCCTGCTGATGACGGACGTTTTACTTCGGCCGCAATAACACGAGAATCAGAAACAGATTGAGACGATGACGAAGACGAAGAGGAAGCAAGCAAATGAGTTTGACTAGCAGTACATGTAAATTTATTGTTTTTATTAATTTTTACATTCCCAGTAGGGGCTGCATTTACATAGATTATTGACACTAGTAGAGATGTTACCGTGCAGAGCTTTAACTTCGCGTGCCAGATTAGAAAGCACATAGTCTTTATCGCTGAGTATAGATTTTAACGAACATATCTGCAGATGAAGTTCAACCTTTTTTTCATTAGATTTTCGCGATCGGCAAGCAAAACATTCACAACAGAGAGTATGCGAGTATTGTCCGCTCTTAGAGCAGCGATTACATTGGACACAATAAGCAATAAGGATTGTTGCTCAGTATTAGGCATGTTAATTTCTCCACTGTATTTATTCTTTATCACAAACGGCGAAGCAGATATAAGTGACGAGCGGATAGAAACACGACGCTTATCCGAACAATCTTTACAGCAAAAAGGCCTCTCTATGGCTAACAGATAATCAACATCTGCTTGTACGATACCAACAAATTTCATGTGGAAAAACACTTTACATATCGCACAGTCTATCTTCGATTGAGTACGGTCAACTTTCTGCCCACAACAACACGGCATATTAATGTCTTCTATTATTGTAGTTTTAAACTAGATATCGATTTCGTATCAGCATTTACATATTTGTTTTCACCAACAGGAACATGAATATTGGCGGAAAAAGAGTAAATGTGTCTAAACTAAGTTGTTGTATAAAATTAACGTAGATATGTATGTATACATATCATAAGAAATCCATTTTTGTTATATAACATAAAATAGTCAATGTTTCAAACCCGAAAAATATTTCACAAATTTAAGGCTCAAAACTAATGGAGCGTTTTTGCTGCATTTAAAATGTTTTCGAAGAGCGTTCATGCTATCTCACTTAGTAAATGTACGTTTACGTGAGTTCGAAATCGTATGCTTTTGACAAACAGCCGTGTTCCAGTCGCTTATTCCGATCCGGATCCAAGGGCGTACGAAATATACTTGTTAATTTTTTGGATATTTCCTTTCTTCTCCTGTTGTGCTTCTGAGCCAGGTTTCTAGTCTACGAAGTGTCACTGTTGTGCATGGAAAAGCACTCAAAATGAAAACACCCTTATTTATTGCTGTTAGATATTATTTTTTTCTTCTTTAAATAGATCTACAACTTCAACATCTTTCAAATCTTCTTCGGACAAGTTCTTTTTCTTCCATAAATTGTACCAAAGAATGAGTTCACTTCCCTTACCTAGATCATAGATCTGTTGAAAATGCTTCGTATCTTTTCACTGGAACATTTAATCGAATACAATTGGTGCAATCTAGACAGCGAAAAAGCAGGAGTATTTTCATTGGAAAAGCGTAGTTGTAAAGAGACCGTTAGTGAATCCAGATACGGTATTATTATAGACCGTCGCCAGTACTCATTTTCATTGAAAGATGGGGGTTACTTCAGTTTTTTGTTTACCTGCTTCCTAGATCGGCTGTAATCATACGAAATTTTTTAATTAACTCAGTAGTGACTCCTTCTGCATTCTTTCGATCATTCTTAACCACCTCCAAAATTTTTCCAATGTGCTGATCAACGCCGATGAGGTCTATTGTCTGCATTTGCAAAATGTTTGCTGTAGGTTCCAAAAACATTGAATACACTTAGGTCTTTTTTATGCGGTACATGCGTTCCTCAGAAAGCCGCATAAAAAAGTTCTTTACTTTCATACAAAAACAGGGGATGCGTTCCAGCATTTTCAAAAACCGCATAAATTCAGATTTTCCATGTAAAAAATTCTAAAAAAAACCGCATAAAAACATCCGGAGAGGCAATATTAAGCAAAAAAAAAATTTATTTCTTCACTTCAACACTTATTCTTCCATGTAAAGCTGAACATTATGAAATAAATAAAGTTGTATCTGTATTTTAACCAAAAACAAAAAAATACCACAAAAAATACAGGAATTATGTTAGAGTACAAAGACAAATTACACTGGCTTACAGCAAAAACGTTCTATAGATGCCACTATCCAATTCCTATGTAGAATTGCTCGGTGATTCCGAAAATCGATTTAATTTTTTTTTTCTATAGATACGTTTTCGAGATATTTGCAATTTACCGTTATTCAGCTTAAAGCAAAAATTACGAACCTATTAAAAAAAAGGCAAATGAAAGCCAATGAAATTCTCCATAAACCATATATACATCACTTTCCGATAGGGCTTATAATTTCTGACAAATTAACTATCATTCCAGCTTCTTTTATTTTTCTTCTTCTTCTTTATTGGCGCTGTAACCGCCTAAGCGATTTTGGCCGAGTCCAAAACAGCACGCCAGTCATTTCTCTTCTGTGCTAACTGACGCCAATTGAAAATGCCAAGTGAAGCCAAGTGAACCTGGTCTTTCCAACGCAGAGGAGGCCTTCCTCTTCCTCTGTTACCAGCATCGCGGCCCGCGCTGAATATTTTCAGAGCAGGAGCGCTTCTGTCCATTCCAACGGCGTGGCCAAGCCAGCGGAACCGCTGAATTTTAATTCGCTGCACTATGTCTATATCGTTGTAAATCTCATACAGCTCATAGTTAAATCGTCTGCGATATTCGCCATCACCAACGCGTAAAGGTCCGTAAATCTTTCGCAGAATATTTCACTCGAAAACTCCAAGAGCGCCTCATCAGACGCTTTCATTGTCCATGCCTCCGCGTCATATACCAGCACAGGCATGATGAGTAACTTATAGAGTGTGATCTTTATATGACGAGAGAGGACTTTACTTCTCAATTGCCTACTCAGCCCAAAGTAGCACTTGTTGGCAAGAGGGATTCTCCGTTGCATTTCAAGGCTGATATTATTATTGGTGTTAATGCTGGTTCCCAAATAAACGAAGTCGTCTACTTTTTCAAACTTGTAACTGTCAACAGTGACGTGGGTGCCAAGACGCGTATGCTCTGACTGTTTATGTGACGACAGGAGATACTTCGTTTTGTCCTCGTTCACCACCAGACCCATTCGCTTTGCTTCTCTATTCAATCCCGAGGAGGCAGAACAGACGTTGCCCTTCTTTTTACCGATAACATCGATGTCGTCGGCATACGCCAGCAATTGTATGCTCTTGTAAAGTATTGTGCCTGAGCGGTTCAGTTCTGCGGCTCTGATATGTTCTCCAACATCAGATTAAAGAAATCACACGAAAGGGAGTCCCCTTGTCTGAAACCTCGTTTGGTATCAAACGGCTCGGGGAGATCCTTCCCTATTCTGACGGAGCTGGTGGTATTGCTCAACGCCATTTTACACAGCCGTATTAGTTTCGCTGGGATACCAAATTCAGACATCGCGGCATAAAGGCAACTTCTCTTCGTGCTTTTGAAAGACCTTATAACCTATGCTTAGAAGGCTGATTCCGCGGTAGTTGGCGCGTATGGCGGGGTCGCTTTTCTTGTGGATTGGGCAGAGCACACTTAAATTCCAGTCGTCGGGCATGCGTTCATCTGACCATATTCTGCATACGAGCTGATGCATGCACCTCATCAGCTCCTCGCCGCCGTACTTGAATAACTCGGCTGGCAGGCCGTCATCTCCAGCAGCTTTGTTGTTTTTCAGCCGCGTAATCGCTATTCGTACCTCGGCATAGTCAGGCGGTGGGACAGCTCGCTTCCTTATTCAGTTCCCTATAACGGTCCCACATGGCTCGCGTTGCGCCCGATCGCAGCGTGGCCCTGTAGGCGGCACCTTTTTTCTCTGCGGCTTCTTGACATTCCTCATCGTACCAGTTGTCCTTTCGGGCTCGCTGAAATCCAAGTTCTTCTTCGGCGGCGGTACTTAATGATCGGGAAATGTGGTTCCACTGCTCGTGTATGTCGGATTGTTGAAGAGTGCTTTCAGAGAGCAGGTGTGTTTGTCGAGTGGCGAATAAATTGGCCGTCTGTTGTGATTGCAGCCCTGCGAAGTCGATCAGCCTCAGTCCGTTATCGGACGTTTCGTCGTGGAGGCTGAATTTTCCGACAGTGGCGCCAAAAATCCCTTCCTTGCCCACCTTGGCATTAAAATCGCCAAGGACGATTTTGACATCGTGTCGGGGGCAGCGCTCATATGTACGTTCCAAGCGCTCATAGAAGAGATCCTTGGACGCCTCATCCTTGTCTTCCGTCGGGTATGGGCGCAGATGAGCGAGATGTTGAAGAATCTAGCTTTGATGCGGATTGTGGCTAGACGTTCGTCCACCGGGGTGAACGCCAGTACTCGGCGACGGAGTCTCTCCCCTACCACGAATCCAACACCGAATTTGCGCTCCTTTACGTGGCAGGTGTAGTAGACGTCGCAAGGCTTCACGCTTACTTTTCCATGCCCCGTCCATCGCATTTCTTGGATGGCGGTGATGTCAGCCTTTGTCTTCCCGAGGACATCAACCAGCCGGGAAGAGGGACCTTCCCCATTTAGGGTCCGGATATTCTATGTGCATACCCTTAAATCATAGTCCGTTATACGTTTGCCGTGGTCGTCATCAGAAAAAGGGGGTCTCATCCGAGGCTGTTTTTTCTTTTCATTGGGCGGGGTTTTAACGTGGCGGGACCCAAACCCAGCGCACGCGAAGTTTTACGCCTTCTCACTTTAGCTCGCGTGGACATAAATATCCGGACGTTGTGAGCTGCGATTTGAACCGTACGCACAAGAATCGCTTCTGGCCACTCCCAGGTGAATGGCAGTCAAAAGTTTTCCGCTTCTGCATCGGAACCATTTTTTTTATTATTTAATGAAAAAATGAAAAGAATCAAACTTTAACAGAAGAAAAATTAAAAAAATAACAAGTTCTGTGCCAAATTTTAGCGTTTGTACTAAAGCCTGTTTTGTTAAAAAAAAAGTTATTGATGAAGAAAGTCGATGGATAAATACGAAATAATGAGTGGTCAAATGAAAATGCGCAAAGATTTTTTGTATGAAAAATGAGCAGGAAAGAAAGTTACTCATACGCCACGTACACCCGAGTAACACGCGTGCGTAAACAAACATGCCTGGAATGCATAAAAACCCATCAAACATAACAGCGACATACATACAAATGTATACACATACATACATACACACCAACGCATACACAAAGGCACAGCATCAGCAATCCAGGCAACGGCAAAGTGGCGTGATCCAGCGCGTAAACAAATAAGCGTGCACAGGGAGAATGCAAACAAGACACCATCGGCATATGTACATACATACATACCTATATGCAGCAGCACGTAAACAAAGGCACAGGGCCCAACACTGCAGGCAAAAGCAAGGTCGTGCGATCAGGCGCGCAAACGAACTAGCACACCGACTACGCAAAATTCTTTAGAACAAACAAAAACACATGGGGGATATATGTACATTGTACATGCATATATACTTACATACAGCGCACATACGACACACATCAACACACAAACTATGCCGTGATCAAGTGCATTAACGCAACCAACAACACCCAACAAGCCAAAAGGCAACAACTTTGTACAGCAACGTAATGCAGCCAAGTTGTGCCGCGTTTAGATAAAAAGACGGGCAAGAAACGAATATCGATCACAGCACACCATGTCGTCATACACATCAAGCGAAGGAAACGAATACTCCGCCGAATACCCAACCAACGACTCCTCACGGGTTAGGTTGAGGAGGATGACGGCACCAGAAGACGAAGGAAACGAAACCCGGTCAGCGAGCGGCGGCGGTACAGACGACGACGAAACAGAGGTGTTTGGCGAACTAGGGGACGACAGCGAGGAAGAGGGGGCGATGGCAAAAAGCCCCCACTCCCATAGAAATTTCTAGCGACGAAGATGATCGCCAGCCTAACATACGGGGCGTAGAGCTGTAAAGTTTCCCTGTTTCAGAAAAAAACTATCATTACTCATTGATAGTTTCCAGCAATACCATCGATAGCACTATCGATAGTCAATGTAATGTTAAACACTGTTCCAAATTAACAGGGACTGCATCGAAAAACAAAAAAAAAAACAACATACTGAAAATATAAACACATGAAGGGCCGTTTTCTTAAGTAACTTTTAACTTTAAAATTCACTTTATGTTTAAATATTGCTCTAACATGTATAGTTCTGTCTAAGTAATGCATTTAATTATCGAATATTATTTATTTATTTACATATCTATTACTGAAGCTTACAATTAAAAATAAAATTATGAGCCTAGTAAAGAAAGCTTATTCTTATGATCTATAACACATGGCAACAAAAATGGGAAAAAATGTGTTGCGGCAAATGTTACAGCTGTTTTTGATTGACTTGTCAGTGCTGATTACGAATCCATGAGCATAAGGTTTCCATCAGCTCCAGATTTTGTGAAAAACGAGGTCAAAATGTCAAAAAATCGGGTTTTTTTTGGCAATCTTTTAGAAGTTCTAGCAAAGAAACAAAAGGCGGTGTTGGCGCAGTGTAGACATAGCCTAAGCAATGTAAATTTATCGATTTTTCTTTATTGTGAGCCTCCTTGCCATCACTAAATAATTTGATCGAGGAGAAAGAAAAGGTCATTATAGATTCTGGCAAGGAGGAGTGAAAACGCACAAAAGCGTAAGTTCTTAATATATGTGTATTTCTTCTAATCTACCATGTATATGTACATTTTATAAAACAGGAAATAAAGCGCCACGTCACAGTTATCATAGCACGGAAATTTGACAGCTTTTATTTGTTCACCTAGGAGCCGGAATCTATAATCAACATTTCTTTATTTGGCTTTTCTTGGGAAAAGCAAAGAGCAGCCGTGGAGCTCCGAATGTGCGCGCTGGCGCAGATTAAAAGGTGGAAAAATTTGAGGGTACCAACTAGCGCAGATGAATATTTAATGCATTGTTATCGGTGAATTGTTACTAAAGAGGAGTACGTCGTGGGATTGCTAGTTGATTTTGGTGAGACACCCTAAGGAGTAATCGGTAAGTACTCTGGGAGATTGGTTAGGGAGAATAATTGGTGGTCGGACGGTGGCATACAACAAATTATTAAATTATTTGGACAGAAAATAGTTTTAACCTAAAAAATAAACGAAAGAAAAACGTTATTGAAAAATATCGGGACCACTCATAACGTTATTATCGTAGACATACATACAGCATGCCAAAACACGTTCGGGCGCAAGTCAAGGTGTGCAAGGAGACAGCGATACGAATGAAGAATGTCGAGAAACGGTGGCCCTGCAGCCGTTAGCGAATCCGCTTGCCAACCAATCGCTGGAATTAAATTTAGCGGAAATCCTACAGCAAGTACAAAGCCTTCAAGAAGAGCTAAGGAAAACTAGACAAATACAAGTGGATATGATGGGCAACGATAGAATTGTTACAGCAGGATCTAGCGTTGTTGGCCATTCCCAAACCAGGTCTAATATGGTGTCAGCATCTGAAGTCGATGGTCGTCCAGAGGACTGGCCAATGTTTAAAAAAAATTTTATAGCTACAACTGCAGAGTATCGGTATAGTGGCACGCAAAATATGATGCGTCTTCAAAAAGCAGGCAAAGGGAAAGCTAGGAAAACAATTGAATGTTTATTAATACACAGCCGAAATGTTAGCCAAGTAATGAAAGTTTTACAGGACCGCTTTGGGAAACCAGAGTTTTTAGTAAAGAGTCAAATAATAAAATTCGTAATTTTGCACCGAACATCGAATTGAACAATTGGTAATATTCGCAACGAAGGTTCAAAATTTATTTTCATTTTTCCAAGCAGCTGATTGTGATCGTCATTTATCGAACCCAACATTGATGGAAGAACTGTTGTTGAAGCTGCCTATACAAAGGCGCATCGAGTGGGCGTGACATGCTGTATCCATCGTCCACTTTAGCGACTGGTTGCAGGAACTATCGGACGTCGTTTATTCAGCTTGTGCATATTCAACCTTCGAGATGCGCCAAAATAGAACTGAAGACCGCCAAAGATTCTTCCATGTGAATGAGGGTAATAATGAGAATACTCGAATAGCATGTGAAGTGTGCGCGGAGAGACATAACATAACTAAGTGCGATAAGTTTTTACGTATGCATCTTCCTGATATGTGCCGTGTAGTACGACGTAAAAGGCTCTGTTTCAACTGCTTAAAAGGGGGTCACCGAAGCAATCTGTGTGGCGAACAACATGCGTGTGGGGATAGGCGCTGCTCAAAGAAGTTGCATGCACATCTTCATCAGTCTAGTGGTAGAAGTAAAAATTGGGATTTGACGCGTTCACAAGAAGCATCACAGCCGTCATCAGGGCCTGGTATTCAGCAACCGTTGCCATCGGCTTCAAGACAAGCAGTTCAGCAGCAGCAAGCATCAGATGAAGCAGTATCAGTTTTCACCAGTACCATAGTACCTAGACACACACCGAAGTTCTTCAAAATAATTCCAGTTATTTTGTATGCCGATGTGAAGGAGGTCAAGAACTACACATTCTTCGATGAGGGGTCAGCGATATCGTTAATGAATCGGGGTCTAGCCAGCCGGACTATGGACTTAAAGAACATAATGATAACCTAACATTGCAGCGGTTCGGAACCACAACAGTCACGGAGCCCTCGTGTAGAGTGGACGTGGAGATATCAGGAGTTGGGCATAATCGTAGAAGATTCAAATTACAAGGCGTTCGCACGGTTGAAAACCTGCAACTACCAATGCAGTCTCTCCGCTTATCGGAGCTGCATTACAAGCATCGACACTTACCTATTATGCAATACAGCGATGCAACACCAGAGCTGCTGATAGGATTGGACAACGCTCCTCTGGGTATCCCACGTCGAATAGCGTATGACGGAAGTAGAGGTACTGCAGTGGTATTAACCAAACTTGGATGGGCGATTTATGGAACAGGGAGCCATTCAACCCCCAATGTTCGTTTTCGTTCTTTATTTACACAGGTATACGATACAATGAGAAGCCGGAAAAGTTGGAGAATTTAGTCAGCGAGTACATCGTCAATGAGAATATGGGAGTAAATACGATGAAGCAACCGGTTGAAGCTGAAGACATGCTAAGGGCTAAGAAGCTATTGGAAGAGAACACGAAGCGCTATGGGCGTCGTTACGAAACCTGTTTACTGTGGAAGCAAGATAAGAGAGAGTTGCCGGAAAGTCGAGAGATGGCGGAAAAAAAGGTTTTCTTTTCACTGGAGAGAAAGTTTGAAAGGAATGATGATTTTAAAAAGGCGTACTCAGCTATCATTTCGGAATATGTTAATAAAGGCTATTGTCGGAAGCTGAATAATGAGGAAGTGGTACAAAAGAGTGGACGAACATGGTATCTACCTAATTTTGGTGTAAATAACCACAATAAAACTCAGACTGGTTTCGATGCGGCGGCTGAATCTCATGGAATTTCACTAAACTCCATGCTGCTAAGTGGGCCGGATCTATCGCAGCCTTTGACACCGGTTCTCCTGAAATTCAGGCAGAAGCCAGTCGGTGTTTGTGCAGACATGGTGGAAATGTTCCACCAAATCAGGATTCGCGCAGAAGATTTAACAGCACAACGTTTCTTGTGGAGAACTGATCCGGGAGCACCTCTGGCTGAATATGTCATGAATGTTATGACATTTGGAGCCACATGCAAAATGCAGAAGAGTTCAAAGAAAAATTTCCTGAAGCTGGGGCAGCCATCATACACAATCATTATGTAGATGATTTCGTTCATAGCTTTTCAAGCGCTGAGGAGACCCTGAAGGTTACAAAACAGGCAATTTGGATACATGCAAACGGAGGCTTCGAATTAAAAAGATTTGTATCGAACTCGAAAGTTGTTAGTGATTAAATAGAGAAGAACTATCTGTATCTACCCTAAATCTTGATAGGGAAAGCACCGAGTTATTCCCGAATGTACTTGGAATGTTTTGGGTGACCAAAAGTGAGGCACTGAAATTTACCTTGTCATTTGGAAAAGTTAATAGAGATGTGCTGCTGAAGAAACGAAGGCCAACCAAGCGAGAAGTGCTCAGCATAACAATGTCGGTTTTTGATCCTTTCGGAGTTGCAGCTGAATATACGTTGCAGGCGAAACTAATCCTGCAGACAATATGGAGAGAGCAGAAAGATTGGGACATAGAGGTTTCCGATGCAGCGAAGGAACGATGGGGAAAATGGCTGCGAGCGTTACACGACTTGGAGAAAATAAGCATACCGCGTTGTTATGGAGCTAATTTTATGTCATCATCAGCGGACCTACACGTGTTTGCCGATGCGAGTAAATCAGCGTATGCTGCAGTAGCTTACTGGGGATTTGTGGGCGACCATGGCGATACACAACCAAACTTTGTTGCTGGAAGAACCAAATGCGCTCCAATAAAACTTGTGTCTGTCCCTCGTCTCGAGCTGCAATCGGCAGTTCTCGCAACACGTTTGAGGGCAAGCATTGTTGAAAGTCATGACAAGTCTCCAACCCGTATAGTAGAGTGGTCTGATTCAAAAACTGTTTTATCTTGGATAAAATCAGATCATCGTCGATACAAGCCTTATGTAGCACATCGTGTCAACGAAATTGTAGATGGCAGTGACGTCAATGACTGGAGATGGTTGTCCAGTGCATTAAACCCCGCTGATTTTGGGACACGGGTTAGAGACCAGAAGAGGGAATCATCTTGGATAACCGGACCAAAGTTCCTCCAGGATGAAGAGGCAAGTTGGCCATCAAGCGTAACCTGCGAAAGTACAAATATTGAGCTACGCAAAAGATTTACTATTTTACTAATTAATGTTAATACTTAATTTTTAAAGAGATTTTCATCATTTATACGGCTGAAGAGAGTAGTCAGTTGGATAATGCGGTTTAGGGAAAACTGCTACACATTAAAGGATGCACGCGTCTACGGTAACCTAATACCGTCGAGCTAAGGCGAGCTGAAACAGTCATCGTTCGGGCGGTACAAATGGAAGCGTTTCATCTCTGGCCCATAGTGGATGGCGAAGGAGTAATCAGACTTGGAGGGAGAATAGACGCTGCATCAGCAATTCCATATTATACCAGAAGACCGATAATTCTACCCAAGATTGGTCATCTAACCCAGATTATCATAGACTACTACCACCGTATTTGGAAGCAACAAAACAACTCCATGAAAATTGCCGAGATACGACGTAGGTATTGGATACCACACATAAGAGCAGAAGTGCGTCGGGCTATAAAAAGGTGTCAGTACTGCATCAAGGAAAGAGCTACTCCACGCCCGCCATTGATGGGCCAGCTGCCAAGCGATCGATTGTCGCCATTTGTTAGGCCTTTCACGTACGTCGGGTTGGACTATATGGGACCGTTCACGATTGTCATTGGTAGGCGGAGCGAAAAGCGTTGGATCGACCTTTTTACATGTTTAACTTCACGTGCAGTGCATTTAGAAATGGCGAAGGATCTCTCAACTGATACGTGTCTGACTTACATTAAAAACTCAATGTGTCGACGTGGCACACCCATTCGTATTTGTTCGGATAATGGAACAAATTTTGTCGGTGCTGACAAGGAGTGAAAGCGCCAGTTAAAGGACTTCGAAAACATGAATATAGAGTGGGTTTTCAACTGTCCACTCAATCCACACGCAGAAGGTTGCTGGGAGCGGTTGGTGCGCAGCAATAAAAGACCGATGGGACACGCAGTACACAGCGAGAATCTTCACGAGCACTCCTTATATAGTTTGATGTGCGAGGCCTAAAACATCGTAAATTCCCGACCGTTAACAAATGTTGCACTGGACGAACCGACTGACCAACCACTAACCCCTAATCACTTTCTCCTAGGTACCCCGAATTGTGAACAAACACCACACCCTCAAGAGGAGAAGTTCCGAGTCACCCGCAAACTTTGGCGTAAAGTGCGGCAAATGCAGTATCGGACCTGGAAAAAATGGATCGATGAATATCTTCCTGGTCTGACACGGCGAAAGAAATGGTGTCTACCGGTAAAACCACTAGCAGTAGGAGATGTGGTATTAGTATGCGATCGTGGTATGCACCAGTCGAGTTGGCCCATGAAACGAGTAGTGAAGGTCTTCCCAGGTAAAGACAACCAAGTGAGAACCGCGCTGATTCAAACGAAGGCGGGCATCTATAAGCGACCGGCCTGCAACTTAGTCAAACTTGATGTTGGTGAATCTGATCAGATTCACGAAGGCGGGGATGTTGGCGCAGTGTAGACATAGCCTAAGCAATGTAAATTTATAGATTTTGATTTATTGTGAGCCCCCTATGTAGATTTATCGATTTTTCTTTATTGTGAACCTCCTTGTCATTACTAAATAATTTGAACGAGGAGAATGAAAAGGTCATTTTAGATTCTGGCAAATAGGAGTGAAATCGCACAAAAATTCTTAATCAGGCAGGTTCTGCAATTCACTTCCGAGTGAATTTCAACCCCTGCCAATTTGAATTCTACACGAATCCGACTCAAATTCACTCGGAAGTGAATTGCAGAACCTGCCTGAATATATGTGTATTTCTTCTAATCTACCATGTATATGTACATTTTATAAAACAGGAAATAAAGCGCCACGTCACAGTTATCATAGCACGGAAATTTGGCAGCTTTTATTTGTTCACCTAGGAGCCGGAATCTATAATCAACGGGCGGTATTAGGCTTAAATTGAAGCTAGAAGTCTCGACTACTATCCCTAAAAATATCATCCCTACACCTTGACCTGATGGTCACTTATAGTAATTTTTGATTACCTGATTTTGTGCGAAGTTTGAGTACCCACCGAAATTAAACAAAAGGAGATAGAGCCTTCCACTTGGGCTAAAATTAAGGCTTGAACTTTCGACTACAATCGCTTAAAATAGCATCCCTGAACCTTAACCCTAAGGTCACTTATAGTTATTTATTTAACAGCAAAAACTGAATTTGGCAAAACTTATTTATTTTTTTCAATAGCACAGTATTTATTCCAGTATTTTTTATTGTTCAATAAATGACTTTTAGTGACCATCGGGTCAAGGTGCACGGATAGTAGCCGAGAGTTATAGCTTTAGTTTAAGTCTCAGTTAAAGGTTCTATCACCTTTTCTTTTTGTGCTAGACCTTCTAATATATTGCAAAAAACGCGATTTTTTGACACTTTGACCTCGTTTTTCTCAAAATCTGGAGCTGATGGAAACTTTATGCTTAGGGACTCGTAATCAGCATAAAAAAGTCTACCAAAAACAGCTTTGTCATTTGCCGCAACAAAATCACTGTTGCCTTGTTTAATTGTTGCTTATTATAAATTTTCAAATATGATATATTTTCTTTAAATTTCATAATATAATTTTTTGATTTGTTTACAGCCAAGAAACACACAAACGTCAAACACCGATAATAGAAATGCTTTACTTCAGCCAATGCCTTATGGTTTGAAGCAACGTTTAAATATAAAGGGAGCTTTTCAATTAAAGGTTGCTTGAGAAAACGGCCATTAAAGGAGGAATCACAATGAAAGTATCACTTATAATAAAAAATTGACAAACTTAAAAAACTGACGCGCAGCTACATGGAGACATTATAAATAAATTCGGCAGTGCTAGAGGTTTTAAACTATCGATAGTCAACTAGTACTATCGATAGTTTAACCTTTTTTGAGAAAAAATATCACTACTCATCGATAGGGGCAAACAAATAAAGCTATCGATACTATCGATAGTACCATCGTTAGTTTGACACCTCTAACGGGGCGAAGTAAACATAACCGCGGAAGACAAACAACGCGCAGGTACAACGAGTATACCCGCAATGTGGGCATACGCCTACGCATTTTTACCGACACCACCGCAAGTACCCCAGGGGAAGAACCGCCACCGAAGCGGTATATTTGCGAGGCCATCAGCAACACCACACAAGACGACGGGGAGATGAGCTTGATGGCGAGCGAGGGTTTACTCCGCGAAGTCGAGGAGCAGGCCACTAACCACAACTCCCATTCCGAGGAAGAAGATGGGATGGGCGACATAATGAAGTGGCTGGACGCCAACGAGGCTGAATCCACAAACACCCCAACAAGTTGGCGCAACCTTACTGGAGAGGCCCAACTGCCAACGGAGCCAACAGAAGAGCTACGGCGACACCTCCAGCAAGAACGGAAGCCAGGCACCAAACAGTCGTTCCGAAGAAATGCAAATGCAGGCGTTGGTACCGCATCCGCATTTCACGAGCTGGAAACGTGGCGGTA
>NW_023458555.1:47605952-47607011 GCF_013731165.1 Rhagoletis pomonella
GAATTGTGAACAAACACCACACCCTCAAGAGGAGAAGTTCCGAGTCAACTTTGGCGTAAAGTGCGGCAAATGCAGTATCGGTTCTGGAAAAAATGGATCGATGAATATCTTCCTGGTCTGACACGGCGAACGAAATGGTGTCTACCGGTAAAACCACTAGCAGTAAGAGATGTGGTATTAGTATGCAATCGTGGTATGCACCAGTCGAGTTGGCCCATGGAACGAGTAGTGAAGGTCTTCCCAGGTAAAGACAACCAAATGAGAACCGCGCTTATTCAAACGAAGGCGGGCATCTATAAGCGACCTGCCTGCAAACTTGATGTTGGTGAATCTGATCAGAGTCACGAAGGCGGGGATGTTGGCGCAGTGTAGACATAGCCTAAGCAATGTAAATTTATAGATTTTGATTTATTGTGAGCCCCCTATGTAGATTTATCGATTTTTCTTTATTGTGAACCTCCTTGTCATTACTAAATAATTTGAACGAGGAGAATGAAAAGGTCATTTGAGATTCTGGCAAATAGGAGTGAAATCGCACAAAAGTTCTTAATATATGTGTATTTCTTCTAATCTACCATGTATATGTACATTTTATAAAACAGGAAATAAAGCGCCACGTCACAGTTATCATAGCACGGAAATTTGGCAGCTTTTATTTGTTCACCTAGGAGCCGGAATCTATAATCAACGGGCGGTATTAGGCTTAAATTGAAGCTAGAAGTCTCGACTACTGTCCCTGAAAATACCATCCCTACACCTTGACCTGATGGTCACTTATAGTCATTTTTTGAACAGAAAAACCTGATTTTGTGCGAAGTTTGAGTACCCACCGAAATTAAACAAAAGGAGATAGAGCCTTCCACTTGGGCTGAAATTAAGGCTTGAACTTTCGACTACAATCGCTTAAAATACCATCCCTGAACCTTAACCCTAAGGTCACTTATAGTTATTTATTTAACAGCAAAAACTGATTTTGGCAAAACTTTTTTTTTTTTCAATAGCACAGTATTTGTTCCAGTATTTTTTATTGTTCAATAAATGACTTTTAGTGACCATCGG
>NW_023458555.1:47607111-47610060 GCF_013731165.1 Rhagoletis pomonella
AGGTGGAAAAATTTGAGGGTACCAACTAGCGCAGATGAATATTTAATCCATTGCTATCGGTGAATTGTTACTAAAGAGGAGTACGTCGTGGGATTGCTAGTTGATTGTGGTGAGACACCAGGAGTAATCGGTAAGTACTCTGGGAGATTGGTTAGGGAGACTAATTGGTGGTCAGACGGTAGCATACAACAAATTATTAAATTATTTGGACAGAAAATAGTTTTAACCTAAAAAATAAACGAAAGAAAAACGTTATTGAAAAATATCGGGACCACTCATAACGTTATTAGCGTAAACATACATACAGCATGCCAAAAACACGTTCGGGTGCTAGTCAAGGTGTGCAAGGAGACAGCGATACGAATGAAGAATGTCGAGAAACGGTGGCCCAGCAGCCGTTAGCGAATCCGCTTGCCAACCAATCGCTGGAATTAAATTTAGCGGAAATCCTACAGCAAGTTCAAAGCCTTCAAGAAGAGCTAAGGAAAACTTGGCAAATACAAGTGGATATGATTGGCAACGATAGAATTGTTACAGCAGGATCTAGCGTTGTTGGCCATTCCCAAACCAGGTCTAATATGGTGTCAGCACCTGAAGTCGATGGTCGTCCAGAGGACTGGCCAATGTTTAAAGAAAATTTTATAGCTACAACTGCAGAGTATCGGTATAGTGACACGCAAAATATGATGCGTCTTCAAAAAGCAGGCAAAGGGAAAGCTAGGGAAACAATTGAATGTTTATTAATACACAGCCGAAATGTTAGCCAAGTAATGAAAGTTTTACAGGAGCGCTTTGGGAAACCAGAGTTTTTAGTAAAGAGTCAAATAAATAAAATTCGTTATTTTGCACCGAACATCGAATTGAACAATTGGTAATATTCGCAACCAAGGTTCAAAATTTATTCTCTTTTTTCCAAGCAGCTGATTGTGATCGTCATTTATCGAACCCAACATTGATGGAAGAACTGTTGTTGAAGCTGCCTATACAAAGGCGCATCGAGTGGGCGTGACATGCTGTATCCATCGTACCGCGACCAACTATCTGCCACTTTAGCGACTGGTTGCAGGAACTATCGGACGTCTTTTATTCAGCTTGTGCATATTCAACCTTCGAGATGCGCCAAAATAGAACTGAAGACCGCCAAAGATTCTTCCATGTGAATGAGGGTAATAATGAGGATACTCGAATGGCATGTGAAGTGTGCGCGGAGAGACATAACATAACTAAGTGCGACAAGTTTTTACGTATGGATCTTCCTGATATGTGCCGTGTAGTACGACGTAAAAGGCTCTGTTTCAACTGCTTAAAAGGAGGTCACCGAAGCAATCTGTGTGGCGAACAAAATGCCTGTGGGGATAGGCGCTGCTCAAAGAAGTTGCATGCACATCTTCATCAGTCTAGTGGTAGAAGTAAAGATTGGGATTTGACGCGTTCACAACAAGCATCGCAGCCGTCATCAGGGCCTGGTATTCAGCAACCGTTGCCATCGGCTTCAAGACAAGCAGTTCAGCAGCAGCAAGCATCAGATGAAGCAGTATCAGTTTTCACCAGTACCATAGTACCTAGACACACACCGAAGTTGTTCTTCAAAATAATTCCAGTTATTTTGTATGCCGATGAGAAGGAGGTCAAGAACTACGCATTCTTCGATGAGGGGTCAGCGATATCGTTAATGAATCGGGGTCTGGCCAGCCGGACTATGGACTTAAAGGACATAATGATAACCTAACGTTGCAGCGGTTCGGAACCACAACAGTCACGGAGCCCTCGTGTAGAGTGGACGTGGAGATATCAGGAGTTGGGCATAATCGTAGAAGATTCAAATTACAAGGCGTTCGCACGGTTGAAAACCTGCAGCTACCAATGCAGTCTCTCAGCTTATCGGAGCTGCATTACAAGCATCGACACTTACCTATTATGCAATACAGCGATGCAACACCAGAGCTGCTGATAGGATTGGACAACGCTCCTCTGGGTATCCCACGTCGAATAGCGTATGACGGAAGTAGAGGTACTGCAGTGGTATTAACCAAACTTGGATGGGTGATTTATGGAACAGGGAGCCATTCAACCCCCAATGTTCGTTTTCGTTCTTTATTTACACAGGTATACGATACAATGAGAAGCCGGAAAAGTTGGAGAATTTAGTCAGCAAGTACATCGTCAATGAGAATATGGGAGTAAATACGATGAAGCAACCGGTTGAAGCTGAAGACATGCTAGGGCTAAGAAGTTATTGGAAGAGAACACGAAGCGCTATGGGCGTCGTTACGAAACCTGTTTACTGTGGAAGAAAGATAAGAGAGAGTTACCGGAAAGTCGAGAGATGGCGGAAATAAAGGTTTTTTTTTCACTGGAGAGAAAGTTTAAAAGGAATGATGATTTTAAAAAGGCGTACTCAGCTATCATTTCGGAATATGTTAATAAAGGCTATTGTCGGAAGCTGAATAATGAGGAAGTGGTACAAAAGAGTGGACGAACATGGTATCTACCCAATTTTGGTGTAAATAACCACAATAAAACTCAGACTGGTCTTCGATGCGGCGGCTGAATCTCATGGAATTTCACTAAACTCCATGCTGCTAAGTGGGCCGGATCTATCGCAGCCTTTGACACCGGTTCTCCTGAAATTCAGGCAGAAGCCAGTCGGTGTTTGTGCAGACATGGTGGAAATGTTCCACCAAATCAGGATTCGCGCAGAAGATTTAACAGCACAACGTTTCTTGCGGAGAACTGATCCGGGAGCACCTCTAGCTGAATATGTCATGAATGTTATGACATTTGGAGCCACATGCAAAATGCAGAAGAGTTCAAAGAAAAATTTACTGAAGCTGGGGCAGCCATCATACACAATCATTATGTAGATGATTTCGTTCCTAGCTTTTCAAGCGCTGAGGAGACCCTGAAGGTTACAAAACAGGTAATTTGGATACATGCAAACGGAGGCTT
>NW_023458555.1:47610160-47614005 GCF_013731165.1 Rhagoletis pomonella
TTACGTTCACCGAGATGGACGTCGGTTGGTGTGGGACCGCGTAACCTTTCCAATCAGCTTTAGAGAAGTTGATATAGGTCCGGTGCTTAGCGGAGGCAAAGTCGGTTGGTTTATCTATCCAGATGACTATGGGTAGATGGTCTGATGCTAAAGTCAGCATAGGTCGCCATGTTATGCTGTTTATCAGACCAGCGCTGACTATTATGATGTCTGGCGAGCAGCTGCAGTTACCCATAATCCTGGTGGGTGCGTCGTCGTTCATTGTGCAGAATGTCGAATCGTCTATCTGCTCAGCCAATTCTATTCCCCTACGATCGTTTGACAGGCTTGAATGCCAAAGATCGTGATGCGCATTAAAGTAACCTACTACCATACGGTTTTCACCTCTGAGGAGCGCACCTATATCAGAGTGATATCCTGCCGAGCAGCAGCTGACAGGGGGTATGTATATGTTAAATATTGCGAGCTCAACATCGCCTGACCGGATAGCAATGCCCTGACATTCTAGGGTGGTATCCCTGCGGTCGATGTCTGCTTCGATAATACGATACTGTACGGTGCGGTGCGTGATGAACGCTAAGCCACCACCATTATCTCGCTCGCGATCTCGACGGTGCACGTTGTACCCGGCACAATTCAACAATGTTGAATTGCTGTGCAACTTCGTCTCTTGGACCGCAGCTATCAATATACCATGCCGACACATAAAGACGGTTATCTCCTCAATCTTGCTCTGTGGCACGTTACAGTTAAATTAAAGGAGCTTCATGTGGTTCGGGAGACGTGTTGTTGTGTGGGGTGTAAGGGATGTGTGTGTTCTTACTGCCGTTGGCTAAGTGCGCTGCTGTGATGGTTGCCGCCCTGTGGTGGTGGCGGGAGGCGTAGCAGTTGGGGTCTGCAACCGAGCAGCGCAACACGGGCCCTCGAAGTTCCTCGTCCAGTCTCGCGTGGTACGCAGACCAGAGCATGCCCTAAAGTGGCACCAGCCAAGGCAGGTGTTGCACTTGACTGAAGTCACATTAAGGAATCCTGGTCTGACATACCGTGCAGATTGTAGGGGGAACCAGGAGTTGTTGGCGGCGGCGTGTGGGTGGTGGTGCGGCTGTGAGTGTTCTATGGTCGGGTAAAACCCGAGTTATTCCGGTACGTAGAACCGGCTGTCGTGGGAATGAAAACCTTGCTTTACACACTACACTATTAGTTGTTAGTTGTTTTATTCCTTTAGTTGAAACTTATTCGTCGCAATTTATTAATTAATGACAATCACCCGTGATTGTATATGCAAATTAAATGGCGGAGCTTAGCTGTGAAACACAAAAAATATACACGAAGGATAAAAAAGAAAATTTGACGTTCCCACGACAGTCGGGTCTACGTGACCGGAACCAAGGTATATTCAACAAGGTAGAAGTGACAACTCAGTCGAGCTCTCTCATAGCTGACTGTAATGTCAAAAAATGTAAGCAAATAAATTAACCCTTTGTTATGCATGTACCAAATTTTATCATTAGTGTTCGAGGAGCATTTGCCCTGAAGGAAACATTGGTCCAGTTTCTCGAAAAATATAGTCGTAGGTATAGTAGTTTTGTATCTAATGTATGTAATGCATAAGGTATGAGTTTTGATCTAAAATTGGTTACAATGTCACGCAGTAGCGCACAACGGGTACAATTAACGATTTACTGATATGTAGGCACTTAGTCATCGAATTTTCATGTGCGTCGTTGGCATGCACAGAGAGTCAGCCTCATTGCGAGAGTCGTGTCGAATGCAAGTCGTTTTTCGAGAGTCGAATCGTATCGAAAATTTCATGTCATTGCCTAAAATTTCGACTCGTCTAGTGTATTTAAACGGAAAAATTTGGCAGCACTGCATAGTTTTCGACAATTTCCTTCGTTTGCTTATTTCAGCACGACAGTGGACAATACCAATATTGTCGAGTCGTACAGTTTAGCCTAATTTCGACTTACGCAATGAGGCTGAGTATCTGCTTAGAAAATCTTAGAACCCCGATTCGAATCGCATTTGGCAAAAGTTTTATTTTTTTAATTTTTTTATATCTAATATTGGTTACAATGTAATGCAGAAGCGGACAATTGGTCCGAGCCTAGGACATTCAATGTTAAATGCAAATAGAATTTTACATGTGCTTGGACCAAACTTTGGACTACTGACAATCACTTGTAGTCTAGTTTGTGGTGTGCTCTAAGTCTATTTCAAAATGTTGTTGTTGTTGTTGTTGTAGCGGCTACAACAACCCCGCCCAGGTCGGTTGGTATCTCAGTCGTTGTTGTCAAGTTCCACTAACGGCAGCCCTAGGAAGCGTGCAGCTTCTGCGGGGTTGGTCCACAGGGACAAGGCCGTTAGGGTTGTCGGGTTTTCCGGGCATGCGAAGAGATGTTTCGAGTCATGTGGGGTCTCTCCGCATGCCGGACACTCATTTGGCACATCCTCATTCAATCTACTCAGGTAGGAGTTTAACCTGCTGCAGTAGCCGGAGCGAAGTTGTGCAAGTGTCGTTCGCGTCTCCCGAGGCAGATGAAGCTCCGTCTCGTCCGTGTGCGGGGGCGGTAGGCCTAGATCGGCATTCACCCGTTTAGGTCGGCGAAGTATCTATTTCAAGATCCTATAGGATGCTTATATAGTATATTAGTGTACTCGTGGATCCAGTCGTGCTTGTTTATGGCACACTTGCTCAGTTTGGGTATGTGCCTCAAAACCGATAACTTCTTCCCCACAGACACCTCAGGTACGGCCTGGGAACAAACGAGAGCGCTTACAAATACTCAGTTGCAATGGGCAACAAATATAAAGTCACTGGCCGTAAAATGGTTCTCGCACACACACGAAGAGTATTCCAATGAAACACCGCAGCTATTAGCCCACCCTTTTCCCTTCACTTGTCAATAAAGTTTGTTGTCCTGGCTCTTGCCACACACAGCATACCGCTCGTAAATCCTATTCATTTTATTGTGTATTTGAAATCAGTAGCACAGCTCACAATTGAAATTGTAAACTAAAAAATTAAAATTTTTAATTGTATAATGTTAAGAGTTGACATTTCAGTCGCAGTTCGAAAGAGAGAAATGTAGAAATCACTTCTACCTCTTTATGCCTTGACCGGAACGACTGGCAGCTTATTGCTGCTTGCTAAGAATAAGAAAGCTGCTGATAGGTTCCTGAATGCTAAGACATTACCCGGTGTTGGAAATATTTCTATAAAGTTACACAATAACCTCAATTCGGTAAAAGGCACAATTTATGCGCCCTTCTTAATCCACGTTTCCGAAGACGAAATAGTTGAAGGCCTCAAGGAACAACG
Source organism: Rhagoletis pomonella (assembly GCF_013731165.1). Taxonomy (NCBI): domain Eukaryota; kingdom Metazoa; phylum Arthropoda; class Insecta; order Diptera; family Tephritidae; genus Rhagoletis; species Rhagoletis pomonella. Next base: position 47,613,483 of record NW_023458555.1, read on the forward strand.
AGTAGCAGCTGCTTATAAATTTTCAAAAATTATTGATAGCACACGTAAGCCTTCTGGCGCCATCTTGTTAACCTTCGATAAATATACTCTCCCGGAAAAAATTGAGGTCGCCTGGAGGATTCTTGACGTTCGTCCATACTACCCTAACCCTATGCGTTGTAAGGTATGCCAATCTATTGGTCACACAGCTAAGCATTGCCATAATCCCCCAGTCTGTGCCACGTGTACACTTATCCCCCCCCCACCCATTCTCCATCAGATTGCACTAGAGTCTTATATGCTATTTGTTCAGGCAACCACCCTTCCTCATCGAACCAATGTCCTAAATTCCAACAGATGAGAGAGATCCTCAAAGTTAAAACTATAAATAAGTGTTCAATGCGTGAAGCCATTAAAAAATATAACAGCCAAATCCCGTTTACTCCCAAAGCTAATTCCTATGCAAACATAACAAAAACATCCAACCAAATCATAGAATCATCAACAAAAACTGAAAACAACATTAAATCAAAATATGAATCTT
>NW_023458555.1:47614105-47618572 GCF_013731165.1 Rhagoletis pomonella
CACCGTCAACGAGCTGATTGGACCTTATCAGTGTGGCTTTAGGCCTGGAAAATCCACCATAGATCAGGTATTCACAATACGCCAAATCTTGGAAAAGACCCGCGAGAATAGGATCGACACACACCATCTATTTGTCGATTTCAAAGCCGCTTTCGACAGCACGAAAAGAAGTTGCCTTTATGCCGCGATGTCTGAATTTGGTATCCCCGCGAAACTAATACGGCTGTGTAAAATGACGTTGAGCAATACCACCAGCTCCGTCAGAATAGGGAAGGACCTATCCGAGCCGTTTGATACCAAACGAGGTTTCAGACAAGGGGACTCCCTTTCGTGTGATTTCTTTAATCTTATGTTGGAGAAGATAATAAGAGCCGCAGAACTGAACCGCTCAGGCACAATACTTTATAAGAGCGTACAATTGCTGGCGTATGCCGACGACATCGATATCATCGGTAAAAACAAGGGCTACGTCTGTTCTGCCTTCTCGGGATTGGATAGAGAAGCAAAGCGAATGGGTCTGGTGGTGAACGAGGACAAAACGAAGTATCTCCTGTCAGCACACAAACAGTCAGAGCATACGCGTCTTGGCACCCACGTCACTGTTGACAGTTACAAGTTTGAAAAAGTAGACGACTTCGTTTATTTGGGAACCAGCATTAACACCAATAATAATGTCAGCCTTGAAATCCAACGGAGAATCACTCTTGCCAACAAGTGCTACTTTGGGCTGAGTAGGCAATTGAGAAGTAAAGTCCTCTCTCGTCGTACAAAGATCACACTCTATAAGTCACTCATCATGCCTGTGCTGGTGTATGGCGCGGAGGCATGGACAATGAAAGCATCTGATGAGGCGGCTCTTGGAGTTTTCGAGAGAAAGATTCTGCGAAAGATTTACGGACCTTTACGCGTTGGTGATGGCGAATATCGCAGACGATTTAACGATGAGCTGTATGAACTTTACAACGATATAGACAAAGTGCAGAGAATTAAAATTCAGCGGCTCCGCTGGCTTGGCCATGTCGTTCGGATGGACAGAAACGCTCCTGCTCTGAAAATATTCAACGCGGGCCGCGATGCTGGTAACAGAGGAAGAGGAAGGCCTCCTCTGCGTTGGAAAGACCAGGTGGAGAAGGACTTGGCTTCACTTGGCATTTTCAATTGGCGTCAGTTAGCACAGAAGAGAAATGACTGGCGTGCTGTTTTGGACTCGGCCAAAATCGCTTAGGCGGTTACAGCGCCAATTGAGAAGAGGAGAAGAAGATTGAATGGAAAGTTGGCCCTCGTATATACAAAAAAAATAAATATAAAATATAATATAAAATCTTTTCTTTCGAATCATAAAATTAGTGTCCTCATTTCTAACATTCTCACTTCTACCTTTCCTCTTGATAATGAAACACCACAAGGTTCCCCTCTTTCTAGTGTCATCATTAACAAATTTCCTAATGTCAGCCATCTTATTTACGCTGATGATTTGCTACTATTTTCTAAAACTTCTAATCTATCTTCGGATATGGTATCTTTTACTGAAATTCTATCTCTCATATACAATTGGTCACGTTCTTCAGGCGCCTCAATCTCATCCTCTAAATCCAAATGGATACATATTTGTAAGAAACGAAATTGTACTATTCCGTTACTGTCTTTTAATAATATAAATATACCTTGTACAAATAGACTTAAGTTTCTCGGCATTGTATTAGACTCTATGTAGTCATTCAAAGATCATTGTAAACATACAAGAGATAAACTATTTTCTAGCTTAAGTATTAATAAGTATCTTTCGTGCAAGCGCTCACTTATCGGCCCGGCTCTGCTGTTGAAGGTCACCTCCGCTCTCATCTTGTCGACTATCAGCTATGGATTAGAAATATATGGGCATCATGGCAAACATAATCTTAAGATGCTAGCAGCTCCGTACCATACTGCTGTTCGCCGCTCTCTTCGCGCCTTCCCTACATCTCCAATAAATATGTTAACTGAAGCTGGGCTGCCTTCGTTAAACGACATAATGGTAGATTCCATCTATAAGCTCCACCCAAAATTCGTTACTGGCTCCAACCCTCTGCTTCTGAAAGACTTTAATAGAGCTGCCTCACGGAAGCGGTTGCCTAAGGTTCAATCCACCATTTATAAATGTGCAATGTATGCAAGAGACAACCAGTTACCGCTAACAAAGCCTATACCTCGGGGTACTCTTCACCCGCCATGGACAATTAAAGAAGGATCATTCGTCAGCGATCTTGTTACCCTTCCTAAATCCAGCACAACTAGCTCTGAGTACATAGCCCGATTCTCTGAAGTTGCAAATCAGTTCAAATCGAGTGGCTGGCAGTTCATTTTTACTGATGGATCTAAATCTTCTAACACCTCTTTCGCTGCTGTGAAAGAAAATAATATACCTATATCGTACGGTCTTCTGCTACCCTTCTATTCTGTTTTCACAGCTGAAGCTACTGCCATTCTTCACGCTTTTAATTTTTCTTAGCAAAGTAAAGGGAAATTTGTAATTTGCACAGATAGTTTATCTTGCTTTAAAGCCATACAAAACTTCAGAAATACTAATTACATTGTCTGTGCTTTAAGAGACGTCCTTATCGCCTCCCCCCACAAACTGAGAATCATGTGGGTTCCGGGTCATTCGGGCATCAAAGGCAATTCGATGGCGGAAACAACTGCCAAAGAAATGTGCAACACCCCTACAATGACCTCCTCTCTCTTCATCAAGAGCGACATAAACCGGCTTATAGCTCAACAAAGAAGTGCCAAGTTAGCAGCTGACTGGACGAATTATACCCATCATTACTCCCGGATTAACATTAATCGGTCTAAACCAACGTATTCGACGTCTGTCCCCACGCACTACACTCGCACAACTTCGCTCCGGCTACTGCAGCAGGTTGAACTCCTACTTGAGTAGGTTGAATGAGGATGTGCCGAATGCGTGTCCGGCATGCGGAGAGACCCCACATGACTCGAAACATCTCTTCGCATGCCCGGAAAACCCGACAACCCTAACGGCCTTGTCCCTGTGGACAAATCCCACAGAAGCTGCACGTTTCCTAGGGTTGCCGTTAGTGGAACTAGACGACAACGACTGAGATACCAACCGATCTGGGCGGGGTTGTTGTAGCCGCTACAACAACAACAACAACGTCTGTCCCCACGACAGTCGGGTCTACGTAACCGGAACGACGCAGATAGATATATATCTGGCCAAGGACCGCCACCACTCCAGCAACACTCCCCAAAATCTCTTTGGGGAATTTGTATGCTGTTACAACAACAACAACAACGTCTGTCCCAGCAAACTACATCACTCCCTATATACGATTACGTATTGGCCACACTATTATTACAAACAGTCATCTACTGAATGGTACCAGTCCTAACCAGTGCCCTTTTTGTGATTCCCCCGTTAGCGTTCTACACATTGTAGCTTTTTGTCCTGTTCTGGCAAATCACAGACATCGCATTTTTGGAAATGATGATCCATTTGGATTACTAATGAACCCTTCTACTAACAATATATGCAAAATTTATAATTTTCTCAAGGATACTGATCATCTCCGGCGCATTTAAGACAAAGCCTTTTCACCAGCCAGCCGGAAGCCTCTGCTGCTAGCGCTGCTTTTTCATAGGTTGTATAATGATTGTTATTATTATATAAGCTTTCTTAAATAAAAAAATAAAAATAAAATCTGGGTCGTTCCGGTCACGTAGACCCGACTGTCGTGGGAACGTCAAATTTTCTTTTTTATCCTTCGTGTACCTATATTTTTTGTGTTTGACAGCTAAGCTCCGCCATTTAATTTGCATATATAATCACGGGTGATTGTCATAGCAATTTTAATTAGTAAATTGCGACGAATAAGTTTCAACTAAAGGAATAAAACAACTAACAACTAATAGTGTATTGTGTAAGGTAAATATAACCATAAAAATTAAGATATTAAGTGGCTGCTTTAAGGCAGAATAAGAGTAATCAGTGTACGTATATTTCGGAAATTTGCAACAAATACCATATTTCCAAACGACATTAGTGTTAAATTAGTGCACAAATTTAGTAAACTAAATTTTTGTAATAAAGCGTGAAGTGTTGTCTACAAGTGTAGGTAAAAGGTTTGTGATTCGATTCTCTCGTTTGGGCACAGCAACCCAAAATCGTTCATAATATGTATATTAATTCATAAACAGTACCCTTTTTTGGATCGGGTCACCCCTTTGGACGCAATACCCCGAAATAGTTGGGCCTCTTACTAAACAGCACCCAAAAATTTTTGTGATTATGCCTATCTTTACTTTATAATATAAAGTTACTTACCGGAAAAGCGCGGATCCGCATTTTTCCCTCCTTCTTGGGAGCGGTGCCCCTCAAATTCATTGTTTGTAGTCGATGACAATTTTTCTCCACTTTTTCCCTCCTGAATTCACTGATTGGATCGGTGATCCTAGGCTAGTGAACAC
>NW_023458555.1:47618672-47623478 GCF_013731165.1 Rhagoletis pomonella
TAAATATTTTCCCGGTATATGCTTGTAAATGGTATCAGCTTGACATTCCAATTTTTTAACTCACTGCACTCAGTTAAGGTATTTAAATTTAGTTTTCCTTTTTTATCAAGTTTATTTAATGTTATTGTGTCCGCGATGATTTGCCTATTAAATACACAAAATGTATTAAATTCTTAAGCGTAAATTAATTAAAGTTTTGTAATGGAGCTGAATGAAGAATGAGGATATATGTATGTACATACAAATGCATGTACATACTACATACATCCATAGTTATACATGTAAACCATAGAAATTTGCGAGGACACCATAACAACGAGTATTTTGTAGAACAAACAAATTTAATAGAACATAAATATTTATAATGATACAACACAGGACATGTTGACCATATTTAACCATCAATTGTCCGAAAGTTCACATGATACATACAATGGAAGTCGATGAAAATTATATTCGATTCTCAATAAGGTTGTTTGCTTTTTGTGTGAACACTTGATCACAATGCACTTGATACTCGAATGAAATCTCAGGTATTATTTTTATTAGCAACTTAATACTGCACATATTAGATAGAAATATTAGATACGTGCTGCTGAGGCTGCAAAAATCAACATAGAGAAGAAGAACAAGAGAAGAGGTGAATGAGAACTGGTAGAACTTGCCATATCTACAAAATTGTTATACATAGGGCGTGTTTCTTTATTCAATCCACATCTAGAATCGAGTATTCGGCTTAAATGTAGAATACCTACAGTTCCAAAATTAAAAAAAATTTATATTAGGATCGATAGGGGTCTCAGTCCTGATCATAGCGGTATAATTTTTTTGTGCTCTTGATAATTAGTCTGTTCCTTTGAACTTCGGACTAAAACCTGTGGAACTGTCAAACTACAATTTTACTCTCTCAAATGAGAGTAACAGGAGAACAGATGCAGAAGAGCATAGGAACGCAAAAAGCACTATTTCCTGTAAAACCGTCAGTCGGTTTGTTTACATATCATTGGTACAACACTGATTTGGCTGAAATATCACTAAATAATTATTAAAATCTATACATATTCAAATATTTCGTTGTTTACTTCCATTTTTTTACAAATACAAGGTTTTTTGCTTTCACCGCTGTTTGTTTTTGCTTGCACATGCAAATCAGCTGATCGTTTGACAATTTTCATGAACTTACAGGAAAAGAAACTCCGGACTAAATCCTGTAACTTCTGACTAGGAACAGTTGCTCAGTTACTCTCTCAAATGTGTTCCCACTTACAGGTTTTATGTCAATAGGAACGACTTCCTGTAATTTCTGACTAAATCCTGTATACCGGACTGCTATTGGAACAGACTAAATAATTACTGGTATTATTGAAGTTCAAAGTACGTAGAAGCTGGGAACAGCTGCACTAGGTAGAGAATACGTACATTTCTCTGATTAAAAAAATGATTAGAAATCGATAGGGGTCATGAACCAACTAACAATATCACGCAAATGGAAAGGAATGAATAAAGTTAATTTCTGAGCGTTTTTGATATCTGCCTAAGAATGAAAGCAAACAAAGAAAACGAAAAAGGCGCTGTTGTTGTGGCGGCTACCAAACCGCGTTCCGGTCGGTTCATCCGTCAACGCTGTCGTTATTTCAGCTAGGGGGAGGCCCAGAAAGTGTGTGACTTCCACAGGGTCTGTCCATAAGGACAGGGGCGTTAGCTGAGTGGGGTTCTCAGGGCATGTGCAGAGGTGCCGAGAGTCATGTGGCGACTCACCACGTGCCGGGCATTGGTTGGGCACATCCTCATTGATTTTGCTCAGGTAAGAGTTTAGCCTGCTGCAATAGCCAGAGCGAAGTTGGGCTACTGTAGTGCGGGTCTGCCGAGGCAGACAAAGTTCTGTCCCTTCCACGTCCGGTGGTTGTGTGCCTAGAACGGCATTCACAGGGCGGGAGTCTACATAACTCGAAACTGATTCCCTGTGAATGCCGTTCAGGGCCTGTCGGTAGGTTGACAGGTCCAGAGGTTGTTTAATAAACCTCTGGACTTCGTCCGTCAGTTCGTAGAGATGCCTCCTGACATGCCTTGCCGAGGGCTCTTCTGCAAGCAGCTGTTTGCTGGGATGACCACGTCTGTGGCTCCCCGCAAGGAACTGCTTGAAGAGCATTGTATTATGCTCCTTGACTGGGAGCAACTGGGCCTCATCGTGTAGGTGGTGGTGGGGCGTCATCAGGAGGCATCCAGTCGCTGTTCGTAGTGCCGTGTTCTGGAAAGCCTGTAGCTTCATCCACTGCGTCCTGCTAGTCCCAGGCGACCACACGAGCGCTGCATAGTTTAGAACCGGCCGGCCAATTGCCTTGTATGTTGCCAACAACGTTTCTTTTTCTTTGCCCCAAGTGCTGCCGGCCAGCCACTTGAGGACATTGTTGCGGCTCTGTACTTTGTTGACAATTGCGGCTGTATGCGCCGAGAAGGAGGGCGAAGGGAGGTAACTCCTAGGATTTTCGGGTTATTCACCGTCGGTATTGTTACGCCATCGACGTCAATACCCAGTTGCAATCTGACCTCCTTCGTCCAGGTGGTGAATAGGGTTGCCGAGGATTTCCCATGGGATAGGGCACGGCTCCTTGTAGTAAAGAAGCGAGAAAGTTCGGCGAGATAACCGTTTACTTTCGAGCACAAGTCATTAATTTCATTCCCAGACGCCATGATCGAACAATCATCAGCATAGGAGACAATATTGACACCCTCGGGTGGTTGAGGAAGCTTAGAAATGTAATAATAAAACAGTAGTGGGAACAGGACACCAACCTGTGGTACCCCCTGATTAATTTCACGTGACTTGCTGGTTTTGTCTCTGAAAATTACTGACGAGTGTCGACCACTCAGGTAATTCGCCGACCAAACCTGTGGGAGTGGGGACCTCTATATCTTTTAGTAGCGTTGAATGACTGACAGTGTCGAACGCCTTGGACAGGTCCAACGCTACTAGAGTAGTTCTCTCACAGGGGCGGTTTCGATTTAGGCCACGAGTTATCTGAGTATTTATGGCGTTAAGTGCTGTTGTTGTGCTATGCACTTTACGGAACCCATGCTGATGCTTCGCTGGGGTCAGCTGGTTCGTAAAATACGGGAGTAGCGGGGCTTCTAGTGTCTTCGCTGCCGGAGAAAGGAGGGTTATCGGGCGGTAAGACTCTCCTTTGTTGGCTGGTTTCCCCGGTTTGAGTAGTGGGACCACTCTCCCCATCTTCCAGATGTCTGAAATGACGAGAGTGGCCATAGTCGGGTTGAGGACCTCCGTTAGGTTCGCTACTCTCGCAGGACCCAAATTTTTCAGCATCAACATGCATATTCTTTCGGGTCCAATGGCTTTGGAGGCTTTCACCTTCCCGATGGCTACCCTTACCTCACCGCTGGTGAAAATAAGAGGCGCACTGGGCTTTGGCATTTTGTGCAGCCTTCTAGTCACTCGACGTTTGGCTTTATCCACCGGAGGATGCAGAATGAACTGCCGGCTAAAATAGCTCGCACATCGCTCCGGGTCCGACGAAGCGCGGTAACCAAAGTTTATTTCGACTCTGTCGTCCCGCCTCGTCGGGTTGGACAACGACCTCACGGTTGACCAATGCTTGCTCACACCAGAGGCAAAGTTGCAGGTCTTCCAATGCTCTTCCCATTTCTTCCGCTTATGTACGTTCACAAGTTGCCGAATCTCCCAATTGAGATTCCTGATACGGGGATTTCCGGGATCGGCCTGACGATACAGCCTGCTGTTATGAAGCAGGATGCAGCATCAGTGACAACCCTGCGGAACTTACGTTCACCTACATGAACGTCGGTTGGTATGGGAAGTGCAGTGAAGGCGCTTTCAGTAACATCCGCGAAGCTTTTCCAATAAGCTTAAGAAAAGTTGGCATAGGTCCGGTGATCTGCGGAAGCAAAGTCGGCTCGTTTGTCAATCGAGATGATTATGGGCAGATGGTATGTGGCTAAAGTCAGCATAGTTCGACATGGTACCCTGTTTATCAGACCAGCGCTGACTATTTTTAGGTCTGGTGAGCTGCAGCAGCTGCCCATAATCCTGGTGGGTGCGTCATCGTTCATTGTGCAGAATGTCGAATCGTCTATCTGCTTAGCCAATTGTGTTCCCCTACGGTCGTTTGACAGGCTTGAATGCCAAAGGTCGTGGTGCGCATTAAAGCCACAAACTACCATATGGAGTGCACCTATTTCAGGGTGATATCCTGCCGGGCAGCTGGTAGCAGGGGGAATGTATATGTTAAATATTTCGAGCTCGACATCGCCTGACCGGATAGCAATTCCCTGACATTCTAGGATGGTATCCCTGCGGGCGATGTCTGCTTCGATAAGGCACGGTCGATCTCGACAGTGCACGTTGTATCCGGTGCAGTTCAACAGTGTTGACTTGCCGTGCAGCTTCGTCTCTTGGACCGCAGCTACCAATATTCCGTGCCGACCCATGAAGACCGTTATCTCTTCGATCTTGCTCTGAAGTCCGTTACAGTTGAATAGTAAAATCTTCGTGTGCCTAGAGATACTTATTGGAATGTGGGGTGTTAGTGATGTGTGTTGCCATGCCACCACATGTTAGTGGTCGGCGTCGCAGCTGGGGGTTGCGACCGAGCACCACAGCATGGGCCCTCATAGTCCATAGCCCAATCTCGCGTGGTGCGCAGTCTTGAGCATGCCCTAAAGTGACACCAGCCAAGACAGGTGTTGCACTTGACTGATGTCACATTACGGAATATCCTGGATACCGTGCAGATTGTCGGAGGAACTAGGAGTTGTTGGCGGTGGCGTGTG
>NW_023458555.1:47623488-47634492 GCF_013731165.1 Rhagoletis pomonella
GAGACGCCGGCGCGGACCTGGAGCCCTTAATCCAAGGAAACCAGGGGACACGAGACGACCCACCAAGAAGGGGTTTCAGCGGTGCTGGAATAGCACGGTGCGAATGGCTGAGACACACAGTGCCGTCGCTCAACGGGTGTGAAGGGCCAGCGCTGTACACCAGGAGCGGAGATGACATACCACCAACCCATAATGTTACCATCTTTCTCCCATGGAGCATAGACAGGGGCCAGGACTATGCACTGGGTCTCCTGAGCTCAGAAAGAGAGCCTCAACACATCACTCTGGAGAGTCATGAATGTAGCTGTCTATGAAGACGCCTTCGGCAGTATGAGATAGCAGAGCTTTAGGCTCAATTACAGGTACGGGAATGTCCTCGTTAAGCCATGGAAGCAGAAGATTTCTGCGGATGCTGTCCATACAACGCCAACAGGGGAGGCATCAACAGACATAGCAATGGCCGTCGATGAGCACTGCGTAGAAGGGCCTTCGACCTCCACAGCTGCCTCAGCGATAGAGAGAGAATTGTCGACGAGCACCGCGTGGAAGGGCCTTTGACCTCCGCGGCTGTTACCGCAACGACAGAGACAACACAACGAGCGGCTCAACAAGATGTGCCCTCCACCAGCAAGCTGGAGAAGCTGGCGGAAGGCTTGAACCTTCACAGCCCTGGCAGAGAAGCGGAGGAGCTAACGCTCTCAGAGGTAGACGAGCCGATGGTCTAGAACAAGAAATGAGAACAACACCACGCCTTAGGATTGCCCAGATTAACCTCCATCACGCGGTAGCTGCATCTGCAGTTATCGGAAGAAAGTTTATTTCGGAGGATCTGGCACTACATTAAGTCTATCAAGTCCAGCGTAGGTGTTCCTTCGGCGGTTTGTCTTGGGAAAAAACTTGCTAGCTCACCTTTAGAAGTTGCCAATTTATTTGCCGATTTTTTCAAATCGAATTTTTCTAATGACGACGTTAACAATCCGTGCTACTCTTCTCACAATAACCAACCTTCATCACTAAACTTTGGCTCTTTAAGTCTTACCTCAGATGACATACTTCGGGGCATTAATTCTATAAAAGTCTCTACTTAGACTGACAATGATCGTTCTGTCCCGACCTTCTAAATTTTTACCTCTGAAATTTATTTTCAACACCTCACTACGTACTGGAGTTTTTTTGAATAACTGAAAATTAACATCAATTACCCCAATTTTAAAAAATGGCAAAAAGAATGACGTTACTACCTATAGGCCAATCTCCAAGCTGTCTACAATTTCTAAACTGTTCGAGAGTATAGTGAAGGAGAAAATGTCCTTTGCCGTTAAGAGTTTAGTCTCACCTCACCAGCATGGCTTTGTCGCTGGACGGTCCACGCTTAATAACCTTGCTGTCTTTAGTGAATACTGCATTAACACGTTTTCCTCTGGGCTCCAAGTTGATTGTATATACACTGACTTTTCCAAGGCATTTGACAAAGTATCCCATTGCATTCTTTGCGCAAGCGTGCCTCGTTAAGTTTCCACTCTATATTCCTAAAGTGGCTGAATTCTTATTTAAGTAATAAGTGCTGCGTGGTCTCAAACGAGGGGCTATATTCTACTCCCTTTACTGCATCATCTGGCGTACCTCAGGGTAGCATCTTAGGACCATTACTCTTTGTTCTATAGGCAGCTGTTTTTGTTTTCTAGATTCTTGCTTTACGCGGACGACCTAAAAGTTTTCTCTTCGACTAAGATTTCTGAAGATGCTTCTAGGGTTGAATCAGAAATCAATTTATTGTACTTATGGTGTTGTCGGTCTCACCTACATCTCAATATTAGCAAATGTTATCACGTAACGTTTTCCAAACAACGTAATGATGTGCGAACGTCATACAGTATCTGTGGTACCCCCCTTAAGTCAGTTTCCGAGATCAAAGACCTTGGTGTAATTTTTGATGCCTCTTTTTTGTTCAATAACCACATCAATTTTATCATATCTAAATCATATGCTGCGTTGGGTTTTGTTCGTCGAAATAGTTCTAATTTTTCTGATCCCTACACTCTAAAATTACTCCACACATCTTTTGTTCGTCCAAAGCTTGAATATGCAGCATCCATCTGGAGACCTCATCATACATTTGCCATCGATAGAATTGAGCGTATTCAAAAAGTTTTCCTTAAATATGCCATTTCTTGCCTCAATTTCTCCACTCCCGTCCCTCCGTATTATTTCCGCCTCCTTTTGAGTAACCTTAAGTCCCTCGAAAGCAGAAGGACTATTGTATCCTTGTCTTTTGTGCATGGCAAGTGGTGAAATCGATTGCCCCGCATTACTGCTTGCTACTCCATTTCTTACTACCGCGAGAACACTTCGTTTCAATCTTCCTTTTAACCTCAAGGCCCTCAGTACGAATTACGCAAGAAACGCCCCGTTAGTGCGTGCATTTGGAGAACTCAACGCGATTTCGAATTCTATTTTGCTTGATTTTTCTTTGCCCAAGAATATATTTTGTAGTTTATTGAATTTAATTTTATCTTAGTGCCTTCTGCACTTTAGTTCTCAGGTATCGTTTTAGGCAGTAAGAACCTTTGTAGTTTATTGACTTTTTGAAATAAATAAATAAATAGTCTTAGTCCAAGAGCCGTGGGTGTACAAAGGTCAGGTGAAGGGCCTGACGGAGAAGTCTAACAAAGTAATCTGGGATTTATCATGTGATAGCCCAAGAGCTTGTGTTATATTAAAGAAAGAGACTAATTACTTCTACATTTCAAAGTTTCTAACTAGAGATCTGGTGGTAATCCAAATAACGGTGAATCTCCACGGACAGGCAAGAGAAGTAATTTTTGCTTCGGCTTACTTAGCAGTGGATTCCGCCAAACCACCGGAGGAAATCAGAGGACTAGTAGAGTACAACGAGAAGCTGCGCCTCCCATTGGTTATTGGATGTGATGCCAACGCATATAACGTTCAGTGGGGCGGCTCTGACACCAATAAAAGAGGTGAGCTTCTACTAGACTTTTTATTAAGCAACGACCTTAGTTTTTTCAATGTAGGTTGTAAGCCTACTTTTGTAACTAGGGTAAGAGAGGAGGTTCTGGACATTACTCTTGGGAACACCTGGGCTGATAATTTGATCTCGGACTGGAGGGTCTCCTCAAAGCCCTCCATGTCGGATGATAGGATCATACAGTTTTCCCTGGAGATCTGCTTGAATAGAGGCAAGCTCAGTAGGAATCCTAGGAAGACCGACTGGGACAGTTATCACAGATTACTACAGGCAAACCTAACTACTACAAACATAGAGAACAGGGCGAAGCGATGGGTGGAGTTGGAGGCGAAGTTCGGCAGCTTAAATGAGGCATTAACGAATGCTAGCATTAGCTAGAGGTACAGGTGAAAACCACATGGCGATAAAACTACCAGACGGCAGCTACACTAAAAGTGAGGAAGAGAGGGACCTGGCCCTTCTGTCTACCCACTTTCCAGAAGCATTGACTCCGGTAACATAAGATAGCGACGAATATTATAAACCCGATTCGGAGGACTGTAAGACGGCAAAATGCCTGTTCACCTGGTCGACCGTACGATGGGCCATAGATTAGTTTGAACCCTATAAGCCACCTGGGGTGGACGGCCTATGGCCGATTTTACTCCAGATAGAACTGGATCTGCTTAACCCGATCCTAATCAAGATAATTAGGGAAAGTTTGGCACTCGCCTATCGCCCACAAGCATGGAGGAGGGATTGTATCCAATTCATTCCTAAGATAGGCAAAAAATACTACTCGCTGGCAAAATCTTTTCGTCCGATTAGTCTAACATCGTTCCTTCTTAAAGCGATGGAGAAGATCATCACCTCACACGGAACGTAGCAATCCCGATTCGAAGATGGATCGGTACAGTGCTGCGAACGAGACTGACAGAGACCATAGCTGACATTAACATCATACAGTCGATGACGGTAAAAGGCTGCCCGCAGGGTGGTGTACTGCCTCCTCTGCTTTGGAGTATACTAGTAGACGAACTACTTGAGTTACTATCCAACAACGGCATCTTATGCCAAGGGTATGCGGACGATATAGTAGTTATAGCGAGGGGCAAATTTGAAAATACGCTCTGCGACATTGTACAAAGAGCACTCTCCCTAACTTAAAGATAGTGCGGCACGGTGGGTCTTAACATCAACCCCGCCAAAACAGCCATCATTCCTTTTACCAGGAGAAGAAACCTTCCAGGCATGTACCCTATAACATTAGGAGGCATAGAGAAAGAAATGTGCAATGAAGTAAAGTATCTAGGGGTAATTTTTGACAGCAAAACGTTATGGAATAAGCACACTGAGTACGCTGTAACAAAAGCCACATGACGGTGTGCAGAAGACTAGCAGGCAAATCGTGAGGGTGCAGCCCCTACATCCTACGATGGATGTACACAATGATTTTCACGCCAATAGTTACATATGGAGCAGTGGCATGGTCCGAATGGGCTGCCCCCAACACGGTAAGGGCGTCGCTTTCCAGGCTCCTGCGACTGATGTGCGCACCTGTCCCACTGCGGCCCTGGAGGTAATCCTGGATCTGTCGCCGAACCGCCAAGAAAGCCCTCCTCAATTTCATGAGGGAGGGCACTGGAAAAGGCAAGGTGGTTTCGAGCAGACTGGGAGAGGAAATCAAAAACAAGATTCCTATCTCCCAGCTCAATAGAGACGACATGGTTACGATAAGAACCTTCGAGAAAAAGTTTAGAATCGAACTAGGGAGCAAGACAACCTGGAACGAGACAATGTTAGATAACACGTTTCGGCGCCACAATCAAAGGTGGTTCACAGATGGCTCCAAAACCGACGAAGGTATAGGGACAGGAATACATGGCCCCAAAGCCAGTATATACATTCCGCTAGGGGAACTACCCCAGCATCTTTCAGGCGGAGGTTTTTGCCATCGATATTTGTGCGGAAGTAATTCTGCAGAGACAACCAAGAAGGCAGCACATTGTCATATGCAGCTACAGTCAGGCTGCACTGAGAGCCGTATCGTCGTGTGAAATTAATTCACGGTTTGTATGGGAACGTGTAAAGAGACCAAACGCTATGGGGGAACTCAACACAGTACAGCTGATGTCGGTCCCGGGCCACAAAGGCGTACAGGGAAACGAGGAGGCTGACAAGCGCGCTAGAGAAGCAGCAGCCAACCGACCCATAGTACCAAAACGATTCCTCGCAGTTGGTCCTCACACTATCAGGGAAGAGTTAAGAGTAGAAGAACGAAACCTAAGCAGAACACACTGGAAGAACACGTCTGGACTACGGAAGGCGACATAACTTCTAGGAAGTTACAATCCCAGAAGATTCAGAGAACTAACCACACTCAACAAGACTAATTTGAGATTTATTACAGGACTGCTAACTGGTCACTGCAGGCTGCGGGCCCATATGCATACCCTAGGGATTAGCGCAGACGATTCCTGCCACTACTGCGATAGGGAACCAGAAACCCCGCGGCATATCCTCTTAGAATGTGATGCGGTGTCTAGAATAAGGCAAATTATTATGAAAGCGTTGGGCGGATACTTCAGACATTCACTCTCTACAGCCCATCAGAGCACCAGGGCTGGATGAGGTGTGGTGATGAACTCTGAGGGCACAATAGCCCTAAGGTCGCAGTGCAAATCCTAATAAATCTATCTATCTATCATCAGGAAAGTTCTAAAGAATAAATAAACAAAAACATTTGTTCCAAACGTTCCGAATGAATAAAGAAATGCAACCAAAGTTTGAAAATTTAACAAACTCTTATGACACTATTTCACAATATAAAATGCATTTTCCACTAAATATACACGTTATTTACACTCAATATATGTGCGAATAGAGTGTGCACGATCAAATTAATAAATACTTTTAGTATATTACAGCTTTGTTATGAAAAATTGCGTGTTAAATTATTATGAGAGTACATGCAGAATATTTGCACATGACATCAGGACTGTGTTGCCACATTTAGAAACCAAGCGTGGAAGGAAAGACCAAATGAAAATACTATTAAAAAAAAAATACGATAAGGTTATTTGGTTCAGATTTAAATATATAGTAGTGGCTTTGGGGTACATATTCCCCCATAAATTGCAAACACACATTTTTAAGACTTGCATGTTTATTTTATTGCGTGAATTAGTTTGACAAAAGGGTCCTCATGGTTACGAGAAATTGTACTACGTAGAATTCTCTTTCTGTGTTCAATTCAATTCAATTCAATTCAGTGTTTATTCAATTCAGTGTTTATTGAGTCTATGATTACAAAGAATCTTACAGACTAGAGTAAAATTAATAGGTAAGAAATTAAGAACTACACTAGGAGTACACAGATTCAATTAAACTTCTAAAAGACTGCCTACTAATAGAAAATTCAATATTTAAATTTTTTGAAATTGCATTAAGTTCAGTGAGAGCCCTACAAATCGGGGATTGAGCCCAATAATTAGCTTTAGCCGGGATAACATAAAACGGCGGGACAAACCGCAATATTCTGCTCGGGACATTGAAACCGATATGCACAAGTAATTCCGGACAATCAATGACGCCAGAAATCAGGTCATAAACAAACATAAGGGAATGGAAACGTCTTCTACACTCAAGAGAGTTTAAATCTATAAGCTTGCAACGAGCTATATAGGGCGGAAGAGGGTCAGAGAATCGAAGCGGCTGAAGGGCAAACCGAATAAATTTTCTCTGGACACGTTCGATACGAAGTGCGTGGCAATTATATATAGGGCTCCAGATAACCGAGGCATATTCAAGCTTTGAACGAACAAGAGAGTTAAAGAGAGTTTTCCTTGTATAGGGATCCTTAAAATCCTTCGCATGCCTTCGCAGAAAAGCTAGGTTCCTGTAAGCCTTCGGAAGAATATGGCATATGTGATTAACAAAGGTGAACCCAGAGTCAAAAACGACACCAAGATCAACAAAGCATTAACAGAAGCGAGCTGTACATTTGAAATATAATAGTTAGTTAGAAAAATTTTAGATGTTTTAGCGAGGGTCATATGTAAGCATTTCTTTATATTGAGGGATAACATATTTTTTTGGCACCATACTTCGAGATTAAACAGATCTTCTTGAAGTAACCGCGAATCGGAGACACAATTGATTTTACGAAACAGTTTCAGATCATCGGCATACAGCAGGTAATCCGAGTTATTGAAACAGGACCCGATATCGTTAATAAACAGGACGAACAACAGCGGACCAAGCACACTGCCTTGGGGCACCCCCGAAGTAGCGGCAAATTGAGAAGACCTGCAGTTTTCAATTTCAACAAACAGTGTTCTATTTGTAAGATATGACTTTAACCAATTTAAGAAAACCGAATGGAAACCAATGCTTCTTAATTTACGGAGCAAAATTGAATGTGATACCTTATCAAACGCCTTGGAGAAATCTGTATAGATGCTGTCCACTTGGGACCCATTTCTGAACGCAGATATACAAAATTCAGAAAAAACAGAGAGGTTCGTTACGATAGAACGACCACCGACAAAACCATGCTGACGAGGATTCACGATACTTTTTAGGGCAAAAGATAGTTACTCCATTACCACCTTCTCAAAAAGCTTGGAGCAAACAGTTAATTTAGAGATAGGTCTGTAATTAGAAACATCATTCCTACGACCTGACTTGAAGATGGGAGTGATGGACGCTGCTTTCCAGTGCTCGATGAAAACACCTGAACGAAGAGAGAGATTGAAGATCATACACAGTGGAACACAAACGGAGGAATGACATTGCTCAAGGAAAAAGGGACAAATACCGTCGGAATCACATTTAAAAGACTTTTTAAGAGAGAATATGCCTCTGATAATGTCAGATTCTGTCAAAGACATCGATCCAAAGTCTAAACCTTGTGGAGGACAAGAGTTAACTGGAAACCTGGGGGAGTTGTCATCAACGACAAAATTTGATTTAAAAAACTCAGCGAAAAATTCGACAGTATCACTAATCGACTCAGAACACTTACCATTATAGTACATACAGGAAGGTATATTTGAGGAGCCCGATTTGGAACGGATGAAGCTCCAGAAGGCTTTGGGATTTTCCTTCAAATCAGACTCAAATTTACTAATATACTTGTTATAAAGAAATTTATCCAAGATGTTAAATTGTCTCATGAAAGAGATATATTTAGCCTTGAGATTAACATTATCAAGCTGACTTTTATGTAGTTTATAATACTTGTTTCTTTTGTTTTTAAGATTCTTGAGTCTACTTGTGTACCAGGGTAATCTATGAATTCTAGGCGGCAGCAGCGGAAGATATTTAGAAAAAAGATTATTCAGTATGCACACAAAAGAATCAAAACACTCTGAGACGATCTTAGAAATAAAAACAGAGTGCCAGTTGATTTCAGACAAGGCAATATCGAAAGCCTGAAAGTTAGCATCGCGGAAGTTAAAGAACCCAGACGTTATATTCCTTGCAGTGAAATTATCAAACATTTCCAAGTAAATAATTATGGGCACATGATGCATATCAGTTTTACTAACCGGAAAACTGCATTCCTCTAAGTTAAATATTGAATTTTCATCAACAAAGACAAGGTCAAGAATTTTAGACAACTTATTAGATAATGAATTAATTTGAATTAAGTTTAAACTAAGCAGGCTATCCAGAAAATTTATCTCGTACGTCCTGTTTACGTGTGTTGGAGTGAGGAAACCATTTCTTTATAGGTCGGACCAGACTATATCTGCAAGATTGAAATCGCCAAGAATGCAAAACGAAGAGTCAGGATTCTGCTCACAAAGATCGACGATATTGTCAACATGACAGCTGTATAGATAGTCCGTACTATTAGGCGGGATATAGGATGTGCAAATGAATCATTTTCCAAGCGATCCATGGACACAAACACAAATTTGATCTATGAGAGTATCTAGATTCCCTAATTGATGTAACGACGAGCGGATACAGCGCTTTAAGGCGATTAGGACACCACCACCTTTGGAGTGGCCAGTCTTCACCGGATCTCTATCCTTCCTGAATACATTAAATAAAGTTGGATTAAAATACTCTTCGTCATGAAAGTTAGCATTCAGCCATGTATCCACAAAAACATAGACATCAAAGTCAACGCGGGACGTTGATAAAAATATCTCTTTGGTTTTAGTCCGCATTCCAGACATATTTTGAAAATAAATTTGAAGACCCTTAGGGGCTGAGCTACAGTTGCCAGAATTCAAACTACTTGTGCGCTTCCGAAGGGGCTTCCCTTTGAAAAAAAGCGGAATGGTCGGACATTTATACCAGAAGGCCAACAGAAGCCTTCAAGATATCTTCATAATATGCATACGAAACTCCAAATTTACAATTTATGCTTCGAAGCTTGTCTAAAGGTTCGTCTTTCTTAATAAGCTTGTGGCATGCAAAATGTTTAATGTCGATACCGGACTGTTTAGATACATACTCGATGATTTTATCAGTAGAAACGGACGGCTTAAAAGCGGATACATGTACCCACTTCATTTTTACGATAATGTCGAGGTCAGCGTTTTTATTTCGACCAACCACAACCTGTTTACGTTTCGGTGTTTTCGTCTTATGAGGCACAGTTTTCCAACCATTCGATCCAGAAAAAACCGCAGGCTCTGAACCAGCATCAGGCACAAATTCAATATCAGCATTCAAAGAATTAACATCCACGTCGGCATCAACAACAGCGCCAGCAGCAGTGATAACAGAGCTGTTAACATTAGCTTTAATTGAGTTAGTACCGGCAGCAGCAGCAGCAGCAGCAGCAGCATAGCTAACATTGGTATTGAGCGCCATGCGCTTAGCAGACCCATTGGGGGGCAGACCAGCATTCGATACCGTGCACATAGTAGACGGAGCAGATGAGGGAGTTTCCGTTGGTGTAGGTAAACACTGTTCAGCATGAGCAGCAGTAACATTAGTCCCATGCAGAGAGCCGGCGGCTGGGTATGATGGAGAAGAGCGTAAAAGAGATTGATTTTCATTGTCAATCATCTCCTTACATTTGTTAACAGCAATACCGCGGTTTGCATTGAGGCCAGTAAAGTTGTCAACAATGCCGCGAAGGCTTTTTATCTCCGCAGTCATCGACGATACGTCGGCATCCCTGTCGCTTAGCTTAGTTTGCAAAACACGCTGCATTTTGTCTTCATGCAAAGCACCTAGCAAACACAAGATATGAGCATTTTCTGCCCTGAGAGCAGAAAGTTCTTTAACCCCAGTTAGCAGTGTAGATTTCAATTGAAAGTCATGCTCAGTAGCGATATCACTTGAGACATCTCTTAGAGAGTCTGAGTTAAGAGCTTCTTTAGCACTAGTGCTCCCACCCGAACCAACGGGTGTGGAAGGGCAGCGGAGAGATGAACGACGGTCATCCGTACAGATTTTGCAAAGAAACGGCTTATTAGATGAGAGTAAGAAGTCCAGATCGGCCTGGAAAATACCAACACATTTGAGGTGATATAAGTTTTTACACCCGGCACACTGCACTTTAGATTGTGTACGATCAACTTTTTGACCACAAAGACAAGGCATTGTATGAATATTTTTACATTTAATAAATACTGAGTCAGTGAAATTCACATTATTAAGAGCCACTATCTCAGTATATTATGAGTTTCGCACTAACAAAGCGAATTAAAATTCACAAAGAACGCTTAAAAAGCCAGATAAGCGCGGAGCGAAGAAAAACACGTCTGAACTGCAGTCGCGCAAAACTGAAAGAAGAGGGGCTGAACACCTTTTGCAGAGAACACCTTCCTGCGTAGGCGGCCTTCGGTCGCACTTACTGATTATAACCCTCACTACGTAGAGTTCTTTTTTCTGTGTTGCCAAAGAAGAGGGGCTGAACAACTTTTGCAGGGACCACCTTTCTACGTAGGTGGCCTTCGGCCGCACTTAGGGATTATAACCCTTACTAAGCAGAATTCTCCTTTCTGTGTTGCAAGAAAAGAGGGGAATATGACCCCGAAGCCCCTACTAGTTATTTAAATCTGCATAAA
>NW_023458555.1:47634592-47637631 GCF_013731165.1 Rhagoletis pomonella
TAAGCAACTTGCGCATGCCCCCGAGTCCAGCAAAGCTAACACTTCATGCCCATTGATACTGATTTGTGCAAAAAAACGATTGTCGCCTTTCACGGTAACTATGGTTGCTACTATCTTCTTTTGTATTCTTTTCATGTTACGTTGTTTTTCGCGCATCTTTTGTATCTTTTTATAATTTCTGTCTCGTTTTTTCTTAGTTAAAGCTTCCATAAAAATACGTCTTCTTGCTTCTTCATATTTAATTTTTCGCCTATGTAAACTTTCTTGGATACCTTTAAATTCACTATTTTTCGCTTCATTTTCTTTTTGATTATTTTCACGTTTAAGGATTTTAATTTCTACCTTGGATTTTAATTTCGTATCTACACTTCCGGATTTCGATTCTGGACAGAGACCCCGGTCATCTCGTCCAAAGCCTTGTTTCCCGCCTCTGGTTTGAAAACGCAGAAGGAGGAATCCCCGCCACAGGCAAAACATTTCATTAAGTGGAAGGACGACTTACAATTGCTGTCCTTTGCTGCTTCTGCCGGGTTTTTAATATAAAAATCCACCGGCATTCCGCAAGCAAAGCACAGCATGAGGTGGAAGGGAGATGCGCAAAAGGATTGGATGGGTGCACTGGAAACATTAGACGTATTACTCACAACAGGATTAGGATTAAAAGGTGGAGCTTTAGGTTTCATCACTTCGCGGTGTGGGACGTTATTGGGCATATGTTTTTGAGGAACCAGGTGGTTTCTACTTTCCTTGTTCAGCGCAGATACTTCGATTTCACCCTTTTGACTCCAATCTTCCGACCAGTCTGTACTATTGGAGTCTAATTCGCTGATTGCCTTAACTCTTGACCTATTCTCTTTGATCAACTTCTCCGCACGCTTACATTCCCGTTTCAACTCTGCCAAAGTCGTGAGCTTCGAAGAAAACGTGAGGTTGGCTAAATAGGGTTTGAGGTTCCCCTTTACAATTTTTACGAGTTCGTCCTCTGGTATTTTCCGCCTCAGTCTAAATGTCAGGTCGTGAACGTCCGAGTAAAAGTCCTCAAAAGTCTCTTGGGGAAGCTTTTTCCGCTCCATAATTTCCCGAATGACTTCGTAGTCAGATTCCGCGGATTTATATTGCGCGAGGAGTTCTGTCTTCAGCCCAAAGTAGTCGAATCCGTCATCGTCCGCGTGGTCTTCTAAAACCTGCCAGTACCACTTTAGGGCCTGGCCAGTCACCAAGCAGTGAAAGTCTGTAAAGAGCTGTTCATAGGGGAGCTGATGTTGTGTCCGCATCCTCTCTAGGCGGAACACGAAGCTTTCGACTGTCATGGATTTTGTGGTACCATCAAATTTTAGATGCCACTAGTCCAAGTCTACCTTCTTTCTTTCTGTATGTCTGTCTTGTCTCTCCGTCCGCTGTCCTTCAATAATGTCGCGGTTTCTTCGGTCTTCATGACTATTGCGATTGCCTGGAGTGGAAGTAGATGCCGGTTGAGGGGGTGCCGTTGGAGCTTGCATTGAGGCTTCTACGTCGCCTACACGATTGCTTAAATGTGATACGTCGGACCTCATCTTCCTAACTTCGGACATACAATCAGCCATGACAGCATTTTGCTGTGCCATCATCGCCATCATTTGCTCCAGCTGGTCCATGCGGCTGGGGGCTGGCTGTAGATTTCTTGCCATTGATCCAACATCTTCTTGTCTTGGCGCCCCTCCAACTGCTCCTTCTTCCACTAACTCAGGCTCCGACATTTCGAGAACCCTATCCAGCTTCCTCGAAAAGCTTAGCGAGCTGTCTGTATTATTCAGTTGAATGTAGGACCTACCAAATACTCTGGCAGTACAGCGGTTCAGATAATCAGTGGGTACGAAGTCCACTGGCCGTTCGATTCCCGTATCTATCTGAGTGAACAAAGAACCTACCACCTGGTTCTCTAGTGCCCTTGCTAAACTACGCGTTACTGGTCTATTGTGCGTAAGAATACCTAGTCCAGCCCTTGGTAGCTCTACAGTGTTTCTAGGCGCCTCCAAAAAAAAAATTTACCTTACCCGATAAAAACTGAATATACAACTAATAAATTCTATCGCGCCTAAATTTGTTTGCGTAGCATTAAAAACAATTCAATTAATTTTTGGCTTCTCACCCTTATGTGTAGGTATATTTATAATAAAATGCCTAAAAAAATGTATATATTTCAAATGATAATATTATTCAAAAAAAATGTATATGATAACAATAATTCAAAAATAAAGCATATACGTATGTACAAATGAAAGTGGAATATTCATGCAAAGACTATAATCCGTAATACTACCGAAGTAGAAGGGGCAGGGCAATACAAAAATTCAAAAAAACTTCAAGGTTCGTATATAATATAAGAAAAATCGAAAAGGAAATGAAAGGTGTAAAGGGAGAGAAAAAAAAAATATAAATAAATATCATTGATATGGTTTATAGGTATATGACTTATGTGGATTTTGGATGTGTATAGCCTATAAGAATTCTTCAATTTCTAATAAAAAAAATGCCAAAATTAAATGCTCCCTTCTTTTTTTTTTTTTTTGTTTTACCTAGGTATATATGTATCTCAATAAAAAAAGTTATCGTTGGTGTTATACGGAGTTGACCTCGTTTGGCGGATTATGTGAGCGTTGTTGACCTGTCATGTATGAATGTCGGTTGCTGTCCAAAGTCGAAGTCTCTAATACCCATCTATGTTTTGGATCGCCACTACAACAGTCAAACCTGAATCTAAATTGCCGGAGGCGAATCCAAAATTTGCTAATTAATTTACCCCACACCCCAACATGGAAAACGTCCAAGCACCTCACATCAGTTAGATGCAGGATCCAGGGATCCAGAAGGAAATATCATGAAAGTGTATAGTTAACAGTACAACAAAAAATTATTAAAAGAACCAAAGGTGTGAAAAAATGGAAAAAAAGGAAATAGACCTGCGTTGGGCGCCATTGTTATGTAACTGCTTGTACTGGACTGGAAGTCACGGCGGCATGGTTGTAGCCCGGCTTTAGCTCGTCAGCCCTTGTCGTAGTT
>NW_023458555.1:47637731-47640657 GCF_013731165.1 Rhagoletis pomonella
CGGCATGGTTGTAGCCCGGCTTTAGCTCGTCAGCCCTTGTCGTAGTTCTTGCCGTTCCTTTCAGCCCACAGCCATAAACAAACAAAAAAATTCATGCCGGATAGAGGAAATGGAAACGAGAGACAACACTGCGGGAAAAAGGAAAGCGGTAGAAAGCCAGTCCTGTCAGGAGGGAGCCGTCCCACCCCATCTGTCTGTATAGCAAACAGCCGTGAACCCCACTTTGGCTCCATAACATAGAAGTGGAGTTCCCTAGTCCTGACCTTATTTCGTCAGTCTAACAGTCCAGTTAAGTCCCTAGTTCGTCAGTTAGCCTAGGTCTAACATCCCCTTTTGCCTGCCAAGTCGCCGCGAGGGCAACACCAACACCAAACGGCGGAAAACTCAGCACGCCATCTCGTCTAACTCTTGCTCCACCTATAAACAATGATAACGTACATACCTTCTTTTTTTTTTTTTTTTTGAAATATATATATACAATCTTTATTCACTAAGTATACTACTTACTACCACAAAATCTACTTAAATTCAGATTATTTCTACCACTTAAACTATTAGCTATTAACTTCTTCTTACTACTACTCTGGACACCTATTTACTCCATTTATTAATTTAATTATTTATTAATTTTTTTTTTTTTTTTTGACTACCCTAATACAGCCTAACTTCTATCTTGTAATTTCAATATCTTTTCAAACGCGCAAGCAGGTAAAATGGAAAAAAAAAAAAACAGCAGCCACCTAGCTAGCTGTTGGGCATACGTATGTATTTTAATATATGTGCGTGTGATGTAGTAAAATATGTTGTATTAAAGGATTGTTACTCACCACACTAATCCACCGATGATGGTACCAACATGCGATGCTAGCTGAAAGGGTAAGAACGGTAAAACAACAATCCTACATAACATAAATGGGAACAGAAGACCTGCACTTGATCATCGAGCAGATTAAGTGAGCTTCAGTTCTATTCTCGCTGCAATTGCCTTCGCGTAAAATTTGTGTGCTAGTGCGCGTGTGAAAAAAAAACCAAAATCTTACAAAAAAGTTCAAAATAACTAAAAAAAGAATTCAAGGTAAGGTTTACGAAAATTTTAGCGTTTTTACGACAGAAGGTCGTAAAGCCAGTTGGCAAATTATTATTATTATTATTTATATATATATATTTTTTTTTTCATTTAAACCTACCAAAAAGCTTATGTGATAAAAATGTACCTATGTACCAAAAAGTGCAAAAACAAACGTGGTTAAACTTAACCAACCAAAAAAAAGTGTGTTAAGTGTATAAAAAGTGTGTGAAAAGCAAAGACTTATCTGTCTATCAAAAAATTTTCTACGAGATTTGTTAATTACGTAAAAGATGGATTTTTTCCATAAAATAAAAAAAAAATAAAAATAATAAATACATGTATATCCCTATATGTAAAAGCCTAAATTCTACTCTTCTATGGAGGCAACAACAATTTCGAGGAGTGCAAGTTGGGGAACAAAATTTCCCGTATTGTCACGTGGGTTACTATGCGGGTAACCTGACAAAAAGTGAAACCCCGTAGACGGGCCTAACCTACTCTATCTCGGTTGCTTAATATTTAAATTTGAATAATTATAATGAAATTTATAAGAAAAAAAAAAGGAGCATAGATGGAATGTGGTGTTAAATTTTAGGTTAGTTTCGGTTGTATCGGTGCAAGGGGTGCACACTGTTCCGCTCTCACCACGGTTGCTGTTCCCAGTTGGTCGCGGCGAATTGTGTCCACTACTCTGCTCTCTAAATCCCGCGTAGTTATGTAGTGTGGCGAGTGGTTGTCCACCTCGCGAGCGTATTCAGCCACTTAGCGATGTTTTTTTTTTCTCTTACTTTTGGGTGAAGTTTGTGATGGTGAAATTTGTGTATCGCCAGGAGCGCCGCGCACCGCTGCTCACACTTGTTTGGCCGAAACACCGCGGTCTTGTGTCCTATGTTGCAGATGTCGTTGGATGTTGCAGTGCACCTTCGCCCAGTAAAATGCGTTGGAGGTAAGATTCCTTTTTTTTTTTTATTGTTATTGTTGCTGCCGTCGCTGGCCCTCGGGTTAGCACCCGCTGAGAATCTTTCAACGGGCTTCTTCCTGGTCGGTGGAGATCTGTTACTACTGCTGGACCGCTCGTGTGGGTATATTTAGCACTTCTCGTTAATAAGAAGAAAAACACAAACACTTTTTGAATATTTTTGCTTGTACTACACTTTCGACTGTTTTTGACTTTACACTTGTACATGTGTTACCCACAGGACCGCGACTTTTCTTTGCTCTTGTTTGTGGCCAAACACCGGCTTAAATAGGCGTTGGTGTTTGGGGTAAAAACCGTCGTGATCCTCTAGGTGTTGGATCGAACCTACGGTTTCCCGTATTTAATTCAAACGAAACTTAAAACTACCTCTATGTGCAGGGGTAGATCGAACATGCTTTACAGTTTGTCTGTTTATTGCGGTTCTTAGTAACGCAGCATATTGATTGTTGCTAAGGTATAGCAACATTATGGATGTTGCTAATAGTTTAGTGATTTTATGGATGTTGCTAGGGTGTTTTGTTGCATGTGCCACAGGCTGGGGTTACAGGCTCGCATCCGTCGATGGTGCCTGCACCATGGAGCGTGTGCGAAAAAAAATATTACAACGCCGCCTGTATCCTTTCTTTTACTGTTTTAATTGATTCCCCTTATTGTTCCTCGTGCCCAATGTGTGGCCTCGACCCACGACCCATCGCCGGGCTTAACCCAAATACGCTTTATCCTTACTCTAACACTGGGAAATAAGTAAATAACAAAAAAAACTCATTGGACAAACACTAAGTTATATACACGAAGTTGTATACCCGGACTTACACTGAAAACATGAAGTTCACTAACGAAAATATCTTTTGCATGGTATATGCCTAATCTCTTTCCAG
>NW_023458555.1:47640757-47641465 GCF_013731165.1 Rhagoletis pomonella
TGTAACCCCAGCCTGTGGCACATGCAACAAAACACCCTAGCAACATCCATAAAATCACTAAACTATTAGCAACATCCATAATGTTGCTATACCTTAGCAACAATCAATATGCTGCGTTACTAAGAACCGCAATAAACAGACAAACTGTAAAGCATGTTCGATCTACCCCTGCACGTAGAGGTAGTTTTAAGTTTCGTTTGAATTAAATACGGGAAACCGTAGGTTCGATCCAACACCTAGAGGATCATGACGGTTTTTACCCCAAACACCAACGCCTATTTAAGCCGGTGTTTGGCCACAAACAAGAGCAAAGAAAAGTCGCGGTCCTGTGGGTAACACATGTACAAGTGTAAAGTCAAAAACAGTCGAAAGTCTAGTACAAGCAAAAATATTCAAAAAGTGTTTGTGTTTTTCTTCATATTAACGAGAAGTGCTAAATATACCCACACGAGCGGTCCAGCAGTAGTAACAGATCTCCACCGACCAGGAAGAAGCCCGTTGAAAGGTAAGAAACTGCCACGAATTTAAAAATAAGTGTACGTAGTTGTATATATATGTATATATATATATATGTATGTACGTGTTTACATAGAAACCAGTCATGGCATATATGCACTCCACCTACATACATACTTGTATATCTCCATATCGAGGTGTACTTATATGTAAAAAAAAAAAAAAAAAAAAAAAAAAAAAAAAAAAAAAAAA
>NW_023458555.1:47641565-47643704 GCF_013731165.1 Rhagoletis pomonella
AAATAAAAATAAGGAACTGTTGCTAGAGGCTGTCCTTACATGTGCATGCTTTATTAATGGTTTTATGTTTGTGATTCGCAGATTCTCAGCGGGTGCTAACCCGAGGGCCAGCGACGGCAGCAACAATAACAATAAAACAAAAAAAAAAAAAGGGAATCTTACCGCCAACGCATTTTACTGGGCGAAGGTGCACTGCAACATCCAACGACATCTGCAACATAGGACACAAGACCGCGGTGTTTCGGCCAAACAAGTGTGAGCAGCGGTGCGCGGCGCTCCTGGCGATACACAAATTTCACCATCACAAACTTCACCCAAAAGTAAGAGAAAAAAAAAAACATCGCTAAGTGGCTGAATACGCTCGCGAGGTGGACAACCACTCGCCACACTACATAACTACGCGGGATTTAGAGAGCAGAGTAGTGGACACAATTCGCCGCGACCAACTGCAACCGTGGTGAGAGCGGAACAGTGTGCACCCCTTGCACCGATACAACCGAAACTAACCTAAAATTTAACACCACATTCCATCTATGCTCCTTTTTTTTTTCTTATAAATTTCATTATAATTATTCAAATTTAAATATTAAGTAACCGAGATAGAGTAGGTTAGGCCCGTCTACGGGGTTTCACTTTTTGTCAGGTTACCCGCATAGTAACCCATGTGACAATACGGGAAATTTTGTTCCCCAACTTGCACTCCTCGAAATTGTTGTTGCCTCCATAGAAGAGTAGAATTTAGGCTTTTACATATAGGGATATACATGTATTTCTTTTTTTTATTTTTTTTTGATTTTATGGAAAAAATCCATCTTTTACGTAGTTAACAAATCTCGTAGAAAATTTTTTGATAGACAGATAAGTCTTTGCTTTTCACACACTTTTTATACACTTAACACCAAGGTGTATTAAACAAGGTGGTGTTGGGGCGACAGCTGAGTTTTTCGCCGTGGAGGCCATTACGTCAAAATGATGTGTTTGTTGTAACTTATACCAATGACAGTATGGACATCAGCGTATAATTTGTTAGTGTAATTTTTTACTTATATACTGCCAACACCACCTTGTTAAATACGCCTTGCTTAACACACTTTTTTTTGGTTGGTTAAGTTTAACCACGTGTGTTTTTGCACTTTTTGGTACATAGGTACATTTTTATCACATAAGCTTTTTGGTAGGTTTAAATGAAAAAAAAATATATATATATAAATAATAATAATAATAATTTGTCAACTGGCTTTACGACCTTCTGTCGTAAAAACGCTAAAATTTTCGTAAACCTTACCTTGAATTCTTTTTTTTTAGTTATTTTGAACTTTTTTGTAAGATTTTGGTTTTTTTTTCACACGCGCACTAGCACACAAATTTTACGCGAAGGCAATTGCAGCGAGAATAGAACTGAAGCTCACTTAATCTGCTCGATGATCAAGTGCAGGTCTTCTGTTCCCATTTATGTTATGTAGGATTGTTGTTTTACCTTTCTTACCCTTTCAGCTAGCATCGCATGTTGGTACCATCATCGGTGGATTAGTGTGGTGAGTAAAAATCCTTTAATACAACATATTTTACTACATCACACGCACATATATTAAAATACATACGTATGCCCAACAGCTAGCTAGGTGGCTGCTGTTTTTTGTGTTTTTTCCACTTTACCTGCTTGCGCGTTTGAAAAGATATTGAAATTACAAGATAGAAGTTAGGCTGTATTAGGGTAGTCCAAAAAAAAAAAATAAAAAATTAATAAATAAATAAAGTAATAAATGGAATAAATAGGTGTCCAGAGTAGTAGTAAGAAGAAGTTAATAGCTAATAGTTTAAGTGGTAGAAATAATCTGAATTTAAGTAGATTTTGTGGTAGTAAGTAGTATACTTAGTGAATAAAGATTGTATATATATATTTCAAAAAAAAAAAAAAGGTATGCACGTTATCATTGTTTATAGGTGAAGCAAGAGTTAGACGAGATGGCGTGCTGAGTTTTCCGCCGTTTGGTGTTGGTGTTGCCCTCGCGGCGACTTGGCAGGCAAAAGGGGATGTTTGACCTAGGCTAACTGACGAACTAGGGACTTAACTGGACTGTTAGACTGACGAAATAAGGTCAGGACTAGGGAACTCCACTTCTATGTTATGGAGCCAAA
>NW_023458555.1:47643804-47677623 GCF_013731165.1 Rhagoletis pomonella
ATGCTTGTAAATGGTATCAGCTTGACATTCCAATTTTTTAACTCACTCAGTTAAGGTATTTAAATTTAGTTTTCCTTTTTTATCAAGTTTATTTAATGTTATTGTGTCCGCGATGATTTGCCTAATAAATACACAAAATGTATTAAATTCTTAAGCGTAAATTAATTAAAGTTTCGTAATGGAGCAGAATGAAGAATGAGGATATATGTACATATGTACATACAAATGTATGTACATACCATGAACCAAAAAGATATGTTAACCATATTTAACCATCAATTGCCCGAAAGATCACATGTATACAATGTATACGCAATGTATACAATGGAAGTCGATGAAAATTAGTTTCGATTCTCAATAAGGTTGTTTGCTTTTTGTGTGAACACTTGATCACAATGCACTTGATACTCGAATGCAATCTCAGGTATTATTTTTATTAGCAACTTAATACTGCACATATTAGATAGAAATATTAGATACGTGCTGCTGAGGCTGCAAAAATCAACATAGAGAAAAAGCAAGAATGATAGAATACAAGATTTCGCCGATTGCAGCAGAATTCGTGAGAGTAATTTTAGCGTGACGTCTTCGTAGAATTGACAACTGAGAGCGGCGAGAATGAGGGCGACTAGTGATGTGATGAATTGTCCCCAACACTCGGTTCCCAATACTTAAAAAAGATTTCGGTACCCTGTACCATGAACCAACTAACAAGATCACGCAATCGGAAAAGAATGAAAAAAGTAAATTTCTGAGCGTTTTTGACATCTGCCTAAAAATGAAAACAAACAAAGAAAACGAAAAAGGCGCGGTTTGAGTGCGATTAGATTTGTATTTATTATAAAATATAAAAAGTGAATTTTGATGACAATTAGCAAAAAAAGTTCATAAAATATGGTTTTAATGATTGAGAGTGTTTTACAATCGCATATTATCGGCACCGGCCGATTTTTCAATGCCAACGTTCTGACCACAAATGTGCACCCACTTTTCACGCAAATTTACGCCTCTTGGCAAATCAAATAGACGCACAAACTTGTTCCAATCACAAAGCACTTCATATTATATCATAAATTTGTAATAAATCAAAATTTCTAATTAAAACCGCTGCAGAAAATACATAAAATCGCTAAAATATCAATACGAAGAGGTAGAAGACGATGTAAACAGAACCAAAAAACATCAAAAACCATGAACCAAAAATACAAGATCACCTAATCAAAGAAGCAAGAAAAAAGTATATTTCTGAGTGTTTTTGACATCTGCCTAAGAATGAAAACAAACAAAGAAAACGAAAAAGGCGCGGTGATTGAGTGCGATTAAATTGGTATTTATTATAAAATATACAAAGTGAAACTTGATGACAATTAGCAAAAAAAGTTCATAAAATATGGTTTTCATGATTGAAAGTGTTTTACAATCGCATATCATTACCACGGGTCGATTTTTCAATGCCAACGTTCTGGCCACAAATGTGCACCCACTTTTCACGCAAATTTACGCCTTTTGGCAAGCCAAACATACGCACAAACTTGTTCCGATCACACAGCACTTTATCTTATATCATAAATATGTAATAAACCAAAATTTATAATTAAAATCGCTGCAGAAAACACATTCAATCGCTAAAAAATCACTACGAAGAGGTAGAAGACGGTGTAAACAAAACCGAAAAACGTCAAAAACGCTACGAAAACTTTTTTCTGAAAATCGATTACAAATACAACGATGGCTGATTAGGTGATCTGTAGTCGTTGGTTCATGATCAAAAACGCTACGAAAACTTTTTTCTGAAAATCTATTACAAATACAACGATGGCGGATTACGTGATCTGTAGTCGTTGGTTCATACCCTGTACTTCCTTTTCGGTATCCGATACCGACTATTTACATTAAACCCTCGCCATTATATGTGTAGCGTATTTAATTGTAGAATTGTATTTAAAAGAATTTTATTTTTATATAATCTTAATTTTAATTTAACGTGTTTTATGTTTCAAAGAAGAAAAAATTCAGAAGTAATCAAAAATTTTCTTTTTGATTTACATAAATTGAAAAAGAACTTAATTCAATAATTTCAAAAATAACAAAGTACAAAAATGAACAAAGTACAATAGTAAATAGTATTAACACTACAATATGCATTTCAGGTTTAGAAAAAACTTTCATTACTAATTTGTATGATATCGGTTAAAACACTTGAACTTATAGCCACAGAAAAATATTATTTCATCAGTATTAACCTTAGTCGATCCAAGGTTCAAGACAAATACTTTGACGGATGAAGAAGCCTTTCAGGGGAGAGATTCTGTAGCCAGTTAGCGACAAGTTTCGGATCGATATCGCACTTGTTGACTTACAAATATTTGATATCAAACGTCGACAAATCCGATACCGAATCGAAAATTGCCGTTAACTGGTACAGAATCTGGTCCACGCCTACAAAAATGATATCGGCCGATTCAGCTGAAACAAAAATGCTTCAAACAAGTAAGGGTTTCTCTGTATTATGGCATCGAACCGACATATATACATCTTTCATTTGAATCAGTAAAAAAGCTCTATTGGCTCTTACATTCGGGTTTTGTTAGGCGTATTTTCCATATTTTTGGCCTATGTGCGCTTTTATTCGAAAACTAAATGTTTCGGTACCGAGTATCGAGAGTATTGGGTACTTAAAAGTATTGACTCAGCACATTACTACTGCTGTCTTGTCTACTATGACGTCACCACAACAGCTGATTCTGTCAAAATCACTGAGAGCCGAGTAGCGGTATCATCATGGGCGCCACCCAAGAATGATAGAATACAAGATTGCGCCGATCAGAGAGGATTTTGGAGAATAACTTTTGAGTGACGTCACACTGGTGCAATTGCGAGAGAGAAATGCCAAAACGTGAGCAAGAATGGAAGAAGAAGAAAAAATGTTGCAAGGGAAACGTAAACAAGTTGCACAAGTGTGACGTCATGCAAACAACGATTCTGTCAAATTCATTAAGAGAGGAATAGCGGTCCGAGATCGGCGCAACCTTTGTATTCTCTCAATCGTGGGTGGCGCCCACTTGTTTACGTTTTCCTTGCAACATTTTTTCTTCTTCTTCCATTCTTGCTCACGTTTTGGCATTTCTCTCTCGCAATTGCACCAGTGTGACGTCACACAAAAGTTATTCTCAAAAATCCTCTCTGATCGGCGAAATCTTGTATTCTATCATTCTTGGGCGCCACCTCTGTATTCTCTCCACCGTGGAGAAAAAGAACAAGACAAGAGGATGAATGAGAACTGGTAGAACTTGCCATCAGCGTTGCCATTTTAGCCGTTTTCCGGCTAGATTTAGCCGGTTTTGATAGCAACTAGCCGGAGAAAATTCGATCTAGCCGGCAGCCGATTTGTTAGCCGGTTTGTAAAAAAAAGTTAGCCGTTTTTAGCCGATTTTACTATTTGCCTAATTTTCAGGTGCAAAAAGT
This sequence comes from Rhagoletis pomonella, assembly GCF_013731165.1. Classification (NCBI taxonomy): domain Eukaryota; kingdom Metazoa; phylum Arthropoda; class Insecta; order Diptera; family Tephritidae; genus Rhagoletis; species Rhagoletis pomonella. Next base: position 47,647,270 of record NW_023458555.1, read on the forward strand.
AAACAAGTTGTTCGAAAGCAATAATGCAGACCCAATGAAGATTTTTAATGAACTAAATGTTTTACTTTCGCATCTATACTCCCTAGTGGTTATTAGCGCGGACACATTTGATCCTATATGCTCCCCGTTGGAACCATACCTTTCTCCATTTCCTCAGTTTTATCACAGTTTTGAAGAGTATTTAAAAACAAAAGTAAGCACACGAAGCCGAGAAAATAATTCGAGAAAATGGTCGCTATTTTATTATCACTTTAATAAAGGATTTACGCCAACGCCTCCCTACAAATATTGCCACACTAAAAAAAATTGACTTTTTTCGGTTGGAAATGCATTAAGAGTAATTAAACCAAAAGTATTTGTTCAACTACAGCAACAAAAACACAAATATAACGCCGACGAAATAACATCCATAGAGATGCAATGGCAACGGTTAACGTTACATACCTGGAGTACTTTAGACTCAACTGTAAAATTTTGGGCCGAAGTTTATCAATTTCGAAATGCCCTAGGAGAAAACCCTTTTGCTGACCTTTCCAACCTAGTTTTTAGTTTTCTTGTTTTGCCTATAAGTAATGCAGAAGTAGAGCGAATATTTAGTTCAATGAATATAATAAAAACTAAGCAAAGAAATCCAATGTGCGTTAAAACGTTAAACGCTATTTTATATATAAGATACGGTTTAATACGTGAAGAAAAATGCTGCCATAATTTTACTGTAGATGACGATCTCTTAAAACTAATGAATTCAGGTGATATATACAATAGTGATTTATTTGATGATGAGGAATATACACTCGATATAAATTAATGGTGTTAACTAGTCTTTCGTTTCTTGCGATTTATTTAAATAAAGCATGTGAATTTTCACTAAAACATTTTAGCCGTTTTTAGCCGCTTTTTTTTTGACAATCTAGCCGGTCGGCCCAAAAAGTTCTGCCAACACTGCTTGCCATATCTACAAAATTGTTATACATAGGGCGTGTTTCTTTATTCAATCCACATCTAGAATCGAGTATTCGGCTTAAATGTAGAATATCTACAGTTCCCAAATTAAAAAAAATTGGGGTGTTCACAGTTCGTTCCAAATAGTGTCTCAAAATGTAGGCGTCTACATTTTAAGACGTTTTCTAACCGTAAAATCTGTGGTGTTGTTGTTTCCCATACAAAATTGGAAAACGACGCCGTTAACTTTTTTTCACACTCAAAGGTATGTTTTTTACGCGTCTACATTTTGCAACCTCGCAGCAGGGTTGCATTATGGCAATACTAATCGCATTTTTTTTATTTATTGGGCACGTTTTCTATATTTGCATTTAATTTGAGCGCAATTTCTGATGAAAAGAAATAAATCAAGGAAAAGAAATAACAAATATTAGGAATTGGTAATTAAGTTAAATAATTACAATTTTTCAGAAACAAAATCGAAAGGCGACATATAAAAAAGCACGCAAAGAAGAAATGTCTGGCAACACCAGCAAAGTTTTGAGACGATTTTGCGACGACTGCTAGAAAGGGGTGCTCACAGTTTGATGCTAAAGATGTCTCAAAATGTAGACGTCTACATTTTCAGATACAATTTGGAACGAACTGTGAACACCCCAAATGTATATCTCAGTCCTGATCATAACGGTATAATTTTTTTGTGCTCTTTATAATTAGTCTGTTCCTTTGAACTTCGGACTAAAACCTGTGGAACTGTCAAACTACAATTTTACTCTCTCAAATGAGAGTAAAAGGAGAACAGATGCAGAAGTGCATAGGAACGCAAAAAGCACTATTTCCCATGATAAAAACATAGCAAGGTATAACCGTTCTCTCAATTTGTCGGCCATGATTTTTTTTTGAAGTTTGCCAACATTTTAAAATCATATAAAAGAGAAAATAAAAAATTGAAATTGTTCGAAATTGTTGTTGCTTGAGATTGAAAATCAAAATGTGTGTGTGAGTTTGTGAGTAAATTTAAATTGTTTGGAAACGTCAAGAATCTTAAAAGTGACTCTCAGCGGTTCTACCTTATTATATTTTTATCATGCTATTTCCTGTAAAAACGTCAGTCGGTTTGTTTACATGTCATTTGTACAACACTGATTTAGCTGAAATATCACTAAATAATTACTAAAATCTATACATATTCGAACATTTCGTTGTTTCCTTCCATTTTTTTTACAAATATATAGTCTGTTCCAATAGCAGTCCGGTTTACAGGATTTAATCAGAAATTACAGGAAGTCGTTCCTATTGACATAAAACCTGTAAGTGGGAACACATTTGAGAGAGTAACTGAGCAACTGTTCCTATTCAGAAGTTACAGGGTTTAGTCCGGATTTTCTTTTCCTGTAAGTTCATGAAAAGTGTCAAACGATCAGCTGATTTGCATGTGCAAGCAAAAACAAACAGCGGTGAAAGCAAAGTACCTTATTAGTTAGTCTGTTCCTTTGAACTTCGGACTAAAACCTGTGGAACTGTCAAACTACAATTTTGCGCTCTCAAATGAGAGTAAAAGGAGAATAGATGCAGAAGTGCATAGGAACGCAAAAAAGCACTATTTCCTGTAAAAACGTCAGTCGGTTTGTTTACATGTCATTTGTACAACACTGATTTAGCTGAAACATCACTAAATAATTATTAAAATCTATACATATTAAAACATTTCGTTGTTTCCTTCCATTTTTTTTTTACAAATATAAGGTACTTTGCTTTCACCGCTGTTTGTTTTTGCTTGCACATGCAAATCAGCTGATCGTTTGACACTTTTCATGAACTTACAGGAAAAGAAACTCCGGACTAAATCCTGTAACTTCTGACTAGGAACAGTTGCTCAGTTACTCTCTCAAATGTGTTCCCACTTACAGGTTTTATGTCAATAGGAACGACTTCCTGTAATTTCTGACTAAATCCTGTATACCGGACTGCTATTGGAACAGACTAAATATTACTGGTATTATTGAAGTTCAAAGTACGTAGAAGCTGGGAACAACTGCACTAAGTAGAGAATACGTACATTTCCCTGATTAAAAAAATGATTAGAAATCGATAGGGGTCATGAACCAACTAACAAGATCACGCAAATGGAAAGGAATGAATAAAGTTAATTTCTGAGCGTTTTTGATATCTGCCTAAGAATGAAAGCAAACAAAGAAAACGAAAAAGGCGCTGTTGTTGTGGCGGCTACTAAGCCGCGCTCGGGTCGGTTCATCCGGTTCATCCCAGAAAGTGTGTGACTTCCACAGGGTCTGTCCATAAGGACAGGGCGTCAGCTGAGTGGGGTTCTCAGGGCATCTGCAGTGGTGCCGAGAGTCATGTGGCGACTCACCACATGCCGGGCATTGGTTGGGCACATCCTCATTGATTTTGCTCAGGTAAGAGTTTAGCCTGCTGCAATAGCCAGAGCGAAATTGGGCTACTGTAGTGCGGGTCTCCCGAGGCAGAGTTCTGTCCCGTCCACGTCCGGTGGTTGTGTGCCTAGAACGGCATTCACAGGGCGGGAGTCTACATAACTCGAAACTGATTCCCTGTGAATGCCGTTCAGGGCCTGTCGGAAGGTTGACAGGTCCAGAGGTTGTTTAATAAATCTCTGGACTTCGTCCGTCAGTTCATAGAGATACCTCCTGACGTGCCTTGCCGAGGGCTCTTCTGCAAGCAGCTGTTTGCTGGGATGACCACGTCTGTGGCTCCCCACAAGGAACTGCTTGAAGAGCATTGTATTATGCTCCTTGACTGGGAGCAACTGGGCCTCATCGTGTAGATGGTGGTGGGGCGTCATCAGGAGGCATCCAGTCGCTGTTCGTAGTGCCGTGTTCTGGAAAGCCTGTAACTTCATCCACTGCGTCCTGCTAGTCCCAGGCGACCACACGAGCGCTGCATAGTTTAGAACCGGCCGGCCAATTGCCTTGTATGTTGCCAACAACGTTTCTTTATCTTTGCCCCAAGTGCTGCCGGCCAGCGACTTGAGGAAATTGTTGCGGCTCTGTACTTTGTTGACAATTGCGGTTGTATGCGCCGAGAAGGAGGGCAGACTGTCGAAGGTAACTCCTAGGATTTTCGGGTTATTCACCGTCGGCATTGTTACGCCATCGACGTGAATACCCAGTTGCAGTCTGACCTCCTTCGTCCAGGTGGTGAATAGGGTGGCCGAGGATTTCCCAGGGGATAGGTCAAGGCTCCTTGTAGTAAAGAAGCGAGAAAGTTCGGCGAGATAACCGTTTACTTTCGAGCACAAGTCATCAATTTCATTCCCAGACGCCATGATCGAACAATCGTCAGCATAGGAGACAATATTGACACCCTCGGGTGGTTGAGGAAGCTTTGAAATGTAATAATAAAACAGTAGTTGGAACAGGACACCAACCTGTGGTACCCCCTGATTAATTTCACGTGACTTGCTGGTTTTGTCTCTGAAAATTACTGACGAGTGTAGACCACTCAGGTAATTCGCCGACCACCCCTGTGGGAGTGGGGCCCTCTATATCTTTTAGTAGCGTTGAATGACTGACAGTGTCGAACGCCTTGGACAGGTCCAACGCTACTAGAGTAGTTCTCTCACAGGGGCGGTTTCGGTTTAGGCCACGAGTTATCTGAGTATTTATGGCGTTAAGTGCTGTTGTTGTGCTATGCACTTTACGGAACCCATGCTGATGCTTCGCTGGGGTCAGCTGGTTCGTAAAATACGGGAGTAGCAGGGCCTCTAGTGTCTTCGCTACCGGAGAAAGGAGGGTTATCGGGCGGTAAGACTCTCCTTTGTTGGCTGGTTTCCCCGGTTTGAGTAGTGGGACCACTCTCCCCATCTTCCAGATGTCTGAAAGGACGAGAGTGGCCATAGTCGGGTTGAGGACCCCCGTTAGGTTCGCTACTCTCGCAGGACCCAAATTTTTGGTATGTGGCTAAAGTCAGCATAGGTCGCCATGGTACCCTGTTTATCAGACCAGCGCTGACTATTGTTAGGTCTGATGAGCTGCAGCAGCTGCCCATAATCCTAGTGGGTGCGTCGTCGTTCATTGTGCAGAATGTCGAACCGTCTATCTGCTCAGCCAATTGTGTTCCCCTACGGTCGTTTGACAGGCTTGAATACCAAAGGTCGTGGTGCGCATTAAAGTCACAAACTACCATATGGTTTTCACCTCTGAGGGGTGCACCTATTTCAGGGTGATATCCTGCCGGGCAGCTGGTGGCAGGGGGAATGTATATGTTAAATATTTCGAGCTCGACATCGCCTGACCGGATAGCAATTCCCTGACATTCTAGGATGGTATCCCTGCGGCCGATGTCTGCTTCGATAAGGCACGGTGTGGTGCGTGATGAACGCTAGGCCTCCACCATTGTCTCGATCTCGACAGTGCTCGTTGTATCCGGCGCAATTCAACAGTGTTGACTTGCCGTGCAGCTTCGTCTCTTGGACCGCAGCTACCAATATTCCGTGCCGACCCATGAAGACCGTTATCTCTTCGATCTTGCTCTGAAGTCCATTACAGTTGAATAGTAAAATCTTCGTGGGCCTAGAGATACTTATTGGAATGTGGGGTGTTAGTGATGTGTGTTGCCATGCCACCACATGTTAGTGGTCGGCGTCGCAGCTGGGGGTTGCGACCGAGCACCACAGCATGGGCCCTCATAGTCCATAGCCCAATCTCGCGTGGTGCGCAGTCTTGAGCATGCCCTAAAGTGACACCAGCCAAGACAGGTGTTGCACTTGACTGATGTCACATTACGGAATATCCTGGATACCGTGCAGATTGTCGGAGGAACTAGGAGTTGTTGGCGGTGGCGTGTGAGTGGTGGTGCAGTTTTATCTGTGGTGTGGTCTGTTGTGTCTGTGGTATTGTCTATTGTATTGCGTTGTGGTGCGGTTGTGTTTGTGTTGAGTTGCTCAACCGGACTCTGTTGTGCCGTGGAGGCAGCTCGATTGGTGCGGCAAGGTGCCACGTACGCAGTGGTCCAATGCCTGTGAGTCGTGAGGCCTGAGCGAACTCGGAGGTGGCTCCACCCATTGCATGTATTGCATCTGACGGAGGTGGAGTTGTGGTGTAATCGTCTCTGGCACGCGCAGTAGGTATACGTTTCTGGCCCAGGGTTTGACTCAATGCCAGCCCTGAGCATAAGTATGCGAAGAAGAAGTAGCCTTATGGACGTACAACTTTTGAGGGATTTCGCCGACCTAAACATGGTTAGATCGCCGAAACGACAGCCCTTGGTCGGATAAAACCCGAGTCATTCCGGTACGTAGAACCGGCTGTCGTAGGAATGCTGGAAAAGTTGTCAATGCGTGCACGTACTGCATAATATTCATTTATGAAGGCAGCAAACGAACGAACATGATAACTTTTAAACCGAAAGTGGGGCAGACAGACTTCTAGAAAACTCTAATTCGTCATCTTCTGCTGCGAAACGAGTCCAAGACAGATTAATAGCTAACTTTTTTTCCTGTTTATTTCTAGTTGATAATAATAATAGATTGGCGCTTACATAAATGTTAGTGTTTGGCCGAGCTTCTCCTACCTACCGCTTACGACGACCCCGAACGGCGATTGTATTTTTATGAGAAGCTGTTTTTCATGGCAGAAATACACTCGGAGGTTTGCCATTGCCTGCCGAGGGACGACCGCTGTTAAGAAAAAGCTTTTTCTATATTTTTTGCGATGTTTCTTTAACCAGGGTTTGAACCCAGGTGCTGAAAGCGCGCACTGCTTACCACTACACCTTTAGACTGCGATCAAAATTTCAAATACATACCCCATTGCAAAATTATACCCGAACCACATATAGGCAAGTTTTAACTAACTATTTGTTATTTAATTTATATTACTTTTTTTAAATAGTGTAATCTGTAACTAAAACAGTATAAATCCAAGTTTCAAACTTGCGCAATATTTATGCAAAACCTTCGTAAAAACTTCATGTTTTTTATCATAATAATATAAAAATTAAGTATGCAGTTTTGTAATCCATTAAATTTTAGTACAATAAAGCGCAAGTTGCAAGTTGCTAGTTGCTGAAAAATCCCTTGATTTTTGGAATTTTTTTTTGCTGGTAGTGTTGTGCATTTTTTCTATGCGAAAAAATGGTAGAACGTACTTTGTATGGAAGAAAATACACAACACCACGAGCAAAAAAAAAATCAAAAATCAAGGGATTTTTCAACAACAACAAACTTGCACTTTATTGTTCTAATATTTAATTGATTATAAAACTGCAAAAAGAAGCAAAGTCCGCTACAAAATCAATGCCGAGCTGGCCTTGCTGAGAAGGCGGGAATATGCATTTCGTTCGCTATTGTAATTTTACTAACCATACATGTATGCAGTGAGACAAAATAGGACATAAACAGAGGTATTGTGCATGTTTTTCGAAACAGAGGCCTAAGTTGCTCGAAACCGGCGTTTCGTAACTATTGGAATCCAAAACGTCCAACCTAAACTCCAGCAGGATTTCCTTTCGTACATAACGATCATTTCAACACGGAATTGGGAAAAGATCGGTAGTCCTCCATTACGTTTATGCAAAGGGTCAATGCGCGACGCTTCAGGGAATCACATCCGAATTAGGGGAAGCGGAAAGAAAAAGCAAGCAACAATAACAGTTTCTCCTCACTTAAAATTTACTAGGTACAGATGTTATATACCTTTTCGACTTATGGGAAACACCTCTCTCGGAATACACAGCCTGCAGGAACATCTAAGCTAGCAGTTAGTGCATACAGCTAAATTTACTTAAGATGTTCCCAAGTGTTTTTAGAGATGAAATTGGTCACTGTACAGCATATAAAGTTCACCTGCATTTCAAACCGCAAGCATTTCCCGTGTTTCGACCGGAGAGGCCAATAGCATATGCAGCTCGATGTCAAGTTGAAAGTGAACTGAAACGATTAGAAAGCGAGGGTGTTATTAAGCCAATCAATTCTTCTTAATGGGCTGACCCAATCGTGGTTGTAAAAAAGCTTCCGGCGAGGTGCGGTTATGCGACGATTATTCTACAGGCCTTAACGAACAGATGAAATATTTGTGCATTTCAATGTGTGCGCATATTTTTTTATCGTAGACCTTAACAATGCCTACATGCAAAAAGAAGTGGATGAGGAAACAAAAAAGGTCTTAGCAATCAATCCTCATCGTGGATTATATGCATTTAATCGCTTGGCACCAGGAGTTAAATCGGCACCCGGAGCATTTCAGCAAGTCGTGGAGTCACTACTTGCGGAGTTTCCTGTAGTGCGATTCACTACGCTATTTTAACAACACTTTTTATTTTTAAAGCAACTAAACGACAATTTTATCAATTTAGCTATTCAATAAACGTTTCCCTAACAACATTCCTTAGCGCTGTTGTCGGTAACGATAACAACGGCCGCTAATTTGATAACGTCTAGTTTGGTGTTGTTACAAAAAACATAAAAATTTCGCAAGCGCAAAAATAAAAAATTAAGTGAACAAATGTCATTTGATTACCTCGCTCAAAGTTTGTCGCGTAGTCAGCAGCAGCCTAACGCATTGAGGATGGATCGCGTATGTTGCGGAGTGCGGACAACCCGTTTGAATTGCAACCAATAGAGTTCCGGAAATTATACCGGCTAGGACCCAACTTGGCAGCCGATCTGGTTCAACGGTTGGAAGTGTGTTTAAAAGGCTCAAGAGTAAATGCCATATCCGCCGAAAAGCAGATGAGGTACCAGATCTTTAAGCTTAATACACCTTTTATAACTTCTCTTGTATTTTCGAAGGTTCTGTCTACTTTGCGCGTTTATGCCACTGGGTGCTATCAACGCCCTGTAGGAGAGCAGTGGGGCATTTCGATGAGCCAGTCATTAATAAGCCGTTGTATTCATCGTGTGACAGATGCAATTAACAACCTCTTGTTTTTAACGGAAGTCAAGTTTCCTATGACGCAAATAGAACGTCAAGCTACCAGAGAAATATTTTCCTCAGCACCGGAGCCTTTTGTGGGGGGAACTATTGGGTCGATCGATTGCACCCATATTTCAATTTTGACTTTACCTATCTTATTGTAGTTCTACCTTATTATAGTTGTATCAAGTAGAATCCTTTGAAACTCACAAAGTAGAATTTTGGAAATTTGAAAATTTATACAAACAATTTTGTGCGTAGAAAGGGAAAACTTGTTACTTCACAAGTATTTATGAGCGCCAGGTATTGGGAAATGAAAATATCATTTTGGATCAAATAAAACCTGGTTATACAGAGTGGCCGCGGGAAAAATACTTCTCAAAACGCTATTGCTATTACAAAAATGAATGTAGTTCCATTTAATGACAATCGTTGTTGTTGTTAACCATTTGACTGTTAATAAAATTATGGCATTTCATACAATTCATGCTACCTGATCACCAGAAGTAATATATTTTTTTAAAAGCAGAAGATTTCAGCAGTCCACTCAAAGAAAGAAAGAATATGATGGACTTGAGAGTTTTAAATAATTTCGAAAATAGTTTTGTCGAAACAAGGTTTCAGAACGCATGAAGAAAGTGATCAAAATTATATTCATTCTTTTAATATTAGTTATTTATCGGAGAGCGGTCTGTATACTTCCAATTTTTTGCATATATAGGAAATTTTAAATTCAAAATTTGTTGAAGTCAATAGTGTTGCGCTAACCACAAAACCATATTTTTTGCAAAATCTGATGAGAAAAGTAAATTTGGTCCAACATATTTAAAAAGGCTTTATTTGGAAAGAACTAAATTTTTAAATAGCAAGATTTCATTTGAAATAAGAAAATGAAAAAATAACATAATGCGGTCGAGGGCAGAAGAACCTCGCCCTTCCGCGACCACCGGGAAGACCAACGCCAACTGCCCACACACAGGAGGTGAGATGGCAGTACGACCTCGCCTCCCCTCGCCATGCAGCAAGTGGATTCCCAATCTGAACACAAGAGGATTGTGGGTAGGCTGACCTCAACATACCGCAACAACCAGCGACGGGAAGACACGCGCGGAGGGCTGCAGGGCAGAACGACATCGCCCTATCGCGACAACCGTCGACGTGAAGACCCACGAAGAAAGCCAGAGGGTAGATTGAACTCCTCCCTTGGCGCAGCGCAGCTACACGGGAATGATAGCATGAGTCTTAAGGGCCATATGACCTCGCCTTCGCACTCCTATCTTCACTCCGAACCGCAGTCACGTTCTGCGCATGTAAGGAGACTCAACCGCAAGCATCCGGATGCCGACTCCAACAGTAGCTCAGATGGGCAATGGACCATCGGAGTACACCACAAGCGCCACAAACAAATGGGCGGTAGCAACAGGCTTGAGGGAAGGACGATCTCGCCATCATATGCACGCGAGCAAGGAACCTCACAGGATAGGCTTGACGCCATCGGAAGCTCGCCCACACGAAAAGACCAACAGCTGAACGCCAAACAGCGCCACACTGACAGCAGAGGATCCACGCCACCTCGCGAACACGAGGCATAGGAACTGTCGAACCCCACTTCATCGTACGCAATACAACCCTAGCGAGTAGAATTGGCTTGAGGGCCGCAGAACCTCGCCTCAGCGCATGCACCAGCGCACGGAGGGTAAGGGCAGGCTTGAGGGTCGTATGACCTCGCCTAACTCTCACACCGGTAGACAAGCGAGCAGAGGAGACCAACTAGATGAGCAGAGAGCCCCGAGACGCCGGCGCGGACCTGGAGCCCTTAATCCAAGGAAACCATGGGGCACGAGACGACCCACCAAGAAGGGGTTTCAGCGGTGCTGGAATAGCACGGTCCCTTCGATACCTGGCAAGAGGTAGGAGTCCTGAATCTGCGCGAAACCGAGCCAAAAGACCAGTAGAGCGAAAACCAGCTGCCAAAACCACTGGCAACCAACGTGTGCCAACAGCAATAAGAAAGCAACCTGCAAAGCGGCGTAGAGATTATCCGCCCGGGTTGCCTCCGAATGACATCGATCGGCCACAGACAAATTGAGCACGGAGCCACTAACCAGAACCAGCAATCGAGTTACGCGGATGCAATGAGAGCAACAAGAGTAGATGTGTTACCCCAAGAGTACCCCGCCATGTCTCTCACTCCAGAGCAACTCACATCACTTCAGGACACCATTATGGATGAGGTTCTGAGGGGATGGACCCGCCCACTTGCTTTTACGGGCGTCTACTTTAGACCAGGCCTACTATTGGTGGACTGCAGGGACGAGGCAACCGCCGAATGGCTGAGACACACAGTGCCGTCGCTCAACGGGTGGGAAGGGCCGGCGCTGTACACCGGGAGCGGAGATGACATACCACCAACCCATAATGTTACCATCTTTCTCCCATGGAGCATAGACAGGGGCCAGGACTATGCACTGGGTCTCCTAAGCTCAGAAAGAGAGCCTCAACACATCACTCTGGAGAGTCATGAATGTAGCTGTCTATGAAGACGCCTTCGGCAGTATGAGATAGCAGAGCTTTAGGCTCAATTACAGGTACGGGAATGTCCTCGTTAAGGCATGGAAGCAGAAGATTTCTGCGGATGCTGCCCATACAACACCAACAGGGGAGGCATCAACAGACATAGCAATGGCCGTCGATGAGCACTGCGTAGAAGGGCCTTCGACCTCCACAGCTGCCTCAGCGATCGAGAGAGAGATTTGTCGACGAGGACCGCGTGGAAGGGCCTTTGACCTCCGCGGCTGTTACCGCAACGAAAGAGACAACACAACGAGCGGCTCAACAAGATGTGCCCTCCACCAGCAAGCTGGAGGAGCTGGCGGAAGGCTTGAACCTTCACAGCCCTGGCAGAGAAGCGGAGGACCTAACGCTCTCAGAGGTAGACGAGCCGATGGTCTAGAGCAAGAAATGAGAACAATACCACGCCTTAGGATTGCCCAGATTAACCTCCATCACGCGGTAGCTGCATCTGCAGTTATCGGAAGAAAGTTTATTTCGGAGGATCTGGCACTACATTAAGTCTATCAAGTCCAGCGTAGGTGTTCCTTCGGCGGTTTGTCTTGGGAAAAAACTTGCTAGCTCACCTTTAGAAGTTGCCAATTTATTTGCCGATGTTTTCAAATCGAATTTTTCTAATGACGACGTTAGCAACCCGTGCTACTCTTCTCATAATAACCAACCTTCATCACTAAACTTTGGCTCCTTAAGTCTTACCTCTACTTAGACTGACAATGATCGTTCTGTCCCGCCCTTCTAAATTTTTACCTCTGAAATTTATTTTCAGCACCTCACTACGTACTGAAGTTTTTTTGAATAACTGAAAATTAACATCAATTATCCCAATTTTCAAAAATGGCAAAAAGAATGACGTTACTACCTATAGGCCAATCTCCAAGCTGTCTACAATTTTTAAACTGTTCGAGAGTATAGTGAAGGAGAAAATGTCCTTTGTCGTTAAGAGTTTAGTCTCACCTCACCAGCATGGCTTTGTCGCTGGACGGTCCACGCTTACTAACCTTGCTGTCTTTAGTGAATACTGCATTAACACGTTTTCCTCTGGGCTCCAAGTTGATTGTATATACACTGACTTTTCCAAGGCATTTGACAAAGTATCCCATTGCATTCTTTGCGCAAGCGTGCCTCGTTAAGTTTCCACTCTATATTCCTAAAGTGGCTGAATTCTTATTTAAGTAATAAGTGCTGCGTGGTCTCAAACGGGGGGCTATATTCTACTCCCTTTACTGCATCATCTGGCGTACCTCAGGGTAGCATCTTAGGACCATTACTCTTTGTTCTATTGGCAGCTGTTTTTCGCATTCTAGATTCTTACTTTACGCGGACGACCTAAAAGTTTTCTCTTCGACTAAGAGTTCTGAAGACGCTTCTAGGGTTGAATCAGAAATCAATAGATTGTACTTATGGTGTTGTCGGTCTCACCTACATCTCAATATTAGCAAATGTTATCACGTAACGTTTTCCAAACTACGTAATGATGTGCGAACGTCATACAGTATCTGTGGTACCCCCCTTAAGTCAGTTTCCTAGATCAAAGACCTTGGTGTAATTTTTGATGCCTCTTTTTTGTTCAATAACCACATCAATTTTATCATATCTAAATAATATGCTGCGTTGGGTTTTGTTCGTCGAAATAGTTCTAATTTTACTGACTCTACACTCTAAAATTACCCCGCACATCTTTTGTTCGTCCAAAGCTTGAATATGCAGCATCCATCTGGAGACCTCATCATAAATTTGCCAACGATAGAATTGAGCGTATTCAAAAAGTTTTCCTTAAATATGCCCTTTCTTGCCTCAATTTCTCCACTCCCGTCCCTCCGTATTATTCTCGCCTCCTTTTGATTAACCTTAAGTCCCTCGAAAGCAGAAGGACTATTGTATCCATGTCTTTTATGCATGGCAAGTGGTGAAATCGATTGCCCCGCATTACTGCTTTCTACTCCATTTCCTACTACTGCGAGAACACTTCGTTTCAATCTTCCTTTTAACCTCAGGGCCCTCAGTACGAATTACGCAAGAAACGCCCCGTTAGTGCGTGCATTTGGAGAACTCAACGCGATTTCGAATTCTATTTTGCTTGATTTTTCTTTGCCCAAGAATATATTTTGTAGTTTATTGAATTTAATTTTATCTTAGTGCCGTCTGCACTTTAGTTCTCAGGTATCGTTTTAGGCAGTGAGAACCTTTGTAGTTTATTGACTTTTTGAAATAAATAAATAAATAAATAAATAGTCTTAGTCCAAGAGCCGTGGGTGTACAAAGGTCAGGTGAAGGGCCTGACGGAGAAGTCTAACAAAGTAATCTGGGATTTATCATGTGATAGCCCAAGAGCTTGTGTTATATTAAAGAAAGAGACTAATTACTTCTATATTTCAAAGTTTCTAACTAGAGATCTGGTGGCAATCCAAATAACGGTGAATCTCCACGGACAGGAAAGAGAAGTAATTTTTGCTTTGGCTTACTTAGCAGTGGATTCCGCCAAACCACCGGAGGAAATCAGAGGACTAGTAGAGTACAACGAGAAGCTGCGCCTCCCATTGGTTATTGGATGTGATGCCAACGCATATAACGTTCAGTGGGGCGGCTCTGACACCAATAAAAGAGGTGAGCTTCTACTAGACTTTTTATTAAGGAAGGACCTTAGTTTTTTCAATGTAGGTTGTAGGCCTACTTTTGTAACTAGGGTAAGAGAGGAGGTTCTGGACGTTACTCTTGGGAACACCTGGGCTGATAATTTGATCTCGGACTGGAGGGTCTCCTCAAAGCCCTCCATGTCGGATGATAGGATCATACAGTTTTCCCTGGAGATCTGCTTGAATAGAGGCATGCCCAGTAGGAATCCTAGGAAGACCGACTGGGACAGTTATCACAGATTACTACAGGCAAACCTAACTACCACAAACATAGAGAACAGGGCGAAGCGATGGGTGGAGTTGGAGGCTAAGTTCGGCAGCTTAAATTAGGCAATAACGAATGCTAGCATTAGCTAGAAGTACAGGTGAAAACCACATGGCGATAAAACTACCAGACGGCAGCTACACTAAAAGTGAGGAAGAGAGGGACCTGGCCCTTCTGTCTACCCACTTTCCAGAAGCATTGACTCCGGTAGCATAAGATAGCGACGAATATTATAAACCCGATTCGGCGGACTGTAAGACGGAAAAATGCCTGTTCACCTGGTCGACCGTACGATGGGCCATAGATTAGTTTGAACCCTATAAGACAGCTGGGGTGGACGGCCTATGGCCGATTTTACTCCAGATAGAACTGGATCTGCTTAACCCGATCCTAATCAAGATCATTAGGGAAAGTTTGGCACTCGCCTATCGCCCACAAGCATGGAGGAGGGCCTGTATCCAATTCATTCCTAAGATAGACAAGAAATACTACTCGCTGGCGAAATCTTTTCGTCCGATTAGTCTAACATCGTTCCTTCTTAAAGCGATGGAGAAGATCATAGACAACCATATAAGGACCACTACCCTTACGTCATTGCCGTTGCACCATGGGCAACATGCCTATCGTGCAAGTAGGTCGACGGATACAGCGCTATTCCAGCTGTCAATTACCATACGGAATGCACTTGAGGGGGGTTGGGGGTTTTGGTAGAGCTTTGCGCGTTTTTAGACATTGAAGGAGCCTTTGATAACACCTCACACGGAACTTAGCAATCCCGATTCGAAGATGGATCGGTACAGTGCTGCGAACGAGACTGACAGAGACCATAGCTGACATTAACATCATACAGGCGATGACGGTAAAAGGCTGCCCGCAAGGTGGTGTACTGTCTCCTCTGCTTTGGAGTATACTAGTAGACGAACTACTTGAGTTACTATCCAACAACGGCATCTTATGCCAAGGGTATGCGGACGATATAGTAGTTATAGCGAGGGGCAAATTTGAAAATACGCTCTGCGACATTGTACAAAGAGCACTCTCCCTAACTTAAAGATAGTGCGGCACGGTGGGTCTTAACATCAACCCCGCCAAACAGCCATAATCCTTTTACCAGGAGAAGAAACCTTCCAGGCATGTACCCTATAACATTAGGAGGCATAGAGAAAGAAATGTGCAATGAAGTAAAGTATCTAGGGGTAATTTTTGACAGCAAAACGTTATGGAATAAGCACATTGAGTACGCTGTAACAAAAGCCACATGAGCTTTAACGCCCCTACATCCTACGATGGATGTACACAATGATTTTCAGGCCAATAGTTACATATGGAGCAGTGGCATGGTCCGAATGGGCTACCCCCAACACGGTAAGGGCGACGCTTTCCAGGCTCCTGCGACTGCTGTGCGCACCTGTCCCACTGCGGCCCTGGAGGTAATCCTGGATCTGTCGCCGAACCGCCAAGATAGCCCTCCTGTTATGTAACTGCTTGTACTGGACTGGAAGTCACGGCGGGTCGGCATGGTTGTAGCCCGGCTTTAGCTCGTCAGCCCTTGTCGTAGTTCTTGCCGTTCCTTTCAGCCCACAGCCACAAACAAACAAAAAAAATTCATGCCGGATAGAGGAAATGGAAACGAGAGACAACACTGCGGGAAAAAGGAAAGCGGTAGAAAGCCAGTCCTGTCAGGAGGGAGCGGTCCCACCCCATCTGTCTGTATAGCAAACAGCCGTGAACCCCACTTTGGCTCCATAACATAGAAGTGGAGTTCCCTAGTCCTGACCTTATTTCGTCAGTCTAACAGTCCAGTTAAGTCCCTAGTTCGTCAGTTAGCCTAGGTCTAACATCCCTTTTTGCCTGCCAAGTCGCCGCGAGGGCAACACCAACACCAAACGGCGGAAAACTCAGCACGCCATCTCGTCTAACTCTTGCTTCACCTATAAACAATGATAACGTGCATACCTTTTTTTTTTTTTTTTTAAATATATATATACAATCTTTATTCACTAAGTATACTACTTACTACCACAAAATCTACTTAAATTCAGATTATTTTTACCACTTAAACTATTAGCTATTAACTTCTTCTTACTACTACTCTGGACACCTATTTACTCCATTTATTATTTTTTTTTATTTATTAATTTTTTTTTTTTTTTTTTGACTACCCTAATACAGCCTAACTTCTATCTTGTAATTTCAATATCTTTTCAAACGCGCAAGCAGGTAAAATGGAAAAAAAGAAAAAAAAAACAGCAGCCACCTAGCTAGCTGTTGGCCATACGTATGTATTTTAATATATGTGCGTGTGATGTAGTAAAATATGTTGTATTAAAGGATTGTTACTCACCACACTAATCCACCGATGATGGTACCAACATGCGATGCTAGCTGAAAGGGTAAGAAAGGTAAAACAACAATCCTACATAACATAAATGGGAACAGAAGACCTGCACTTGATCATCGAGCAGATTAAGTGAGCTTCAGTTCTATTCTCGCTGCAATTGCCTTCGCGTAAAATTTGTGTGCTAGTGCGCGTGTGAAAAAAAACCAAAATCTTACAAAAAAGTTCAAAATAACTAAAAAAAGAATTCAAGGTAAGGTTTACGAAAATTTTAGCGTTTTTACGACAGAAGGTCGTAAAGCCAGTTGGCAAATTATTATTATTATTATTTATATATATAGTTTTTTTTTTTTTTTATTTAAACCTACCAAAAAGCTTATGTGACAAAAATGTACCTATGTACCAAAAAGTGCAAAAACACACGTGGTTAAACTTAACCAACCAAAAAAAGTGTGTTAAGTGTATAAAAGGTGTGTGCAAAGCAAAGACTTATCTGTCTATCAAAAAATTTACTACGAGATTTGTTAACTACGTAAAAGATGGATTTTTTTCCATAAAATCAAAAAAAATTTAAAAAAAAGAAATACATGTATATCCCTATGTACAAGCCTAAATTCTACTCTTCTATGGAGGCAACAACAATTTCGAGGAGTGCAAGTTGGGGAACAAAATTTCCCGTATTGTCACATGGGTTACTATGCGGGTAACCTGACAAAAAGTGAAACCCCGTAGACGGGCCTAACCTACTCTATCTCGGTTGCTTAATATTTAAATTTGAATAATTATAATGAAATTTATAAGAAAAAAAAAGGAGCATAGATGGAATGTGGTGTTAAATTTTAGGTTAGTTTCGGTTGTATCGGTGCAAGGGGTGCACACTGTTCCGCTCTCACCACGGTTGCTGTTCCCAGTTGGTCGCGGCGAATTGTGTCCACTACTCTGCTCTCTAAATCCCGCGTAGTTATGTAGTGTGGCGAGTGGTTGTCCACCTCGCGAGCGTATTCAGCCACTTAGCGATGTTTTTTTTTTTCTTACTTTTGGGTGAAGTTTGTGATGCTGAAATTTGTGTATCGCCAGGAGCGCCGCGCACCGCTGCTCACACTTGTTTGGCCGAAACACCGCGGTCTTGTGTCCTATGTTGCAGATGTCGTTGGATGTTGCAGTGCACCTTCGCCCAGTAAAATGCGTTGGAGGTAAGATTCCTTTTTTTTTTTTTTTATTGTTATTGTTGCTGCCGTCGCTGGCCCTCGGGTTAGCACCCGCTGAGAATCTTTCAACGGGCTTCTTCCTGGTCGGTGGAGATCTGTTACTACTGCTGGACCGCTCGTGTGGGTATATTTAGCACTTCTCGTTAATATGAAGAAAAACACAAACACTTTTTGAATATTTTTGCTTGTACTACACTTTCGACTGTTTTTGACTTTACACTTGTACATGTGTTACCCACAGGACCGCGACTTAACTTTTTTCTTGTTTGTGGCCAAACACCGGCTTAAATAGGCGTTGGTGTTTGGGGTAAAAACCGTCATGATCCTCTAGGTGTTGGATCGAACCTACGGTTTCCCGTAATTAATTCAAACGAAACTTAAAACTACCTCTACGTGCAGGGGTACAGTTTGTCTGTTTATTGCGGTTTTTAGTAACGCAGCATATTGATTGTTGCTAAGGTATAGCAACATTATGGATGTTGCTAATAGTTTAGTGATTTTATGGATGTTGCTAAGGTGTTTTGATGCATGTGCCACAGGCTGGGGTTACAGGCTCGCATCCGTCGATGGTGCCTGCACCATGGAGCGTGTGCGAAAAAAAAATTCTAACGCCGCCTGTATCCTTTCTTTTACTGTTTTGATTGATTCCCCTTATTGTTCCTCGTGCCCAATGTGTGGCCTCGACCCACGACCCATCGCCGGGCTTAACCCAAATACGCTTTATCCTTACTCTAACACTGGGAAATAAGTAAATAACAAGAAAAACTCATTGGACAAACACTAAGCTATATACACGAAGTTGTATACCCGGCCTTACACTGAAAACATGAAGTTAACTAACGAAAATATCTTTTGCATGGTATATGCCTAATCTCTTTCCAGACGAGTCCCCTAATTCATACAATGAATTTCCTATTGTACGTAGGACTACGCACTGGATGTGTCTTGGTGCGAGCTTGGCGTTATAATTATCAACACGTGAACTCTGCTTGAAATTGCGGCGATATACCAATTGTCCCACTGCGAATTTTACCTCTTTTGTTCTCAAGTTGTACGTTTTCTCTCCTGCCGTATGTGCTCGTTTAAGCTCTTCCGTTATTTGGTTTCTTATAATTTGTTGCTTGTACACTCCCACGTCCACGGTACACTCTGAGTCCTTGACAGAGCCTAACTTGCGCAGGACATCGTACGCGGCGCCGTGCTGTACCATCGGGATTCCGAAAACCGCGTAGTAAGGGGTTTTGCCTGTCGCGGCATGTACTGCGCTCCTCAGGGCGAAGGCGGCATCGCTTGTGTGTTGGTCCCAGTTCTTTTGGTTCTCCCAATGTAGGATATAATAATTTGAAGCACTGAGCGGTTAACCCTTTCAGCTGCGTTTGCTTGGGGAGAGTAGAACGCCGTTCGTATGTGCCTGACACCATATTTTTCTAGAAGTGTGTGAAAGGCCTGTGCCACAAACTGCTTGCCATTGTCCGAATGTATGAACTCAGGTACTCCAAAAACGTGGAACACATCGCGCTCGAGAAATTGAACGACTTTAGCCGTTGTTGCTTGCGTCATCGGTTTTAAAAACACAAATTTGGAAAAATGATCTAAACAGACAAACATAAACACATTTCCTTCCTTCGTACGAGGATATGGTCCCATAAAGTCAACGTATAGACGTTGGAAAGGGCGCTCGGTGATTTGTTGGTTGCCCATCGGCGGCTTTCGGAAAACGTTCTGAGATTTGCTACCTCTACATGTTTCGCAACTTTTTGTCACTTTTTGTACATCGGCAATCATCCCTGGCCAATAATACTTTTCACGAATTCTGCACAGTGTTTTGTGGATTCCCCCATGACCTGCTGAGGGTGAGCTGTGCGCAGCTTGCACTAAACCCATACGCATCTCAGACGGCACCCAAAGTTTCCAGGTATGGTCTTCTTGCAGTTCATCCCCCCGGTTGAATTGCGTCCGTTTGTAAACGAATCCGTCTGATACACATAGGTCCGGTAGTCTGTCATCGTTCTTAGTTATAGTGTCTTTCAAGGCCACGTACTCGTCGGAGTTAAAGTACGGTGAGTCTAGCGATACGTCCAGAAGCCTCTCGGTTTGTTTTAGTTCTTCGATACTCATCCGTGATAAGGTGTCTGGCACCACATTTTGGGAGCCCTTGCGGTGTTGGATATCGAAATGGAATGCTTGCAGCTTGAGACTCCATCGTGCTAGTCGCCCACTCAAATCTTTTTGCTGCATCAGCCACTTAAGACTGGCGTGATCAGTAATGATGGTGAAGGGTAACCCTTCAACGTAGGGACGGAAGCGTTTGACGCTCAATACCGCTGCATAGCATTCCAATTCTGTTACACTATAGTTCCTTTGGGCCTTGTTGAGTTTAGCGGACATATACGCTATTGGTCGTTCGTTACCGTCCTCGTCCAGTTGAAACAGTACGCCCCCAACCCCTTCAGTCGATGCGTCACATTGTATGTAGAATCGTCTGTGGAAGTCCGGGTGTACTAGTACAGGCGCTGATATAAGGCTCTGTTTTAATAGTTCAAATGCTGTTATTGCCTCGTTTGCCATATTGAATTTCTTTATCTTGTCCTTGGTTAAGCACTCGTGTAGTGGTGCTGCAATCGTCGCATAATTATGGATGAACCTCCGATACCATCCTGTCATGCCCAAGAAACGCCTGAGTTGCTTTGGGGTTTTTGGTTGGGGGAATTCCTTCATAGCTGCTACCTTGCTGGAATCTGTGCGAATACAGCCGTCACCCACCACGTATCCCAAGTAGCGTACCTCTCTGTAGCAGAATTTGCTCTTTTCGACGTTTATGGTTAGCTTGGCGTCCCGTAAACACCGAGCGACCCTTTCCAATAAAGACACATGCGATTCAAAATCTACGGAACATACTAAGAGGTCATCTAGGTATACAAATACACAATCACGAAGAGCAGCCGGTATGACTTTGTCCATTAGACGACACATGCGTTGCGCGGCGTTGCAGAGCCCAAATGGTATTACCGTGAATTGGTACAAGGGTCTACCCGGGACGGTAAATGCGGTCTTCTCCCTCGACTTTTCCTCAAGTGGTATCTGCCAGAATGCATCTTTTAAGTCGATGGCAGATATAAAACGCGTGTTTTGTAACCTACTAAGAATGCCATCAATGTGTGGCAGAGGGTAGGCGTCTTTAATGGTACGTTCATTTACCTTTCTGGCATCTAGGCAAAGCCTATTTTTCGTGCCTTTCATAACTAGTGAGACAGGAGAGCTCCAGCTGCTGTTACTCTCCTCAATGACCCCCATACCTAGCATCCTATCCAACTCCGCGTATACCAATTTTTGAATTGCTGGTGAGATCGGATAATGCCTCTGTTTCACGGGCAAATTTTCATTGGTTACTTCGATTACATGTTCTTCAACATCTGTACGGCCTAACCCTAGCACTGAGAAAGAGGGAAACAACGCCTTGGTCTTTTCCATAATCTCATCTTGGTCTGGAGTTAACTTATGCTGCACGGCTTCGAAGGAGAGGTCACCTTCGGCGGACACGAGCTCTGAGACGGTCTTGGCGCAACTACTTTTATTCGCGCCTCTAGTTACAACATCCATTTTGAAGGCATGCCAAAAATCTTCTTGGGTCAAGTCTGGCACTATTAAGAACTCCAGTTTTCTTGTTTTAC
Organism: Rhagoletis pomonella; assembly: GCF_013731165.1. Classification (NCBI taxonomy): domain Eukaryota; kingdom Metazoa; phylum Arthropoda; class Insecta; order Diptera; family Tephritidae; genus Rhagoletis; species Rhagoletis pomonella. Next base: position 47,668,790 of record NW_023458555.1, read on the forward strand.
CATCCCATGTGATTGGGAGTGATATTACCCCATCTACAGGAGTTTCCCCGCCGTTCGCTGTGCGAATGTTTTGGCCGGAGATACGCGTTATCTCACTTTCCCTACCTTCTAGAATTTTCATAGCGCCTTTTCCTAAGCAACTTGCGCATGCCCCCGAGTCCAGCAAAGCTAACACTTCATTCCCATTGATACTGATTTTTGCAAAAAAACGATTGTCGCCTTTCACGGTAACTATGGTTGCTACTATCTTCTTTTGTATTCTTTTCATGTTACGTTGTTTTTCGCGCATCTTTTGTATCTTTTTATAATTTCTGTCTCGTTTTTTCTTAGTTAAAGCTTCCATAAAAATACGTGTTCTTGCTTCTTCATATTTAATTTTTCGCCTATGTAAACTTTCTTCGATACCTTTAAATTCACTATTTTTCGCTTCATTTTCTTTTTGATTATTTTCACGTTTAAGGATTTTAATTTCTACCTTGGATTTTAATTTCGTATCTACACATCCGGATTTCGATTCTGGACAGAGACCCCGGTCATCTCGTCCAAAGCCTTGTTTCCCGCCTCTGGTTTGAAAACGCAGAAGGAGGAATCCCCGCCACAGGCAAAACATTTCATTAAGTGGAAGGACGACTTACACTTGCTGTCCTTTGCTGCTTCTGCCGGGTTTTTAATATAAAAATCCACCGGCATTCCGTAAGCAAAGCACAGCATGAGGTGGAAGGGAGATGCGCAAAAGGATTGGATGGGTGCACTGGAAACATTAGACGTATTACTCACAACAGGATTAGGATTAAAAGGTGGAGCTTTAGGTTTGATCACTTCGCGGTGTGGGACGTTATTGGGCATATGTTTTTGAGGAACCAGGTGGTTTCTACTTTCCTTGTTCAGCGCAGATACCTCGATTTCACCCTTTTGACACCAATCTTCCGACCAGTCTGTACTATTGGAGTCTAATTCGCTGATTGCCTTAACTCTTGACCTATTCTCTTTGATCAACTTCTCCGCACGCTTACATTCCCGTTTCAACTCTGCCAAAGTCGTGAGCTTCGAAGAAAACGTGAGGTTGGCTAAATAGGGTTTGAGGTTCCCCTTTACAATTTTTACGAGTTCGTCCTCTGGTATTTTCCGCCTCAGTCTAAATGTCAGGTCGTGAACGTCCGAGTAAAAGTCCTCAAAAGTCTCTTGGGGAAGCTGTTTCCGCTCCATAATTTCCCGAATGACTTCGTAGTCAGATTCCGCGGATTTATATTGCGCGAGGAGTTCTGTCTTCAGCCCAAAGTAGTCGAATCCGTCATCGTCCGCGTGGTCTTCTAAAACCTGCCAGTACCACTTTAGGGCCTGGCCAGTCACCAAGCAGTGAAAGTCTGTAAAGAGCTGTTCATAGGGGAGCTGATGTTGTGTCCGCATCCTCTCTAGGCGGAACACGAAGCTTTCGACTGTCATGGATTTTGTGGTACCATCAAATTTTAGATGCCACTTGTCCAAGTCTACCTTCTTTCTTTCTGTATGTCTGTCTTGTCTCTCCGTCCGCTGTCCTTCAATAATGTCGCGGTTTCTTCGGTCTTCATGACTATTGCGATTGCCTGGAGTGGAAGTAGATGCCGGTTGAGGGGGTGCCGTTGGAGCTTGCATTGAGGCTTCTACGTCGCCTACACGATTGCTTAAATGTGATACGTCGGACCTCATCTTCCTAACTTCGGACATACAATCAGCCATGACAGCATTTTGCTGTGCCATCATCGCCATCATTTGCTCCAGCTGGTCCATGCGGCTGGGGGCTGGCTGTAGATTTCTTGCCATTGATCCAACATCTTCTTGTCTTGGCGCCCCTCCAACTGCTCCTTCTTCCACTAACTCAGGCTCCGACATTTCGAGAACCCTATCCAGCTTCCTCGAAAAGCTTAGCGAGCTGTCTGTATTATTCAGTTGAATGTAGGACCTACCAAATACTCTGGCAGTACAGCGGTTCAGATAATCAGTGGGTACGAAGTCCACTGGCCGTTCGATTCCCGTATCTATCTGAGTGAACAAAGAACCTACCACCTGGTTCTCTAGTGCCCTTGCTAAACTACGCGTTACTGGTCTATTGTGCGTAAGAATACCTAGTCCAGCCCTTGGTAGCTCTGCAGTGTTTCTAGGCGCCTCCATGCACCTTCCACGCACAGAACAAAAAAAAAATTTACCTTACCCGATAAAAAACTGAATATACAACTAATAAATTCTATCGCGCCTAAATTTGTTTGCGTAGCATTAAAAACAATTCAATTAATTTTTGGCTTCTCACCCTTATGTGTAGGTATATTTATAATAAAATGCCTAAAAAAATGTATATATTTCAAATGATAATATTATTCAAAAAAAATGTATATGATAACAATAATTCAAAAATAAAGCATAAGTAAAAGAGGCAGGGCAATACAAAAATTCAAAAAAAAACTTCAAGGTTCGTATATAATATAAGAAAAATCGAAAAGGAAATGAAAGGTGTAAAGGGAGAGAAAAAAAATATATCAATAAATATCTTTGATATGGTTTATAGGTATATGACTTATGTGGATTTTGGATGTGTATAGCCTATAAGAATTCTTCAATTTCTAATAAAAAAAATGCCAAAATTAAATACTCCTTTCTTTTTTTTTTTTTTTACCTAGGTATATATGTATCTCAATAAAAAAAGTTATCGTTGGTGTTATACGGTGTTGACCTCGTTTGGCGGATTATGTGAGCGTTGTTGACCTGTCATGTATGAATGTCGGTTGCTGTCCAAAGTCGAAGTCTCTAATACCCATTTATGTTTTGGATCGCCACTACAACAGTCAAACCTGAATCTAAATTGCCGGAGGCAAATCCAAAATTTGCTAATTAATTTACCCCACACCCCAACATGGAAAACGTCCAAGTACCTCACATCAGTTAGATGCAGGATCCACGTGATGGTAGCGCTGGACAACTTCCATATCCAAAAATACATTTGAATTCAATTAAATAAAAATGTTGTACAGATCCTCCCGAAAAATCTCTTTTGCAGGATGTTGTAATCCGCTAAGGCATCTTTCGGAGTGGAACCCGTACCGCCCCCATGTTTTCCAGCTAGCGCATTTACCTTAGGTCTTGGCCCAAGTAAAGCCGCTAGTGGAAACCTACTCTGTCCGGAAAAGAAGGAAATATCATGAAAGTGTATAGTTAACAGTACAACAAAAAATTATTAAAAGAACCGAAGGTGTGAAAAAATGGAAAAAAAGGAAATAGACCTTCGTTGGGCGCCATTGTTATGTAACTGCTTGTACTGGACTGGAAGTCACGGCGGGTCGGCATGGTTGTAGCCCGGCTTGAGCTCGTCAGCCCTTGTCGTAGTTCTTGCCGTTCCTTTCAGCCCACAGCCACAAACAAACAAAAAAAATTCATGCCGGATAGAGGAAATGGAAACGAGAGACAACACTGCGGGAAAAAGGAAAGCGGTAGAAAGCCAGTCCTGTCAGGAGGGAGCCGTCCCACCCCATCTGTCTGTATAGCAAACAGCCGTGGACCCCACTTTGGCTCCATAACATAGAAGTGGAGTTCCCTAGTCCTGACCTTATTTCGTCAGTCTAACAGTCCAGTTAAGTCCCAAGTTCGTCAGTTAGCCTAGGTCTAACATCCCCTTTTGCCTGCCAAGTCGCCGCGAGGGCAACACCAACACCAAACGGCGGAAAACTCAGCACGCCATCTCGTCTAACTCTTGCTTCACCTATAAACAATGATAACGTGCATACCTTTTTTTTTTTTTTTTAAATATATATATACAATCTTTATTCACTAAGTATACTACTTACTACCACAAAATCTACTTAAATTCAGATTATTTCTACCACTTAAACTATTAGCTATTAACTTCTTCTTACTACTACTCTGGACACCTATTTACTCCATTTATTATTTTTTTTTATTTATTAATTTTTTTTTTTTTTTTTTGACTACCCTAATACAGCCTAACTTCTATCTTGTAATTTCAATATCTTTTCAAACGCGCAAGCAGGTAAAATGGAAAAAAAGAAAAAAAAAACAGCAGCCACCTAGCTAGCTGTTGGCCATACGTATGTATTTTAATATATGTGCGTGTGATGTAGTAAAATATGTTGTATTAAAGGATTGTTACTCACCACACTAATCCACCGATGATGGTACCAACATGCGATGCTAGCTGAAAGGGTAAGAAAGGTAAAACAACAATCCTACATAACATAAATGGGAACAGAAGACCTGCACTTGATCATCGAGCAGATTAAGTGAGCTTCAGTTCTATTCTCGCTGCAATTGCCCTCGCGTAAAATTTGTGTGCTAGTGCGCGTGTGAAAAAAAACCAAAATCTTACAAAAAAGTTCAGAATAACTAAAAAAAGAATTCAAGGTAAGGTTTACGAAAATTTTAGCGTTTTTACGACAGAAGGTCGTAAAGCCAGTTGGCAAATTATTATTATTATTATTTATATATATATATTTTTTTTTTTTTTATTTAAACCTACCAAAAAGCTTATGTGACAAAAATGTACCTATGTACCAAAAAGTGCAAAAACACACGTGGTTAAACTTAACCAACCAAAAAAAGTGTGTTAAGTGTATAAAAGGTGTGTGAAAAGCAAAGACTTATCTGTCTATCAAAAAATTTACTACGAGATTTGTTAACTACGTAAAAGATGGATTTTTTTCCATAAAATCAAAAAAAAATTAAAAAAAAAAGAAATACATGTATATCCCTATATGTACAAGCCTAAATTCTACTCTTCTATGGAGGCAACAACAATTTCGAGGAGTGCAAGTTGGGGAACAAAATTTCCCGTATTGTCACATGGGTTACTATGCGGGTAACCTGACAAAAAGTGAAACCCCGTAGACGGGCCTAACCTACTCTATCTCGTTTGCTTAATATTTAAATTTGAATAATTATAATGAAATTTATAAGAAAAAAAGGAGCATAGATGGAATGTGGTGTTAAATTTTAGGTTAGTTTCGGTTGTATCGGTGCAAGGGATGCACACTGTTCCGCTCTCACCACGGTTGCTGTTCCCAGTTGGTCGCGGCGAATTGTGTCCACTACTCTGCTCTCTAAATTCCGCGTAGTTATGTAGTGTGGCGAGTGGTTGTCCACCTCGCGAGCGTATTCAGCCACTTAGCGATGTTTTTTTTTTTCTTACTTTTGGGTGAAGTTTGTGATGGTGAAATTTGTGTATCGCCAGGAGCGCCGCGCACCGCTGCTCACACTTGTTTGGTCGAAACACCGCGGTCTTGTGTCCTATGTTGCAGATGTCGTTGGATGTTGCAGTGCACCTTCGCCCAGTAAAATGCGTTGGAGGTAAGATTCCTTTTTTTTTTTTTTATTGTTATTGTTGCTGCCGTCGCTGGCCCTCGGGTTAGCACCCGCTGAGAATCTTTCAACGGGCTTCTTCCTGGTCGGTGGAGATCTGTTACTACTGCTGGACCGCTCGTGTGGGTATATTTAGCACTTCTCGTTAATATGAAGAAAAACACAAACACTTTTTGAATATTTTTGCTTGTACTACACTTTCGACTGTTTTTGACTTTACACTTGTACATGTGTTACCCACAGGACCGCGACTTTTCTTTTTTCTTGTTTGTGGCCAAACACCGGCTTAAATAGGCGTTGGTGTTTGGGGTAAAAACCGTCATGATCCTCTAGGTGTTGGATCGAACCTACGGTTTCCCGTATTTAATTCAAACGAAACTTAAAACTACCTCTACGTGCAGGGGTAGATCGAACATGCTTTACAGTTTGTCTGTTTATTGCGGTTCTTAGTAACGCAGCATATTGATTGTTGCTAAGGTATAGCAACATTATGGATGTTGCTAATAGTTTAGTGATTTTATGGATGTTGCTAGGGTGTTTTGTTGCATGTGCCACAGGCTGGGGTTACACTCCCCAATTTCATGAGGGAGGGCACTGGAAAAGGCAAGGTGGTTTCGAGCAGACTGGGAGAGGAAATCAAAAACAAGATTCCTATCTCCCAGCTCAATAGAGACGACATGGTTACTATAAGAACCTTCGAGAAAAAGTTTAGAATCGAACTAGGGAGCAAGGCAACCTGGAACGAGACAATGTTAGATAACACGTTTCGGCGCCACACCCAAAGTGGTTCACAGATGGCTTCAAAACCGACGAAGGTATAGGGACAGGAATACATGGCCCCAAAGCCAGTATATACATTCCGCTGGGGAACTACCCCAGCATCTTTCAGGCGGAGGTTTTTGCCATCGATATTTGTGCGGAACTAATTCTGCAGAGGCAACCAAGAAGGCAGCACATTGTCATATGCAGCTACAGTCAGGCTGCACTGAGAGCCGTATCGTCGTGTGAAATTAATTCACGGTTTGTATGGGAACGTGTAAAGAGACTAACCGCTATGGGGGAACTCAACACAGTACAGCTGATGTCGGTCCCGGGCCACAAAGGCGTACAGGGCAACGAGGCGGCTGACAAGCGCGCTAGAGAAGCAGCAGCGAACCGACCCATAGTACCAAAACGATTCCTCGCAGTTGGTCCTCACACTATCAGGGAAGAGTTAAGAGTAGAAGAACGAAACCTAAGCAGAACACACTGGAAGAACACGTCTGGACTACGGAAGGCGACATAACTTCTAGGAAGTTACAATCCCAGAATATTCAGAGAACTAACCACACTCAACAAGACTAATTTGAGATTTATTACAGGACTGCTAACTGGTCACTGCAGGCTGCGGGCCCATATGCATACCCTAGTCATTAGCGCAGACGATTCCTGCCACTACTGCGATAGGGAACCAGAAACCCCGCGGCATATCCTCCTAGAATGTGATGCGGTGTCGAGAATAAGGCAAATTATTATGAAAGCGTTGGCCGGATACTTCAGACATTCACTCTCTACAGTCCATCAGAGCACCAGGGCTGGATGAGGTGTTGTGATGAACTCTGAGGGCACAATAGCCCTAAGGTCGCAGTGCAAATCCTAATAAATCTATCTATCTATCATCAGGAAAGTTCTAAAGAATAAATAAACAAAAACATTTATTCCAAACGTTCCGAATGAATAAAGAAATGCAACCAAAGTTTGAAAATTTAACAAACTCTTATGACACTATTTCACAATATAAAATGCACTTTCCACTAAATTTGCACGATATTTACACTCAATATATGTGCGACTAGAGTGTGCACGATCAAACTAATAAATACTTTTAGTATATTACAGCTCTGTTATGAAAAATTGCGTGTTAAATTATTATGAGAGTACATGCAGAATATTTGCACATGACATCAGGACTGTGTTGCCACATTTAGAAACCAAGCGTGGAAGGAAACACCAAATGAAAATACTATTAAAAGGAAAATACGATAGGGTTATTTTGTTCAGATTTAAATATATAGTAGTGGCTTTGGGGTACATATTCCCCCATAAATTGCAAACACACATTTTTAAGACTTGCATGTATATTTTATTGCGTGAATTAGTTTGACAAAAGGGTCCTCATGGTTACGAGAAATTGTACTACGTAGAATTCTCTTTCTGTGTTGCCAAAGAAGAGGGGCTGAACACCTTTTGCAGAGAACACCTTCCTGTTAGGCGGCCTTCGGTCGCATTTACTGATTATAACCCTCACTACGTAGAGTTCTTTTTTCTGTGTTGCCAAAGAAGAGGGGCTGAACAACTTTTGCAGGGACCACCTTTCTACGTAGGTGGCCTTCGGCCGCACTTAGGGATTATAACCCTTACTAAGCAGAATTGTCCTTTCTGTGTTGCAAGAAAAGAGGGGAATATGACCCCGAAGCCCCTACTAGTTATTTAAATCTGCATAAAAGAACCCTGACGTATTTTCCTTTTAATCGTATTTCCTTTTGATCCTTTCTTCCACGCATATAGTTCGTTCATGCTTTACACGCTTGGTTTTTAAATGTGGCAACACAGTCCTGCAGTCATTTGCATGTACATCCTCTCATAATAATTTAACAACAATCAATTTTTCATAAAAAAGCTATAATATACTAAAAGTATTTATTTGTTTGCTCGTGCATACTCTAATTGCACATATATTGAGTGTAAATATCATGTTTGTCTTTGAATAAAGCAGACTCGATATCTCCTTTTATAAGTTAATTTAACAATGTTTTATTCAAGTGGGCGATTTTACAATAGTCCCGATAAAATAGAAAATCAAGAAGCCAAAAAAGATACAGAGTTGCCATCAACTTTAACATTGGTACTTAGTTCGAATGTTGCCATGTAGTTGTTATAAGCTAAAATATAAGAATAGCAATACGATGGGCCATTCACGAACATCCCGGCGGCCGCGAAAAAAGGTTTCACAATACGGGTAGAACGGCACGCATCAATCCATCTGCTGCGGGAAATGTTTTGGTTACCTTACCCAAAATCCACATCGATGGAGGCAAATTTGCTTCTTTAACGAGAACTATACTTCCAACTGCTATGTTCTGATGGTAGCGGTACTATTTCGGTCGGCTCTGGAGCGATGTCAGATATTCCATGTGCCAACGTTTCCAAAACCCTTGGTACATGTTTTGAATGTGTTGCCAGTATTTTAATCGGTTCACAGGAACCTCCGACACATCTGCTTCCGCCACCATGGTGTATGGCCGACCTATTAGAAAATGAGATGGAGAGAGGTACATATCATCTAAGTCTGGAGCGACACCCAATGGTCTCGAGTTGACAACGGCCTCAATTTGGGCTAGCAAAGTGTGCATCTATGTATGGAGGTATGTACGTCCATTTCACTTCCTCTTTGGACAAGAAGGCTGCTATAGTTTCATTGTGGCTTTGTGGCTGCAACAATTGATACATTTCGT
>NW_023458555.1:47677633-47687360 GCF_013731165.1 Rhagoletis pomonella
TGAAAATGTGAGAGCATTTTCCTCGTCGAGCCATGAATCGACGCAGTGCATCAATGAAAGATTCTGTGGTCAAATCAGTGGCTAACTCCAGCTGAATCGCCGATGTTACCATGCACACACACACATATGTAGCCCTTTGACGTGCGCGCATTCCGAAGGCGACAGTTCTTAAGAGTCATAGGACCGGCGTAATCACATCCGCAATTTAGAAATGGGAATGCTACTCTTGGCAAATCTTCCATCATTTGCGACGACGTAGATGTTTGTCGAACTATGACGAAGAGAGCTGAAACACCTGGATGCAAGTTTTGAATATGCTCGTAGGCAGGAGTATCGGATGTTGTGTTTCCATTGTTAGAGCGGAGTTGCAAATCCTCCCTCTCACGCGAATAAGACCATCCCTATCAAGGAATGGCGCTAACTTTAGTAGCGTAGATCTGCTGTCCAATTCAGTACAAGATTCAAAATGTTTGCGTTCAGAAGAAAAATGGGTTTGTGCTAGTTTCAGCAAGTATGTACGAGCCTCGCTGATTTCGGTAAAGGTCAAATGGTTGTAAATGGGCTTCTTACCTTGCTTGCAGCCATCGATGAAGCGAAATGTATATGATGTTATCCGTACGAGTCTCCACCAGGATGAAGTATTATTTGCCAAATCCCGGTAAACATTGTGCTGCTCCTTTTGGCTAGTTTCCAATGTAACAGCCTTTAGCTCAGCTCACACGTACTCGTTTTCATCAAGGAGCCATGTTGGCCCTTGCCACCACAAATCGTGTTTTAAGAGATTGTCAGCCGTCATTCCACGCGATGCGCAATCTGCAGGGTTATCCTTTGAAGATACGTGTCTCCAACAGTTGCGCGGTAAGGTGCTTAGTATCTCCGATTTACGATTTGCGACAAATGTTTTAAGCTTGATTTGATGTATTGAGAGCCAAGAGAGCACCACAGTTGAATCACACCATGCGTTTAAACTAAACTTTTTACCTGCGAAAGACTCCATAACAGATCTCTCGTGTTAGTAACACTGCGCCACATAGCTCCAACCTCGGTAAAGAAATTTGCTTTATTGATGAGACCCGAGTCTTCGCGGCGATAATTGCCGTATGTAGCTTTCCATCTTTGTCTTTGCAGCGACAATAAACCACTGCTGCGTAAGCCTTTGTAGACGCATCGGAAAACCCATGCAACTCAATAACGCTTGTAGAGTTGCAGACGTATCGATTAATTACTAGGTTAGAAAAATCGTACAAATCCTGCCTGTACTTAAACCATAGATTTGCAAGATTATTAGGTAGTTCGTCATCCCATCTCACGTTCTGTAGCCACAGCTCTTGAAATTGAATCTTGAATTGTATAACGACTGGAGCTACAAGTCCCAAGGGATCAAATATTTTTGCCGCATCGGAAAGAACATGTCGTTTTGTAGCATTGATGTGTGAATTCAAATTTACCGTATACCTTATTGTGTCGACGTTGGTATTCCAGTATATGCCCAAAACCTTTGTCGATCCATCACCCGATTGTGTCAAGAAACTCGGATCGCAAACACCGCTGCACTCCTCAGCGATTCACTTAGCACATGACAGCAGCTGGACTAGTTGATCTCGAACGGCAGTTAGTTCAGCTTCAGTGTAGCGATTTGCTTTAAAATATGAACTTTCGCAGTCAGATATGCTGCGAGACTCGTGACTTCAACGACAACATACCACAGCCGCGTGTAGTATCAGCCTTCACAGATGATATTCCAAAGATTACAATACGCGATGGCGTCCGGGAAATGCCCAGGTCTTGAATATATTTTTGAGCGGCGTAAGACAGTTCGGATGCATAGTCGATCAATATACTGCATTCGACAAAATTACCTTTAGCATTACGAACCTCAGCTACCACAGTTGGCAATAGCGATGTATGCATGTATTGGCTTGGACAGCCACCAATATGCGAAAGATTCATGGTTTTAGCAACTGAGTTTAGAGAACCCGCTCCTGGAACGGGTGGTGCTGAAGCTGACTTATTGTCCGATGTAGCTTCAGCAGACTGCTGATGAACAAGCGTATGATGTCGCCGATTACAGACCTTACAACGAAATGATGATTTGCACTTATACGCATCGTGGCCACATTTTAAACAATTAAAACATGACTTGATTCTAACAAATGAGCGTCTTTCAACAATGGAGAGTGATACAAATTGTGGGCTCTTGGATAACGTGTTGATTGTTGACAGCAACTAAACTCTGGGAAGCATGTAACTTACCTCCAGCAGACGGTTTGGTTTACGACGTTGAAGACTTACGTTGCGAAAGCTCTATCTCCTCACATCGCAAATCCAAAAATGCAAGGAATTCCTGAACTGTGGGCTTGATACTGGTTCGACTACTCTCTATCCACTTTTTCAAGTTTTGCTAGTAGAATGTGTATGAGCCAATGATCGCGTTCATTTTATCCAACAGCTTCAAGACCGCGAATGACTTCGCAGCACCATCCGAAATTTTTCGCAAACCTATAGCGTTCTCACTTGGAACTGATGAAAGAGACATAAACGCTTCTATAAATGATGTCACTATGTAACGAGGTCTTTCAAAACGCTCCCTGAGTCGTTCCCATGCAGTAGAATATGCAGCGTCGGTGATCTGGATATGTTTAACCAGATTGGCAGCCTCATCTCGTAGGAAAGATTTTATGTAATGGAATTTTTGTGTGCCAGTTAAATTTGTCCTTGAATCAATTGTACTCACGAACAAATTTCGAAAAGCCGGCCAGTCTTTGTAGGCTCCAGTGAAAGCTTGAATATTAATCTTGGGAAGATCTAAATCCCTTGTAGGTGCTGGGCTTGGCGAACCGTTTATGCGCTGTAGGAAGGTACTTTGCTGCTCTGCCAATCTGGACAAAGCGTCCGACTGATCACCATCAGTCAATGAATGCAATCGCTTCCATTACCCAAACCTTCTTTGAGCTTGCACGAATTTTCCTTCATAGATCGCAAATTCATCTTCAGGATCTACAAACCCGTCTTCACCCTCACACGCGTAAATATCCCTTGTAGATTTCTGATAATCTTGCCAAACAATCTCTAATCTTTTTATTTTTCAATCTCCCCACCCGTACAATTTTCAGGAAGATTTTGTGCTAACGTTAATGCCCTCGTAATTGAACCCTTTTTTTGACGTCGTTGTGTTGTGAGAATTTTTAATTCTTCAGCCATCTTGCTTTATAAATATGTATCGACGAAGCTCCAAAACCACAACTACGAAACAGCTACAAATTATTAAATGTTGGACGTGGCTTGAGTCGTTGCCAATGTGAGCAAGCGTAACAAAACAAGTTACTTGCGAATAGATGCGTAAAATGAAATTGGATAACGTCTTTTATACAGATTAAAATCGCCTTATGTGTGTATGTAAGCTTGCGTCCACCTGAGCACCCCTTATGTACGAATATGTGCGCCTAGTGTCCAGCGGAGCACCCGATGCGCAGCAGCGAATTTGCCCAAAGCGATTTCTATGTGCGGTGTCACGCGGAGCACCTTGTATTATTAATATGTGCGTCTAGTGTCCACAGGCGCACTCAATGCGCTGTTCTTTGCCTGTCCTTTGCTTGACTGTATTCCTAGCGCCCAGCGTAGCACCCCGTGAATACGAATACCTGGTTGTTCTTATTGCCTTATGTCAGGCAACTCGTGGTTTCAATAAATCCGCAACGAAGGACCAAATTATGTCTTTGAATAAAGCAGACTCGATATCTTCTTTTATAAGTAATTTAACAATGTTTTATTCAAGTGGGCGATTTTACAATAGTCCCGGTAAAATAGAAATTCAAGAAGCCAAAAAAGATACAGAGTTGCCATCAACTTTACCATTGGTACTTAGTTTGAATGTTGCCATGTATTTGTTAAAAGTTAAAATATAAGAATAGCAATACGATTAGCCATTCCTTTGTTCATATTTCCACTAAATAGGATCCAAATGAAAGCAACATCCTAATATCTAAATTTCGTAAAAGGCCAGATGTAATAATAGGGGTCATCATCAAAAATGATAAACTGCTGATACACTTGCTAAAAGGATAAATTTATCATTTTGATAGATCACTTGTCAAGTTTTGTTTGGAAATCTATTTAACCAAAGTTTATCACTTTATCAAACGATGTTGGTGGATAAATGCATTCATTTTATCAAAATTCCATCTTGACAGTTTTCCAGGGGGCCGCTTTTGCTACGAACACATAAAAAGCAAATAAACTTAATACACGAGGTAAGAATGAAACGTAACTAGCTATATAAGTTAAATAATAAACAATTTTTTGCAATTGTTTACCAAGGTGCGTTCATGTAATAGCCCGAACAAAATGAAAACGACGAGCTACAGCCCACAGCTGTCAAGTTATTATTATTTTTGTGATTTCCGTCTTTTTGATTACAATCTGCCATAGATAGGACAATAAGTAATTTAGATAGCGTGTAGGAGTGCGGTAATCTTAGACCATCGTCTTTCGATTATGATTTAAGGAATTTAGAAATAATTAGGACATATAAAGAACATAGAACAACACTTTTGAATACATCATAATACATTTAAGACAAGCAATTACACATGCACATATCCATATAAAACAAATATTTTTGTTTTTATAATAGTTTAGGAAGCTCCGTGGGTTGACCCCGTTTCAGTCTTCTTCGCCCCTCGTTCTCTATTACGGGTAGTTGTCTCATACTAAGGTTGATGTGTTCCAGTAGCCTATCAATGTGCTTTTTACTTGAGTTTCGAATTGTTTCAGCGACAGTGTCTATTTTTAAATCCCGATGAATGTCTTCGTTGGTCATGTACCAAGGTGCACTACAGATCGTCCGTAGAATTTTGGTTTGTGCTCTTAAAGAGATTGTATGTTTGATTTGGAAGTAGTGCCCCAAACTTCTATACCGTACTTCCAGATTGACTTTGTATATAAGAAGCTTGTTATGGAGCGATAGCGTAGATTGCATGCAAAGAAGCCAAAATAATTGACGAAAGTGATTTTTCACTTCGTTGCGTTTTCTTATTACGTGTTCTTTCCATGCCAGTTTCACATCTATGGTTATGCCAAGATATCTTGATTTGATGATTTAAGGTCTTTCTGTTTGTGTAAATTACTTGTACTGTCTTGTCGACGTTTATTTCAATCCTCCATTTTTTTAACCATTTAAGAATACTGTCCAGTTCCTACGGGATTTGCTGCCAATAGGACAGTGTCATCTACGAATGTAATAATCATACTACTTTTTGAGGTTGGTACAGGAATATCGGCAGTGAAAAGCAAGTATAACTTAGGACCCAGCACACTGCCTTACGGTACCATGGCCTCCATTGGTTGGATATTGGAATAAGCATCGTCGTATCGTACATAAAATTTTCGGTTTTCTAGATAGCTCTTTAAAATGAGGTAGTAGTTATGCGGGAGCCAACTTCTTAATTTGTATAGTAGTCCGCCATGCCAGACTTTGTCGAAAGCCTCTGCTACATCAAGGTAGACTGCAACACAGTATCTTTTTTGTCAATGTCGTTCGCAATTTTGTTTGTCACCCTGTGTATTTGTTGCACAGTTGAATGTTTACGTCTGAAGCCAAATTGGTGGCGAGGTATTAAATCGTTTTCTGTTAGAATTGGCTCGATACGGTCAAACAGAATTTTTTCAAAAATTTTTGACAATATTGGCAGTGTTGGATCTTTGTTTGGCTTTGGTATCGGGATTATGACGGCACTTTCCATACCTTTGGGAAATAGTTTAGGGCTATAGAGGCGTTGAAAAGCTTTCTGAGGTATATAATTGCATTTTCAGGTAGTTTTTTAATTATCGCTCCAGATAGCAGGTCATAGCCATTCGATTTGTTGTTCTTTATTGCTTTTATTTGCAGTTTTATTTCGTTTACCGTAACGCTTGAGTTTTCTGGTTCAATGTAATTTGAGTCCATTTTGTTTTTAAATGTTTTCCTAAAGTGGTCAGATAGTATAGCAGCTTTCTGTAGAGGAGTTGGGGCCCAATGACAGTTTGGTGACTTGATAGGTGGTTGATGCATTATTGTGCCACTAATTTTCGTGGTGGCATTCCATAAGGAGTAATTCGTATTTTCTGTCGAATCAATACTGCGTAGATAGCGCTTTAGCTTATCATCCTTTTCCTGTTTAAGAAGGATTTTAATTTCTTTTGTCAGTGAGGTTAGCTTTGATTTATCCTCCGGTAACCTTGTTGTCTGCCATCTCTTGCGTAGCCTTCTTTTTTGTTTAATTTTCTGCATAATGTTGTAGGGTAAATGGAAACTGCTTGTTTTGTTTGTTGCTTCATAGGTCGAGTCAGATACGGAAGATACAAGGGTATCATTTAGGTTAGCAATTGAAGCATCAATGTCATCAGGTGTTTAAGGGAAATTTTTAGGTCAAGCTTTTTCTCCAGCAGCTCTGCAAATGTGTACCAGTTTATTCTGCGGTTACACAACGACGTTTTGGTAATTAATACTGGAACACTTTGTATATTCAGCATTACTGGAGATTGGTCGGAAGATAGCTCAAAACAAGATTTGATTTTTAGTAGCTCATGTCGGATGGATTTCGTAATGAAGGAGTCTATTAGGTCAGGAGCTTTTTTCGTGTCTGAGTGCCAATAAGTGGGTTCTCCTGTTCTTAGTGGTTGACAATTATTTTCCCTTAATGCATCTAGTAGGCCTCCTCCTTTAGTATTAGTGAGCCTCGAGCCCCATGCTGTATTTTTTGCATTGAAATCACCACCTGCGATGAATCGCCTTCCAAGAGTCTTTAGATAATTATCATAGATTTGTTTAGTGTTTTTGTGTTTTGGGGAACAGTAGGTTGCAGAAACTGTTAATGTTCCACATGTATCTTCTATTTGTACTGTAGTTGCTTGTAAATAATCCTTCATGTAGTTGTCAATTTCCGTGCATTTAATCGAGCGCTTTACGATAATGGCAGTGCCGCCATGCGCTTTGTTGTCAGGATGCTTTGTACAAAAGATTTTATAGTTGGGTATGGAGAGATAGCTTTTGTTAGTAAAGTGGGTTTCGGAAAGTAACATGTCTATTTTATGGTACTCGATAAAAGTTCTTACTTCAAGAGCGTGTTGGCTCCATTAGAATTCCATAAGGCAATTTTAGTATTACTTTACTGATTCATTCAGGGTTCGTATTTGCACACACATGCTCTGCTCACACACACGCCAGAAGCACATTCAAGTTGTACTCACTGCTCATACACATGTGTGTGCATAAGTGGAAAACACCCTCTGCTCACAGAAAAGTGTGTGCTGTTTGTTTTTAAGCACATGCACATGTGTGTGAGCCGATTTTTGTACAAATTTCAGCCCATGCACATGCACATAATATATTTTTAAAAGACTTTGTTTATTAAACGATATTTTTTGAAAGACAATTCAATAAAAAGTGAGATGTTGTTTGTTTTTTATATGACAGAAAACATATTAAAAAATTATTACAAGATTTGAGATAGAAATCGAAGTGTATAAGTTTCTCTACGCAAAGCACACACATGTGCGTGTTCTTTATATTAATAAAAATAAAGTACACACATGTGCCCGTGCTTTTTACCAAACGGCACACACATGTGAGGTGAGCAAGTTTTTAATTTTTTATATGCACAGCACACGTGTGTGAGCGTAAAATGTTAGGATGTGCTGCGCATGTGTGTGCAAATACGAACCCTGGATTCATTAATTTTACTTGCTAGAACGGTTATAATAGTCATAATATTCGACATTTGGTTTATTAGTTGTTTCATCATTTCTTTTAGGTCTTTCAAGTCGTCGTTTGCAGGCGCGTTTTGGTCCATTTTGTCTTGCGTTGAGTTTGTAGCTACCACATGGGCGTAGCTACTCTTTGATGTTACACTGGAATTTTTAACTAAGTTGTTCGAATGTTGTTCGTTTGGTGTCTGAGCAGGAAGTTCTTTCGTTTTCGTAGGGCTGGAAATTGTTTGACTCTAAGAGCCTTGTACACCATGCATCCCTTGTAATTTGCTCTGTGTTTTTCACCACACAAAGCACACTTTATGTGGTTGTTTGCATCTATTGTTTTACAATCAGTGGTTTTATGATTGCCAGCGCATTTAACGCAGACTGGGTGTTTCGTGCAATAATTTTTTGTGTGCCCGTACTTTTGGCAGTCCGTGCATTAAGGGAGGATTCTTTTTGGGTTGGGTGGCTCGAAACGAATTTTGCAGTGTTGTAGATGTTGTTCTGAATATATCGAGCCCTAACCGCCAAAATAACGTAAGCGAAATTTTTTTCAAAATTTTATTTTTGGGGCAGAAATGCATCTTGATGCTATAGGAATATTTCTGCATCAAAAAAAAAATTTTGAAAAAAATGTCGCTTACGTTATTTTGGCGGTTAGGGCTCGATATGTTTTTGTTGGTATCGTTTTGTTTTTAGTTCAGTTGAGAACATTGGCAATGGCTGTTTTGTGGTGTTATTGATCATGTTATGAATGTTTATTACTTCATGATCTAAGCTTGCTAGTTCGTTTTTGATGTCTTCTTGGTTTGTCGAATGGTGCATGTTACGTAATATTATTTTAAATCCTCTTTGGTCTTTTGGACGGAAAGTGTAATATTGAGTGGTTCTTTCTTTAAGTAGTTTAATTGCTGCTGTGTAATGAACGGATTCCTTTGTGTGTATTTTAATTTCATTATTTTTTAAGATCTTAAGTTCGTAGTTGTTTTACACTGCCTCAGTCAGAGCTTTGACAAGTGTACTTAGGTATTGTACATTTTGTACATATCGTCGCCGGGGTAAAAGATTGTCGTAAGCGCAATTTTGACCATTTTTAGTTCTAGATGCAGTTATATACTTTGAAATAAGGTCTTTCGATTGGTGTTATCAGTTTTCATATATCTCCTTTAGTTTCCGGGATATTGACTACAAATTTTTCTATAATTTAGTAAAAACTAATCAATATCTTAAAAATGACGGTCCCTATTTTTGGATATCTCCTTTAGTTTCCGAGATATTGAGTAAGAAGTGTCGTTAATTTAGTAGAAATTTTGATCACATTTTGTCGTATTTCATACAAAGTGGCTGCCAAATTGTGGACAAATGACGCTTACGACCAAATTTTACTAAAGAAAATCCTTCATAAACTCAAAGCTAATTAACATTAAGCATTACAAATTAAATAACTTAAGAGTTTTGTGAACTAGTAACATTTTCAGAGACTTTGGAGAATATCTATCTTGGCGTTTTTGAGAAATTGCATTCCAAACTTCAATCGCGATTTCCCACAACCTGCCGAAATCAAGATACGGGAATCTTTTACCCAGGCGACGATATATAGGTGGTGGTTTGGGTGCACTTTTAGTAGAAGCGTATTGTTTGCTGGGTTGCTTTTCGCTTTCGCATTCTTCTATTTCGTCCTTTTGCGAAAGCGACTCAAATCTATTCGCAGAGTGTGGTTGACTCAAATAATAGTTGAGTGTTTTTTGGCTTGCGCTTAGTGCTTTGTTTCTGTTTTTTTGTTTTTGCTGCATGGGGACTGCTTCTCTGGTGAACCACGCGATCGTTTATTTGACGTTTGCGTTCTAACATTTATGCTCTCCACTGCTAGCGGAGTTGCTGTAGTTGTTGTCGACATAATTGGCGCAGTTGGTGATACATACAATGCTGTTGTTGTAGTTGAGGTTACTGCAGTGTAAGTGCTGGTAGTCTTGGTTGTTGTTGTGGAGAAAACGTT
>NW_023458555.1:47687460-47688916 GCF_013731165.1 Rhagoletis pomonella
AGTGCCGTCATAATCCCGATACCAAAGCCAAACAAAGATCCAACACTCTTGACCTCCTATCGACCAATAAGTGTGTTGCCAATATTGTCAAAAAATTTTGAAAAAATTCTGTTTGAGCGTATCGAGCCAATTCTAACAGAAAACGATTTAATACCTCGCCACCAATTTGGCTTCAGACGTAAACATTCAACTGTGCAACAAATACACAGGGTGACAAACAAAACTGCGAACGACATTGACAAAAAAGGATACTGTGTTGCAGTCTACCTTGATGTAGCAAAGGCTTTGTGCTGGGTCCTACGTTATACTTGCTATTCCCTGCCGATATTCCTGTACCAACCTCAAAAAGTAGTATGATTAGTATATTGATTGAGATAAACGTCAACAAGACAGTACAAGTAATTTACACAAACAGAAAGACCTTAAAGCATCAAATCAAGGTAAATGGCGCACAAGTACAAATTGACACCAAAGCAAGATATCTTGGCATCACCATAGATGTGAAACTGGCTTGGAAAGAACACGTAATAAGAAAACGCAGCGAAGTAAAAATCGCTTTCGCCAATTATTTTGGCTTCTGTGCAGGCAATCTACGCTATCGCTCCATAACAAGCTTCTTATATACAAAGACAATCTGGAAGTACGGTATAGAAGTTTGGGGCACTGCTTCCAAATCAAACATACAATCTCTTTAAGAGCACAAACCAAAATTCTACGGACGATCTGTAGTGCACCTTGGTACATGACAAACGAAGACATTCATCGGGATTTAAAAATAGACACTGTCGCTGAAACAATTCGAAACGCAAGTAAAAAGCACATTGATAGGCTACTGGAACACATCAACCTTAGTATGAGACAACTACCCACCCGTAATAGAGAACGAGGGGCGAAGAAGACTGAAACGGGGTCAACCCACGGAGCTTCCTAAACTACTATAAAAACAAAAATATTTGTTTTATATGGATAGGTGCATGTATGTGCATGTGTAACTGCTTGTCTTAAATGTATTATGATGTACTCAAAAGTGTTATTATATGTTCTTTATATGTCCTAATTATTTCTAAATTCCTTAAATCATAATCAAAAGACGATGGTCTAAGATTACCGCACTCCTACACGCTATCTAAATTACTTATTGTCCTATCTATGGCAGATTGTAATCAAAAAGGAGGAAATAACAAAAATAATAATAACTTGACAGCTGTGGGCCGTAGCTCGTCGTTTTCATTGTGTTCGGGCTATTACATGAACGCACCTTGGTAAACAATTGCATAAAATTGTTTATTATTTAACTTATATAGCTAGTTGCGTTTCATTCTTACCTCGTCTATTAAGTTCGTTTGCTTTTTATGTGTTCGTAGCAAAAGCGGCCCCCTGGCAAACTGTCAAGATGGAATTTTGATAAAATTTATGCATTTATCCACCAACATCGTTTGATAAAGTGATAAACTTT
>NW_023458555.1:47689016-47690813 GCF_013731165.1 Rhagoletis pomonella
GCAGTGTAAGTGCTGGTAGTCTTGGTTGTTGTTGTGGAGAAAACGTTGGCCGTTACGAAAGATTGTGGATTTGCACAAGAAGTTGTCACTACGTTAGCAGTGGGAATTAGCGAATGCATAGGGGCAGCAGCGGTAATAGGAAGAATACGCACGGTTTGGTTGTGAACTTCACAAAAGCTGTGTGAGCGTTTGCCTTCACCCGAAGGGGAATGCTGTACGCCCATTTTGGCGCCACTTGTTACTTTTTGATTTTATTTTCATTTTTATTTTATTTTATTTTTTTTACTTTTATTTTATTTTATTTTATTAAATCGAGTTGCTAATAATTTCCACCTTTAAACGTGTAGTAGAATTCACCTTTGTTAATGGAGTCACTGTCTCGTTTATTTAACAATTTTAGGTGAAAATTCACTAGGTGGAATTCTGTTAGAAATGGCTACTAGCCTTATCGTGGAGAAAATTTTCATGTCAGGCAGGGTTGTATGAAATTGGGCCGATTTCGCTTATTTTTATTTTAAACGAAGAAGGGATTTTCTTCATAAAATGTTTGTTATAAATGTCTTAGTTTTAAGTGTGAAGTTTTATTCGCAAACTTAGAAAATAAGAAATTGTTTCACTGTTAAGACTCTTAAGATGCGTTTGTGTTTGGATATAGTGCCAACAAGCAGAATAAATATTACATGTAGATATTGTCTTCCCAGATAGCGCATATTCAATTCCGCCTAAATTACAAAACATCATTTTTGCCGACTCCTAAAGGTTTAAGGTAAGGGAAAAATTGATATTTTCAAGCACTATGTACAGATATGTATTTTTTTAAACAAACTTTTTTGCTGAGAACTTATTTAAATTCCAAAAATAGAATGCCAACTTGAATTAAAGGAACCACCACTGAAGTGAGTCAAAATGAAAATAAAAGAGCACAAAATTCTATGTAAAGCAAAACTCTCTGGGAATCCTACGAGACATCTGCCGGTCATCTAAATGGGAGATGTGCAGTCTTTTGGCATCATATTTTACATCAGAATTGAAGGGATTTCTGAAAAATCTGACGAGTTCTTTTGTGTAACTGTGATTTTGCATCCCTTGTCAACATATGGCCTCGGTTGATGTTAACTTAAGGTCCTTGTTTTACTGCCCTAAAATTTAAGGAAAATTTTTACAGCATTTTTTATGTGTATTGGTTTCTATTTGAGTGTATTGAGAATCGGTCAGTCTGAAAAGGCCTTGTAGGGAAGACAATAGGTTTGTTCGTCGAAAATCCAGCGAGAATTATCACTCAAAATATCAGATAGTAAGAAAAATTGCTCCCAAATTCTCTTCCATGTAGAGAAATTTGCAATTTTCTGTACGAACGCAAATTTGCAAGTTTTTCTGCCAGCTAGTGTCCACGGTTGCATTTCAAACAAAAGAAATTTGTATAGAATTTTTAAAATTCTTTCAGAGGGGCCAAAAACAGGATCTACGTGTATATATCTTGTCACTCCGACTTTCTTCAACATACGTTTCAATTTCTTTGTCGGGTTTACTATATCGACTCTGGTTGAGATTGCATTCCGATTAAGAATACATTTTTTTTTTTGTCGAGTACCTTTCAAATCATTGGAATTAACTAAATTAATTAAGTAAACAAGTATTAATATACATTTTTCATTTTAAAATCGCTCCAGTTTGTAAATTTTTAAATTTAACAAACTTGTTTATTCAAATTATCGTCGACAAAAAATCAAACCATGTGCCACAATCATATTTTTTTTCCTAATTGCAAATTCTTGCTGGCAAAATTTTTTCCGGCTC
>NW_023458555.1:47690823-47691130 GCF_013731165.1 Rhagoletis pomonella
TGTCCTTGTGCTTTGTTCTTTATTGCCATCGTGCTTAAAGTATATGTAAAATTGTATGTATATGACTATATGAATAATAACGGTAGTTCACAGTCACTAGTGCTGTACAATATTCCTGTTCATATGTGGCTACAATTCAAAGTATGTACAATTCAATGTATGTATGTATGTATACTCAATTCAATTCAAAATATGTATTACTTAACGTCTATATACAATTGTGTATATATATTTTATGTACAGCTCAAAATATTATATGTATATATACATGAGTGTTGTGGGGGCTCCAAGCCCTAGGATTGGGGTC
>NW_023458555.1:47691230-47692458 GCF_013731165.1 Rhagoletis pomonella
GAATGTTTATTACTTCATGATCTAAGCTTGCTAGTTCGTTTTTGATGACTTCTTGATTTGTCGAATGGTGCATGTTACGTAATATTATTTTAAATCCTCTTTGGTCTTTTGGACGGAAAGTGTAATATTGAGTGTTTCATTCTTTAAGTAGTTTAATTGCTGCTGTGTAATGAACGGATTCCTTTGTTTGTATTTTAATTTCATTATTTTTTAAGACCTTAAGTTCGTAGTTGTTTTACACTGCCTCAGTCAGAGCTTTGACAAGTGTACTTAGGTATTGTACATTTTGTACATATCGTCGCCGGAGTAAAAGATTGTCGTAAGCGCAATTTTGACCATTTTTAGTTCTAGATGCAGTTATATACTTTGAAATAAGGTCTTTTGATTGGTGTTATTAGTTTTCATATATCTCCTTTAGTTTCCGGGATATTGACTACAAATTTTTCTATAATTTAGTAAAAATTTAGTTAGTGATGCAGCCATATTAAACTAATCAATATCTTAAAAATGACGTTCCCTATTTTTGGATATCTCCTTTAGTTTCCGAGATATTGAGTAAGAAGTGTCGTTAATTTAGTAGAAATTTTGATCACATTTTGTCGTATTTCGTACAAAGTGGCTGCCAAATTGTGGACAAATGACGCATACGACAAAATTTTACTAAAGAAAATCCTTCATAAACTCAAAGCTAATTAACATTAAACATTAGAAATTAAATAATTTAAGAGTTTTGTGAACTAGTAACATTTTCAGAGACTTTGGAGAATATCTATCTTGGCGTTTTTGAGAAATTGCATTCCGAACTTCAATCGCGATTTCCCACAACCTGCCGAAATCAACATACGGGAATCTTTTACCCAGGCGACGATATATAGGTGGTGGTTTGGGTGCACTTTTAGTAGAAGCGTATTGTTTGCTGGGTTGCTTTTCGCTTTCGCATTCTTCTATTTCGTCCTCTTGCGAAAGCGACTCAAATCTATTCGCAGAGTGTGGTTGACTCAACCAATAGTTGAGTGTTTTTTGGCTTGCGCTTAGTGCTTTGTTTCTGTTTTTTTGTTTTTTCTGCATGGGGACTGCTTCTCTGGTGAACCACGCGATCGTTTATTTGACGTTTGCGTTCTAACATTCATGCTCTCCACTGCTAGCGGAGTTGCTGTAGTTGATGTCGACATAATTGGCGTAGTTGGTGATACATACAATGCTGTTGTTGTAGTTGAGGTTACTGCAG
>NW_023458555.1:47692558-47693879 GCF_013731165.1 Rhagoletis pomonella
AAACAAGGTTTCACAATACGGGTAGAACGGCACGCATCAATCCATCTGCTGCGGGAAATGTTTTGGTTACCTTACCCAAAATCCACATCGATGGAGGCAAATTTGCTTCTTTAACGAGAACTATACTTCCAACTGCTATGTTCTGATGGTTGCGGTACCATTTCGGTCGGCTCTGGAGCGATGTCAGATATTCCATGTGCCAACGTTTCCAAAACCCTTGGACAATGTTTTGAATGTGCTGCCAGTATTTTAATCGGTTCACATGAACCTCCGACACATCTGCTTCCGCCACCATGGTGTATGGCCGACCTATTAGAAAATGAGATATAGAGAGGTACATATCATCTAAGTCTGGAGCGACACCCAATGGTCTCGAGTTGACGACGGCCTCATTTTGGGCTAGCAAAGTGTGCATCTATGTTTGGAGTATGTACGTCCATTTCACTTCCTCTTTGGACAAGAAGGCTGCTATAGTTTCATTGTGGGTTTGTGGCTGCAACAATTGATACATTTCGTTTAGTACCTTGGATGCGCCGACGAAGTTTCTACCGTTATCGCTGAAAATGTGAGAGCATTTTCCTCGTCGAGCTATGAATCGACGCAGTGCATCAATGAAAGATTCTGTGGTCAAATCAGTGGTTAACTCCAGATGAATCGCCGATGTTACCATGCACACAAACCCACATATGTAGCCCTTTGACGTGCGCGCATTCCGAAGGCGACAGTTCTTAAGAGTCATAGGACCGGCGTAATCACATCCGCAATTTAGAAATGGGAATGCCTGATTACCGCGTACTCTTGGAAAACCTTCCATCATTTGCGACGACGTATGTTGTGCCTGGCGAAAACATTTCAAGCAGTCGTGAGTTAGCTTTCGAATAAGATTACGGGCTCCGAATATCCAAGATTTTTGTCGAACTATGACGAAGAGAGCTGAAACACCTGGATGCAAGTTTTGAATATGCTCGTAGTTTAAAAAAAGATTTGTTATGCGATCCTCCTTTGGCAGGAGTATCGGATGTTGTGTTTCCATTGTTAGAGCGGATTTGCAAGTCCTCCCTCCCACGCGAATAAGACTATCCCTATCAAGGAATGGCGCTAACTTTAGTAGCGTAGATCTGCTGTCCAATTAAGTACGAGATTCAAGATGTTTGCGTTCAGAAGAAAAATGGTTTTGTGCTAGTTTCAGCAAGTATGTACGAGCCTCGCTGATTTCCGTAAAGGTCAAATGGTTGTAAATGGGCTTCTTACCTTGCTTGCAGCCATTGATGAAGCGAAATGTATATGATGTTATCCGTACGAGTCTCCACCAGGATGAAGT
>NW_023458555.1:47693979-47696730 GCF_013731165.1 Rhagoletis pomonella
ATTTATGCATTTATCCACCAACATCGTTTGATAAAGTGATAAACTTTGGTTAAATAGATTTCCAAACAAAATTTGACAGGTGATCTATCAAAATGATAAATTTATCCTTTTAGCAAGTTTATCAGCAGTTTATCATTTTTGATGATGACCCCTATTATTACATCCGGCGTTTTACGAAATTTAGATATTAGGATGTTGATTTCATTTGGATCCTATTTAGTGGAAATATGAACAAAGGAATGGCTAATCGTATTGCTATTCTTATATTTTAACTTATAACAAATACATGGCAACATTCAAACTAAGTACCAATGGTAAAGTTGATGGCAACTCTGTATCTGTTTTGGCTTCTTGATTTTCTATTTTACCGGGACTATTGTAAAATCGCCCACTTGAATAAAACATTGTTAAATTACTGTTGGTTTGTACTAGGCTATTTTGATCAATTTGGCTTATGTGCAAGAAAAAACTTTCTTCACTTTGCTGCCCGACGTTTCGCCAAACTCCTTGGCATCTTCTGGGGCGTTTTCTTTATTAAATGATCAACAAGAAACAAACATAAGGACGTTATTGTTATAATATGATTTGTTAATATGTACACAAAACATTTGTACACACAAGAAAACAAGTAACAAATTTGTATATTGAATCTATGACAATTAGCACTTTTTTTAACATGATACTGAACTTTAAACACTTATGAGAAAACATTGAAAAACTTACATTTGAAAAATAAACTATTGTACACTTAACATTTAAAACTTCAAAATTTAAACAGCGTTCATACCATCACCCTGTGGTACATTTGTCAAACTAATACTAAAATGGCTATAAATATAATAAGTATGCAGCCGCGATGTCGTCAGTGTCTTCTTTTTTGTTTATTGTTACATTTCTTTTTTGTAAAATTCTTAAACTCTCTAGTGTGTATCTTGTTTTTTCTCTTTTTTCCCTATCCACTATTCTCGCGTTAGTCAGATCAGCTGTATGGCCACTGGCTAGCACATGTTGGGCTAAAGCAGTGCTGTTTTTATTCTTCCTAATGTCGGCTTCATGTTCAGCTAGGCGAACTCCCAGTGGTTGTTTCGTTGTGCCGATGTACACCTTATTGCAGCTTTCGTTTTCGCTCCCTTTGCATGTGATTTCGTATACCACATTGCTTTGTTGGTGGGAGTCTATTGGAGATTTTGTGTTTGTAAATATTGAAGACAAGGTGTTGTTAGATTTGTATGCTAATGTAATGTTCTGATTGCTGTTTATTTGGGATTCAAGTTGTTGGTGGAACTTAGGTACGTATGTGACACTGTGATATCGCTTTGTCTCACTTGTTGTTTTCGACTTGGTTGTTTTGTTGTGCTGGTTGTCCATTTCCCTAATTTTTTGTTTGAGTAAACTTTGTATTAGGTGGTGCGGATAGTTGTTGTTAGTGAGAATTCTGTTTATTCTGTTAATGTTTGTGTCTCTAAATTGTGCGTGGCTTATTGTTAGTATTTTATGGATTAGGTTTTTTGCGGTGTTAACTTTATATTTTAAGGGTTGCGAAGACATGAAGTTAATTATGCGACCGGAGGATGTGGGTTTCGAATACCAGTCAAGTAGTATGGAGTCGTTTTTCTTATGAATCATGACGTCTAGGAATGGGATGCGGGAATTCGTTTCCGATTCCATAGTGAATTGTAGCTTAGGATGGTATTCGTTGAGTGTTTTTAAAATTATATCCACGTCGTTTCTTCTTACAATAGCAAAAATGTCGTCCACATATTTAACCATAAATTTAATGTCAATGTTGAGGTGTTTCTTTAGCTCCATCACGGTATTGTCCAATAAATTGTCCATAACTATGTCTGCAATCGTTGGCGAGAGGGGATTTCCCATCGGCATCCCAAAGGTCTGTGCATAGAAGTTTCCGTTGTATGTGAAGTAATTATTCTCTTTCAGACAGAAATTCAAGATGTTGTGGAATTTATTTTTTGGTATGTTCGTGTTTGGTTTAATGTCGTCCCACTTATCGAGGATGATTTTAATTGCTAAATGTGTCGGAATGTTGGTGAAGAGGGATATCACGTCGAAGGAAACCAATAAATCTTCCTCTTCTATCCGAATATTCTCTAGTTTTTCTTTCAGTTGGAATGCATTTTTTATGTTGTATTTTTCCATGACAAGGTTATGAAGAATATTACCTACATACTTGGACAAACTGTAACACGGGACATTCACTGACGAAGAAATTGGCCGTAAAGGCAAGTCCGGTTTGTGGATCTTTGGCAACCCATAAAGTCTAGGTGCAGTCGCTGCGGTGCATGTCAATTGTCGTTTCTCTTTGAATGCAATAATCTTGTTTTTGTACAAGTCGTCAACTAAGATATTGTTTTTCCTCTGAAGTGTAGTCGTTGGGTCATTTCTCATTGTTTTATATGTATTTTTGTCGTCAAGTAGTTTTTTCATCTTCTCTGTATAGTCCGCTTTGTACAATATCACAGTTTTATTTCCCTTGTCGGCATCAGTAACTACTATTTCGTCTTTATATCGTTTTAAGAGTGTTTTGGTTCTACTGAATGTTTCTAAAATAAATCTTTCGGATGCGTTATGTTTAATATTGCGTTTGAATTGGATGATTCGGTTACTTAGTTTACATCTTGCTACTTCTTTGGTTCTATTATCTTCAATTGATTGTATTATCTCTTCCATTTCTGCTATAATTTGGACCGGTTTGAGACTAGTTTTAGTTGTGGGTATAGCAAATTTTCTTCC
>NW_023458555.1:47696830-47698465 GCF_013731165.1 Rhagoletis pomonella
ATTTATGCATTTATCCACCAACATCGTTTGATAAAGTGATAAACTTTAGTTAAATAGATTTCCAAACAAAATTTGACAAGTGATCTATCAAAATGATAAATTTATCCTTTTAGCAAGTTTATCAGCAGTTTATCATTTTTGATGATGACCCATATTATTACATCTGGCCTTTTACGAAATTTAGATATTAGGATGTTGCTTTCATTTGGATCCTATTTAGTGGAAATATGAACAAAGGAATGGCTAATCGTATTGCTATTCTTATATTTTAACTTATAACAAATACATGGCAACATTCAAACTAAGTACCAATGGTAAAGTTGATGGCAACTCTGTATCTTTTTTGGCTTCTTGATTTTCTATTTTACCGGGACTATTGTAAAATCGCCCACTTGAATAAAACATTGTTAAATTACTTATAAAAGGAGATATCGGGTCTGCTTTATTCAAAGACATAATTTGGTCCTTCGTTGCGGATTTATTGAAACCACGAGTTGCCTGACATAAGGCAATAAGAACAACAAGGTATTCGTATTCACGGGTTGCTACGCTGGGCGCTAGGAATACAGTCAAGCAAAGGAACAGCGCATTGAGTGCGCCTGTGGACACTAGACGCACATATTCATAATACAAGGTGCTCCGCGTGACACCACACATAGAAATCGCTTTGGGCAAATTCGCTGCTGCGCATCGGGTGCTCCGCTGGATACTAGGCGCACATATTCATATATACAAGGTGCGCCGCGTGACACCGCCCATAGGAATCGCTTTGAGCAAATTCGCTGCTGCGCATCGGATGCTCCGCTGGACACTAGGCGCACATATTCGTACATAAGGGGTGCTCCGGTGGACGCAAGAATCTGTATAAAAGACGTTATCCAATTTCATTTTACGCATCTATTCGCAAGTAACTAGTTTTGTTACGCTTGCTCACATTGGCAACGACTCAAGCCACGTCCAACAT
Source organism: Rhagoletis pomonella (assembly GCF_013731165.1). NCBI lineage: Eukaryota > Metazoa > Arthropoda > Insecta > Diptera > Tephritidae > Rhagoletis > Rhagoletis pomonella. The sequence continues at coordinate 47,697,795 of NW_023458555.1, forward strand.
TTGCTAATTTGTAGTTGTTTCGTAGTTGTGGTTTTGGAGCTTCGTCGATACATATTTATAAAGCAAGATGGCTGAAGAATTAAAAATTCTCACAACACAACGACGTCAAAAAAGGGTTCAATTACGAGGGCATTAACGTTCGCACAAAATCTTCCTGAAAGCACGTATAAAAAGATAAGAGATTGTTTGGCAAGATTATCAGAAGTTTACAAGGGATATTTACGCGTATGAGGGTGAACACGGGTTTGTAGATCCTGAAGATGAATTTGCGATCTATGAAGGAAAATTCGTGCAAGCTCAAAGCATGTTTGGGTAATGGAAGCGATTGCATTCATTGACTGATGGTGATCAGTCGGACGCTTTGTCCAGATTGGCAGAGCAGCAAAGAACCTTCCTACAGCGCATAAACGGTTCGCCAATCCCAGCACCTACAAGGGATTTAGATCTTCCCAAGAGCAATATTCAAGCTTTTACTGGAGCCTACAAAGACTGGCCGGCTTTTCGAAATTTGTTCGTGAGCACAATTGATTCAAGGACAAATTTAACTGGCACACAAAAATTCCATTACATAAAACCTTTCCTACGAGATGAGGCTGCCAATCTGGTTAAACATATCCAGATCATCGACGCTGCGTATTCTACTGCATGGGAACGACTCAGGGAGCGTTTTG
>NW_023458555.1:47698565-47700250 GCF_013731165.1 Rhagoletis pomonella
AGCCATGTTGGCCCTTGCCACCACAAATCGTGTTTTAAGAGATTGTCAGCTGTCATTCCACGAGATGCGCAATCTCCAGGGTTATCCTTTTGAAGATACGTGTCTCCAACAGCTGCGCGGTAAGGTGCTTAGTATCTCCGATGTACGATTTGCGACAAATGTTTGATTGGATGTATTGAGAGCCAAGAGAGCACCACAGTTGAATCACACCATGCGTTTAAACTAAACTTTTTACCTGCGAAAGACTCCACAACAGATCTCATCAGGCGTGTTAGTAGCACTGCGCCACATAGCTCCAACCTCGGTAAAGAAATTTGCTTTATTGATGAGACCCGAGTCTTCGCGGCGATAATTGACGTATGTAGCTTTCCATCTTTGTCTTTGCAGCGACAATAAACCACTGCTGCGTAAGCCTTTGTAGACGCATCGGAAAACCCATGCAACTCAATAACGCTTGTAGAGTTGCAGACGTATCGATTAATTACTAGGTTAGAAAGATCGTACAAATCCTGCCTGTACTTAAACCATAGATTTGCAAGATTATTAGGTAGTTCGTCATCCCAACTCAGGTTCTGTAGCCACAGCTCTTGAAATTGAATCTTGAATTGTATAACGACTGGAGCTACAAGTCCCAAGGGATCAAATATTTTTGCCGCATCGGAAAGAACATGTCGTTTTGTAGCATTGATGTGTGAATTCAAATTTACCGTTTACCTGATTGTGTCGACGTTGGTATTCCAGTATATGCCCAAAACCTTTGTCGATCCATCACCCGATTGTGTCAAGAAACTCGGATCGCAAACACCGCTGCACTCCTCAGCGATGGACTTAGCACATGACAGCAACTGGACTAGTTGATCTCGAACGGCAGTTAGTTCAGCTTCAGTGTAGTGATTTGCTTTAAAATATGAACTTTCGCAGTTAAGATATGCTGCGAGACTCGTGACTTCAACGACAACATACCACAGCCGCGTGTAGTATCAGCCTTCACAGATGATATTCCACAGATCACAATACGCGATGGCGTCCGGGAAATGCGCAGGTGTTGAATACATTTTTCAGTGGCGTAAGACAGTTCGGATGCATAGTCGATCAATATACTGCATTCGACAAAATTACCTTTAGCATTACGAGCCTCAGCTACCACAGTTGGCAAGAGCGATGTATGCATGTATTGGCTTGGACAGCCACCAATATGCGAAAGATTCATGGTTTTAGCAACTGAGTTTAGAGAACCCGCTTCTGGAACGGGTGGTGCTGAAGCTGACTTATTGTCCGATGTAGCTTCAGCAGACTGCTGATGAACAAGCGTATGATGTCGCCGATTACAGACCTTACAACGAAATGATGATTTGCACTTATACGCATCGTGGCCACATTTTAAACAATTAAAACATGACTTGATTCTAACAAATGAGCGTCTTTCAACAATGGAGAGTGATACAAATTGTGGACTCTTGGTTAACGTGTGTTCTGCTGAGTTGCAACTGTGGCACTTCTGTTGATTGTTGACAGCAACCAAATTCTGGGAAGCATGTAACTTACCTCCAGCAGACGGTTTGGTTTACGACGTTGAAGACTTACGTTGCGAAAGCTCTATCTCCTCACATCGCAAATCCAAAAATGCAAGGAATTCCTGAACTGTGGGCTTGATACTGGTTCGACTACTCTCTATCCACTTTTTC
>NW_023458555.1:47700350-47712567 GCF_013731165.1 Rhagoletis pomonella
CCGATCACATAGCAGTGAAAATCACTTAGATTGGTGCCATATAAAGTATATCTTTCATACCTCTCATTGTTTAGATGCGTTTTTTTATATACGTATGTAACTCCTCTATCGATGTATGCAGATGTATTCAAAATCAGTAATCTGTCAAACTAAAATTTGCAGATGTTCATGAAAGGTATGAAGCCTTCGGCATAGCCGAAGACAGTGCTGCTGTTACTTGTTATGTTTTCTATTTTGATTTAATTTTCTTTTAGTTTTATATTTTATTGTTTTAAAAACATTTTTTAATTTCATTTTATACTTACAAACTTATTTTATATATTTTTTAATTTATAAATTTTTATACCCGGGCGCCCTGTGCACAAGGGTATATTAATTTTGTTCACATAACGGTTGTTTGTAACAGCCCAAACGAATCGAGATAGATATAGACAAATGTATACATATATGCTCAGAATGAATAGAGAAATCGATTAAGCCATGTCTGTCTGTCCGTCCGTCTGTCCGCACGTCCGTGTACACGATAACTCGAGCAAAAATTGAGATATCTCAACGAAATTTGGTATGTAGGTTTCTGTTAATCCAAGGTAGGTTGGTATTGAACACGAAATCGGACAGTAACCACGCCCACTTCCCATATAACGGTAATTTCCAGAAATACGAAAACTGCGATAGTTTAGTAACTACTGAAGATAATTCACTCAAAATTGATATTTGTAATAATTTTCAGACGAAAAATAAGAATTGTTCGTGAATGGCCCATCATATGGCATGGCAACATTCAAACCAAGTACCAATGTAAAAGTTGATGGCAACTCTGTATCTTTTTTGGCTTTTTTATTTCCTATTTTTATTGGGACTATTGTAAAATCGCCCGCTTGAATAAAACAGTGTTAAACTAACTTTTAAAAGGAGATATCGAGTTTGCTTTATTCAAAGACATAATTTGGTCCTTCGTTGCGGATTTATTGAAACCACGAGTTGCCTGACATAAGGCAATAAGAACAACAACATATTCGTATTCACAGGGTGCTCCGCTGGGCGCTAGGAATCCAGTCAAGCATAGGAACAGCGCATTGAGTTCTCCTCTGGACACTAGGCGCACATATTCATATATACAAGGTGCTCCGCGTGACACCGCCCTTAGGAATCGCTTTGGGCAAATTCGCTGCTGCGCATCGGGTGCTCCGCTGGACACTAGGCGCACATATTCATATATACAAGGTGCTCCGCGTGACACCGCCCTTAGGAATCGCTTTGGGCAAGTTCGCTGCTGCGCATCGGGTGCTCCGCTGGACACTAGGCGCACATATTCATATATACAAGGTGCTCCGCGTGACACCGCCCTTAGGAATCGCTTTGGGCAAATTCGCTGCTGCGCATCGGGTGCTCCGCTGGACACTAGGCGCACATATTCGTACATAAGGGGTGCTCCGGTGGACTCAAGCTTACATATACACATACGACGATTTGAATCTGTATAAAAGACGTTATCCAATTTCATTTTACGCATCTATTCGCAAGTAACTAGTTTTGCCACGCTTGCTCACATTGGCAACGAGTCAAGCCACGTTCAACATTTGATAATTTGTAGTTGTTTCGTAGTTGTGATTTTTGAACTTCGTCGATACATATTTATAAAGCAAGATGGCTGAAGAATTAAAAATTCTCACAACACAACGACGTCAAACAAAGGGTTCAATTACGAGGGCATTAACGTTCGCACAAAATCTTCCTGACAATTGTACCGGTGGGGAGATTGAAGCACGTATAAAAAGATTAGATGTTGTTTGGCAAGATTATCAGAAATTTACAAGGGATATTTACGCGTATGAGGGTGAAGACGGGTTTGTAGATCCTGAAGATGAATTTGCGATCTATGAAGAAAAATTACGTGCAAGCTCAAAGCATTTTTGGGGAATGGAAGCGATTGCATTCATTGACTGATGGTGATCAGTCCGACGCTTTGTCCAGATTGGCAGAGCAGCAAAATACCTTCCTACAGCGCATAAACGGTTCGCCAAGCCCAGCACCTACAAGGGATTTAGATCTCCCCAAGATCAATATTCAAGCTTTCACTGGAGCCTACAAAGACTGGCCGGCTTTTCGAGATTTGTTCGTGAGCACAATTGATTCAAGGGCAAATTTAACTGGCACACAAAAATTCCATTACTTAAAATCTTTCCTACGAGATGAGGCTGCCAATCTGGTTAAACATATCCAGATCATCGACGCTGCGTATTCTACTGCATGGGAACGACTCAGGGAGCGTTTTGAAAGGCCTCGTTACATAGTGACATCATTTATAGAAGCGTGTATGTCTCTTTCATCAGTTCCAAGTGAGAACGCTATAGGTTTGCGAAAAATTTCGGATGGTGCTAGCGAAGTCATTCGCGGTCTTGAAGCTGTTGAACAAAATGAACGCGATCATTGGCTCATACACATTCTACTAGCAAAACTTGATCCTGAATCTCGGAAAAAGTGGATAGAGAGTAGTCGAACTAGTATCAAGCCCACAGTTCAGGAATTCCTTGCATTTTTGGATTTGCGATGTGAGGAGTTAGAGCTTTCGCAACGTAAGTCTTCAACATCGTCAACCAAACCGTCGGCTGGAGGTAAGTTACATGCTTCCCAGAGTTTAGTTGCTGTCAACAATCAACAGAAGTGCCACAGTTGCAACTCAGCAGAACACACGTTAACCAAGTGCCCACAATTTGCATCACTCTCCATTGTTGAAAGACGCTCATTTGTTAAAATCAAGTCGTTGTGTTTTAATTGTTTAAAACGTGGCCACGATGCGTATAAGTGCAAATCATCATTTCGTTGTAAGGTCTGTAATCGGCGACATCATACGCTTGTTCATCAGCAGTCTGCTGAAGCTACATCGGACAATAAGTCAGCTTCAGCACCAACCGTTCCAGGAGCGGTTTCTCTGAACTCAGTTGCTAAAACCATGAATCTTTCGCATATTGGTGGCTGTCCAAGCCAATACATGCATACATCGCTCTTGCCAACTGTGGTAGCTGAGGTTCGTAATGCTAAAGGTAATTTTGTCGAATGCAGAATATTGATCGACTCTGCATCCGAACTGTCTTACGTCACTGAAAAATTTATTCAACACCTGGGCATTTCCCGGACGCCATCGCGCATTGTAATCTGTGGAATATCATCTGTAAAGGCTGATACTACACGCGGCTGTAGTATGTTGTCGTTGAAGTCACAAGTCTCGCAGCATATCTTAACTGCGAAGGTTCATATTTTAAAGCAAATCACTACACCACTGCCACGTGATAACCTTCAAACAGTTGATAAACGTTTTATCAGCAATCTCATCTTGGCGGACCCTGCTTTTGATCGCTCATCTCCTATCGACGTTTTGTTAGGAGCCGATTATGCATGGGATGCACTCACAATGGAAAAGATTCACGACTCACAAGGGAAGACCATCGCAATTTCATCAATATTCGGCTGGATTATTACATCCGCAGAATCGGTCAACGAGCGTCAATCGGTTTCATCACTTATTGCGGTTATTGACATTGACCGTTCACTTCGAAGTTTTTGGGAGATTGAAGAAGTTTACCCTGATGCAAATAACGACGCTAGCTCAATTATCGCTGAGGAAACCTTTCGCAAAACACACAGTAGGCATGTAGATGGCCGGTATGTGGTATATTTACCATTCAAGGAAGCAGAAGTCCATTTTTCGGATACCTTTCAACGCGCTTTGGCTCGTTTCAATGCAGTGGAGCGACGTCTTCAGAAGAATAGTTCACTCAAGGCACAATACATCGATTTTATGAGGCAATATGTTGAACTTGGTCACATGCGTAAACTACTTCACACTGAAATAGAAGTTAAAAAGTCAAGTCTTTTACATGCCACATCATCTTGTAGTTACTACAAAGTTACGTGCTGTATTCGATGGCTCGTTTGAGGACACAAATGGGGTCTCGTTAAATAGCAAACTTCATGTGGGACCTTCCATACAGCGCAATTTAATTTCGGTTTGTATGCGCTTTCGGTTCCATCGCTTCGTTTTTTCGGCCGACGTTGTTAAAATGTTTAGGCAAATCTGGGTGGTAGAGCAGCATCGCAACTTTCAGCGCATACTTTGGAGGGAAGATCCAAGTGACCAATTGAATCATTATCAGCTTTGTACAGTCACTTATGGCACGTCGTCTGCTCCCTTCCTTGCGGTGCGTGTCCTTGAACAATTGGCCGAAGACTACAAAATGCAATATCTAGTCGCCGCTAAAGTGTTGCTTGAGGACTTCTATGTGGACGACGTCCTCACAGGTGCGGAGTCTGAAGCTGAACTAACTGCCGTTCGAGATCAACTAGTCCAGCTGCTGTCATGTGCTGGGCTGGAATTGCGTAAATGGGCATCCAATTCTAGGGGCATCGTTGAGGAGTGCAGCGGTGTTTGCGATCCGAGGTTCTTGACACAATCGGGTGATGGATCGACAAAGGTTTTGGGCATATACTGGAATACCAACGTCGACACAATAAGGTATACGGTAAATTTGAATTCACACATCAATGCTACAAAACGACATGTTCTTTCCGATGCGGCGAAAATATTTGATCCCTTGGGACTTGTAGCTCCAGTCGTTATACAATTCAAGATTCTATTTCAAGAGCTGTGGCTACACAACCTGAGATGGGATGACGAACTACCTAATAATCTTGCAGATCTATGGTTTAAGTACAGGCAGGATTTGTACAATCTTTCTAACCTAGTAATTAATCGGTACGTCTGCAACTCTACAAGCGTTATTGAGTTGCATGGGTTTTCCGATGCGTCTACAAAGGCTTACGCAGCAGTGGTTTATTGTCGCAGAAAAGACAAATATGGAAAGCTACATACGTCAATTATCGCCGCGAAAACTCGGGTCTCACCAATAAAGCAAATTTCTTTACCGAGGTTGGAGCTATGTGGCGCAGTGTTACTAACACGCCTGATGAGATCTGTGGTGGAGTCTTTCGCAGGTAAAAACTTTAGTTTAAACGCATGGTGTGATTCAACTGTGGTGCTCTCTTGGCTCTCAATACATCCAATCAAGCTTAAAACATTTGTCGCAAATCGTACATCGGAAATACTAAGCACCTTGCCGCGCAACTGTTGGAGACACGTATCTTCAAAGGATAACCCTGCAGATTGCGTATCTCGTGGAATGACGGCTGACAATCTCTTAAAACATGATTTGTGGTGGCAAGGGCCAACATGGCTTCTTGATGAAAACGAGTACGTGTCACTTTCTAAACAAATTTCATCGAAGGTGGATGAGCAGTCGGATGTTAGAGCTGAGCTAAAGGCTGTTACATTGGTAACTAACCAAAAGGAGCAGCACAACGTTTACAGGGATTTGGCAAATAATACTTCATCCTGGTGGAGACTCGTACGGATAACATCATATACATTTCGATTCATCAATGGCTGCAAGCAAGGTAAGAAGCCCATTTACAACCATTTGACCTTTACGCAAATCAGCGAGGCTCGTACATACCTACTGAAACTAGCACAAAATCATTTTTCTTCTGACCGCAAACATCTTGAATCTCGTACTGAATTGGACAGCAGATCTAAGCTACTAAAGTTGGCGCCGTTCCTTGATAGGGATGGTCTTATTCGCGTGGGAGGGAGGATTTGCAACTCCGCTCTAGCAATGGAAACACGACATCCGATAATCCTGCCAAAGGAGGATCGCATAACAAATCTTATTTTAAACTACGAGCATATTCAAAACTTGCATCCAGGTGTTTCAGCTCTCTTCGTCATAGTTCGACAAAAATATTGGATATTCGGAGCCCGTAACCTTATTCGAAAGCTAACTCACGACTGCTTGAAATGTTTTCGCCAGGCACAACATACGTCATCGCAAATGATGGCAGATTTGCCAAGAGTACGCGTTAATCAGGCATTCCCATTTCAAAATTGCGGATGTGATTACGCTGGTCCTATGACTCTTCGTCGGCGCATCCAAGGTACTCAACGAAATGTATCAGTTGTTGCAGTCACAAACCCACAATGAAATTATAGCAGCCTTCTTGTCCAAAGAGGAAGTGAAATGGACGTACATACCTCCATATTCTCCGCATTGGGGTGGAATTTGGGAATCAGCAGTGCGTTCAGTAAAACTTCATATACGCCGCGTCATTGGCGACACTATCCTGACATTTGAGCAGATGCACACTTTGCTAGCCCAAATTGAGGCCGTCGTAAACTCGAGACCATTGGGTGTCGCTCCAGACTCAGATGACATGTACCTCTCTCCATCTCATTTTCTAATAGGTCGGCCATACACCATGGTGGCGGAAGCAGATGTGTCGGAGGTTCCCGTGAACCGATTAAAATACTGGCAGCACATTCAAAACATGTACAAGGGTTTTGGAAACGTTGGCACATGGAATATCTGACATCGCTCCAGAGCCGACCGAAATGGTACCGCAAGCATCAGAACATAGCAATTGGAAGTATTGTTCTCGTTAAAGAAGCAAATTTGCCTCCGTCGATGTGGATCTTGGGTAAGGTAACCAAAACATTTCCCGCCGCAGATGGATTGACGCGTGTTGTGAGCCTACGCACAGGTCAAGGAGAGATGACCAGACCAATCACTAAAATTGCCGTTCTACCCGTACTGTGAAACCTTGTTTCACGGCCGCCCGGGATGTTCGTGAATGGCCCATCATATTGCTATTCTTATATTTTAACTTATAACAAACGCATGGCAACATTCAAATTGATGGCAACTCTGTATCCTTTTTAGCTTTTTTATTTCCTATTTTTATTGGGACTATTGTAAAATCGCCCGCTTGAATAAAACAGTGTTAAACTAACTTTTAAAAGGAGATATCGAGTTTGCTTTATTCAAAGACAAGAATATTATAAATTTATGGAAAATGGGCGTAGCCAAGCCCACTTATGGTTACATGTGTATATCTTGGTAACCGCTGCACAGATTTCTTCCAAACTTGGCGCAGTTGTTGGCCTTGATACAGCATACTAAATGGCCGAAAATTTTAAAAATGGGACAATAACCACGCCCACATTCCATATAAAGGTAATTTTCGGAAATACGAAAACTGCGATATTTTAGTAACTACTGAAGATTATTCACTCAAAATTGATATCTACAACAATTTTAAGACGAAAAATAAGAATATTATAAATTTTTGGAAAATGGGCGTAGCCACGCCCACTTATGGTTACATATGTATATCTTGGTAACCGCTGCACCAATTTCTTCCAAGCTCCTCACAGTTGTTGGCCTGATACAGCATACTAAATGGCCGAAAATTTAAAAAATCGGACAATAACCACGCCCACTTCCCATATAACGGTACTTTAGAGAAATACAAAATCTTCGATAAATCAGTAAATATTGAAGCTAATTTATTCAAAATTGATGCTTGCAACAATTCTTTACCAAGAAATACGTTTATGATCAAATTTTGGAAAATAGGCGTGGCACCGCCCACTTATGATCACATATAAGTATATCGGTAACCGTTCTACCAATTTGTACCAAACTCGGTGTGGTTATTGTGCTTGCCACATATAAGCAAAACATTGAAAATTATTGAAATCGGACTAAAATAACGGCCGCTTCTCATATAACGGTAAATTTCAGAAATGCTTGAAACTTCAATATTTCGAAATTGAAGGACGCTAACTTACTCAAAATTGATACACCCGGCTTACCATCTAGCGGAAGGTTTCGGAAAGGTGAAAAAACATATATTTAATACTTGCGCCGGGTATTTAATGTTCGGCTCCGCCCGAACTTAGACTTTCTTACTTGTTTATTTTGTTTTTATTTGTTTTTCTTTGAAATTTTAGTTTCTATTGTGTTAAAAAAAAATATATATATTTTTTTCAATTTCATTCACTTTTTAAAAATCTTATTGCTAAAACACAAACAGAATAACGCTAAAGCCTCCTCGTTAGCAGATCTTTCAAGATAGTTGCCAAAATTGATAATTGTCTTACTAAAGACTATTGTCTTTTGAAGGACTATTGTGAGTTGAAAGACAGACGCCAGAGTGTTTTAAAGACTCGTGGTATTCAATACTTGAAAATAAATTCTTTCTAGTTGCCGCTTACCCTTTGAGTAAAATCAGATTAGCTAGTATTTGCAAAACGGCTAACTACGAGTTGAGTGAAAAAGTCAATCTGACACATAAATTCTAACATACTTACGTACACTATCACAAACTATTTCCGCCACTCAATTAAAATACAAACAAAATAACATTAAGACATGCAGCGAAATGAGGTGAGGCTAGGTGAACACCATACACCGGTGGACAAGAGGACGCAGCGACAGTCACAACAATCAAAAGTCACTAAAATGCCACAATTGCCACATTTGCTGTTTGCAACACGCCCGTGATTAAATTTTGCTTTTTTGTGACCGACCGATGCCGACCGCCACCAGCTATTGAAGTGCTGTTGCCACTTTTGGCATTGCTTAAATTGGATTCCTTTACCCTGTCTCCTGTATACCTGTATGGTTGTGTTACTAGTGCGGATTGATAAAAAGTGAGCAAAGTGCAAAGTGAAAGAAATGCTCGAAAAATGACATTTCACCATAATTCAATTCATTTGTGCGCACATTTTGCCGTCAAACAAATGAAGATCACATCAAATGTTTGAATTGGTTTTTTTTTAGCAAATGTTGGTTATTTTAAGAGACCAATTGCCAATTGGCAATTTGACGCTGTCGACGGCATGGCTGCTTTTGTACTAGTTGATTTTGGATATTACAAAAAAAAACAAGTGGAAAACTAATTGATTTCATTGGCTGCTTTTGATGACACTCAAATAGCTGAAAGACACAATAACAAATTCGATTCTGATAGAAGGTAATTAAAATTGATGCTTCGGTAATTAATCGGAAAGTAAGTATTGCAAATGCAATATTACCATTCAAATACATATTTGCTTCATTTCGATAAATGTTGCATTAAGTTATCGAAAGTGTATGAAATCATATAAATGTTCTCTCAACTCTGAGCTGGACTAGGAAAAACGACGTAAGTCTGTTATCGATGAACTCTTGTTTACCATTGTATTGGGCATAAAAGATAAAGCCAAATCCAACCATAACCGATCGTTCAACTGCTACTGTTGATCCCTTGAAATTCGCATTCGAAACAGACTCCCTGTGGTGTTTGAATACTGCTAGAAAAAAATCTTGAAATGTGTTAGTAGACATTAGGCTGGGTCGATTTTGTATGGGGGAAAATAAAAGTCATTTGACCGCATTGTAATAGTAATATTATGATGTCTTAGGTCTCAGCCAATTGTTATTGGCCACGAAAGATTAATTTAAAACTTATCTTTAGCCCGCGCAATTGAATCAAAGAGTATGAATTTTGAAAATGAAACTTTGGCTTGTAATATCTATGGAATGCGTTATTGTTATAAACAGGACGATATATCAAATTAAGGGCTATTAAATTTAGTACCTCACGTTCATTTATCATTTTTCAATAAGTCTACACGTTTTTAATATATTACCATAAAACTTACAAAAACTATAATTTTCCCTTATGAATTTTCAATTCTTCATTACTTCAGCAACCAAGTGAAAAATACAAAAAAGTGAGACGAGATTTATTTCAAACCTTTTAATGTTTTCGGATGTTTATATAATATTAAAATGACCATGGACTTGGTCACGCCGATTTGGTCAGTTTTCAAGATCGTGGTGAATGAACGTATTGTCAAAGATTAGGAATCGTTCGACAAGTTAATAGTAGTTTCAAACATGTAAGTATTTACATACATTACAATTAGGGTGAGAAACGCCCATTTTAAGTCCATTTTTGCAGTCTTGAAAACTGGTGTGGAATGGTTTCATTAGTCGCAGCAGAAGCACACTTTTCGCGGTTTCTAAATTTGCAGTGATATGAAGGTAAGGGACGTGCAATAAGTGTTTTGATATACATAAATATTTTAGTTAATTCCATTATGTGAAAAAGTGTCTGTAGATAAATGCAATAGTCTTTAACATATCCTGGGAAATCCTTTTGAGGACTCTCCAATTGGACGATATTGCTTTGCATTCAGCTTGAACGAAAAAAGTCACTCGCTGGCACAGTTTTCTGTAATCCGGTTCTTTTATTTAAAGGTTATTTATACAATTGAAGAGAAATTTTTTAGAAAAAAACTGGAAATCCACTTAAGTTTTTCGATATAACTTTGGTAAATGTTACTCGATCGGTGCGTAATAATTAACAAATTGAAGGCGAGACTTAATGTTACTGATTTTTGATAATAATATAACTAAAATAGTTCAGATTATAAACAAATTATTTTAAAATAAAAAAAATCTTGAACAAATTTTTTTATCATTTTCTTATATTTGCAATTTTTATATTGTATGCATAAACATAAGTAAACCAATTAGTGTGTCTAGAAGTTGTGCCTGTTCAGTGTTTCCATACTAATTTGCATAAACAAAATTTTTCCGCGATGATGGAAAATAATGGCTCTTCTATTAGAGCTACCGAAATTGTTCCTAAATTTGCAAAAATTCGCAAACTATAGCTAATATTAAAAAAGGATTAGAATATTTGGAACTAGCAATCTAAATGCAAGCCAGCAATATTAATATTGTTCTTTACATCTTTTGACTATAGGCCAGTGCAATTATCAAGAGAACAATTCTAATTTTCTTAAAAATAGACGAGTTTGAGATTAACGATAAGATAAAGGGCTGCGCGAAATGATACTTGACTTTATCTTTTGCGTTAAAGGATTCATTATCTAATAATATGCACAAAAATTTTTGGCTAATCCCAGAATTTTTAACAAGAATTGGTCTTATTCGACTAGTGTGCTGTGGGTCACTTGGCGGTCGATGCGCGGGCTCTTACAATTAAAATGAAATACTAATATTTCGCAGGCTTGTTGTTGACTTCATGATACAATATATTTTCACTATTACCAAGGGATTTGAGAAAAATTAGATTTTCGACCCGCCGTAGTAGACATCTCTAGAACCTAACTAACCACTTACATGGCTGTTGGGGCAAATAACTTTGGCCACGCTACAGTCTTTCGATAGACAAAAGTCTACTAAGTCTTTCGAAAGACTGATTGAAAGATCTGCTAACAAGTAAATTTTAGCACTATTCTTTGTCTTTAAGAAATAAGTTTTATAAAATTTAAATGAAATCAATATACAAATATTTACATATATGTATTTCTTTTTAGAACAGTAAAACCTAAAAATTACAAGAAAAAAAAATTGACAAACATGTAAAACATAAAACTTAAAACAAATTATTATTTAATTAAACTAAAAAATAATAAAGTAAGTTTCTAAAAATTAAATGAACCTGAAATAAAATTTGCTTTTTTAAAATAAGATGTTCTAAAATTAAAAGGAAATTAAATAAAAAAAAGCAAAAATGTATAAAAAAATTATATAAGTTCCTAAAATTTAAATGAAACAAAATTTAAATGAACAATTAAATCTTAAAATTAAAAGAAAATTAAATAAAAAAATGATTAGTTAAGAAGAAAGCAATGTTTCTAAAAATTAAATTAAATGTATAAAAAATTGTCTTTTTAAAAAATTTTATTAAAAAATTACAATAAGTTTAAATTGAAATATAGATATAAATAAATGTAATAGAAAGTTAAATAAATGCAATTTGTTTCTATAAATTAAGTGAAGTTAAGAAAATATTTTTTTCTTTTCAAAACAAAATGTAAAAATTACACCAAAATTAAATAACAAAGAAAGAAATTTAATAAAATAAATAAAAATACATAAAATAAGTCCAAAATAAATACGTATTAAAAAATTAAGATATACATATATTTTCCTTAAAAAACAAAAAAATTTCCACTAAACGAAAACTAAAGAAAAAAAGAAAAAAATCGAATAAAAAAAAATTATTTCTAAAAATTTTATAATATGTATATGTATGTATGAGTATAAAAGACAAGTGTATATCTTTCTTCGAAACAATCAATCTTAAATAGAAACAAGTAAGAGCAGCGCTGTCTTCGGCTATGCCGAAGGCTTCATACCTTTCATGAACATCTGCAAATTTTAGTTTGACAGATTACTGATTTTGAATACATCGATAGAGGAGTTACATACGTATATAAAAAATCGCATCTAAACAATCAGAGGTATGGAAGATAAACTTTATATGGCACCAATCTAAGTGATTTTCACTGCTATGTGATCGG
>NW_023458555.1:47712667-47715447 GCF_013731165.1 Rhagoletis pomonella
CGCCGCTTGTGATACCCTTGCTTGCCTCACCGCTCGTGCCATAAATTCAAATTGGTTGGATAGTCGACATGCGGCTTCTGTATACTGTTTATTCTGTGGTTAAACTCAGCGTATATCCCGTTTTTGCTTACTTACGTTGAAGACATAGAGCAATGATGGGCAAAACGCTACTCGCGAGCAGCGTTGCCATTTTAGCCGTTTTCCGGCTATATTTAGCCGGTTATGATAGCAACTAGCCGGAGAAAATTCGATCTAGCCGGCAGCCGATTTGTTAGCCGGCTTGTAAAAAAAAGTTAGCCGTTTTTAGCCGATTTTACTATTTGCCTAATTTTCAGGTGCAAAAAGTAAACAAGTTGTTCGAAAGCAATAATGCAGACCCAATGAAGATTTTTAATGAACTCAATGGCCCGTAGTCATAGTCAAAATAAAGTCGACTTTAAAGTTAGTTGCAGCTTTTTGACATAATTTTCAATGGGATATCTGTCAAAAAAGCTGCAACTAACTTTAAAGTCCAATGTTTTACTTTCGCATCTATGATCCCTAGTGGTTATTAGCGCGGACACATTTGATCCTATATGCTCCCCGTTGGAACCATACCTTGCTCCATTTCCTCAGTTTTATCACAGTTTTGAAGAGTATTTAAAAACAAAAGTAAGCACAAACGCTTTTGACCACGAAGCCGAGAAAATAATTCGAGAAAATGGTCGCTATTTTATTATCACTTTAATAAAGGAATTACGCCAACGCCTCCCTACAAATATTGCCACACTAAAAAAAATTTACTTTTTTCGGTTGGAAATGCATTAAGAGTAATTAAACCAAAAGTATTTGTCCAACTACAGCAACAAAAACACAAATATAATGCCGACGAAATAACATCCATAGAGATGCAATGGCAACGGTTAACGTTACATACCTGGAGTAATTTAGACTCAACTGTAAAATTTTGGGCCGAAGTTTATCAATTTCGAAATGCCTTAGGAGAAGACCCTTTTGCTGACCTTTGCAACCTAGTTTTTAGTTTTCTTGTTTTGCCTATAAGTAATGCAGAAGTAGAGCGAATATTTAGTTCAATGAATATAATAAAAACTAAGCAAAGAAATCCAATGTGCGTTAAAACGTTAAACGCTATTTTATATATAAGATACGGTTTAAAACGTGAAGAAAAATGCTGCCATAATTTTACTGTAGATGACGATCTCTTAAAATTAATGAATTCAGGTGATATATACAATAGTGATTTATTTGATGATGAGGAATATACACTCGATATAAATTAATGGTGTTAACTAGTCTTTCGTTTCTTGCGATTTATTTAAATAAAGCATGTGGATTTTCACTAAAACATTTTAGCCGTTTTTAGCCGCTTTTTTTTGCCAATCTAGCCGGTCGGCCCAAAAAGTTCTGGCAACACTGCTCGCGAGTAGCGTCTGCGTCGCAGCCCTTATACGTATACAGAAACGACGCAGCGAATTTCAATTCAGTCTGCTTTCAGATTTCATGAGAGTGATGCTATGCTTCGCCGTTGAATATTTTTATTCGTAATTTTAGCGCGTGGTTGCCACCTATATATGTAACAATGCCCAAAATGTCTGAGTATGAGTGCCAATTACAGTTTTTGGTTTTAAAAAAAGCTAATAACGCCCAATGCTTGTTATGTGGTAATACGACTACTTGGAATCGTACTTTTAATATAAGGCGACATTATTTGTCATTCCATCCGGAATATGAAAAATATGAAGGTGATGACCGCGAGCAACTTTGTGAATTTTGTTGTTGAATAAACTATGATTTTTTAAAACATTAGTTTAATGAAATTAAATTAAAAAACTTTTCATGCACGTACATATGTACTTATAAAAATTAATTTCATAATTCATTATTTGTATTTATTTATGCATTATTTTGTTTATTATATTTTATTATTTTCGTTTCATGTTCATAAGACAAATTAAATATAAATTTGTAACAGGCTAACCTAATGTTCACGCACGCCGCCAATTTATTGTCAAAAATTTCTCATGCACATGCAACTTGTATGAGATCAACCGAAATTGAACGGCGTGCGTATGAAGCTAACTCAATTTCCAATTTTTGTTCTGCGTGACATTTTGATTTGACGTTTCGCTCAATGAAATCAAATGCAAACGCACGCAAGTCAATTTCGGGTGACGCAGAAAAACAAATTCGACGGCATGCGTACCAAAACGCAAGCCGCGAATATTAGGTTAGCCTGTAAGAGCGTTTTCTAACACGAGCAAAAAAATACGCACTTTTGTACAATATAGAAAAGTGGCAACTGTTACTAAGCGCGATTCACGAATACCATGACAAAATGAGACTGGATTGGTGTGCCCATCTATGTCATAGAGCATAGCTGGGCACACCAACACAGTCTCATTTTGTCATGGTATTAGTGCGTCGCGCTCAGTTATGGTTGCCGCATTTTTTATAAATGTACTAAAAGTGGTATTTTTCGTGCATGGGTATTTTGGCCTATTTTGCTTATACCTATAGTGTAATAATGAACCTTGGAAGTTTTTAGTTACTAATACTATTAGTTTATACAACCTTTTGCATAAGAAAAATTTAGTACTTGTATAATTTAAAAAAACTTAAATTAGGAAAACTCATTTGTATAATACCTGGGCTCCGTTTTATTAGAACCAATTCTTTTATATGCTGACCGGCCAGATGGTTACGGTGTTTAGGTCTTATTTTTTAACCGACTTCCAAAAAAGGAGGAGGTTATCAGTTCGTCGGAATCTTTTTTTTTTTTT
>NW_023458555.1:47715547-47735410 GCF_013731165.1 Rhagoletis pomonella
TTTGGACCACGTCAACCGATTTCGATAATTCTTTTTGCATCGGAAAGGTAGTGTCTCAGAGGTGGTCCCATACTAATCTGGTTAAGATCCGATCAGTGGATCGTGAGATATATATATATATATTTTTTTTTATATATGAGAGTTGAAGTCGGTTTTTTTTTTGCTAAAAATTACTTGTTTCATATAAGTAGGTATTTAGTCTTAAAAATAGAGTATAACTTATAAATATTATTCATTAAGTATTTTTGGGCATAAACCAGCATTTACATTTCTCTATCGATTTCTCGCATGGGAATGCAACGACTCTACGGATAGAAATTCTTCATAAGTATTGAAGTATTTATCTGTTGTTCTTACGTAAATAATTAATTGGCATATGTCGGTAATATCAGTGCTTTCATCAAAACAAATAGAGAAATATTTACAGTTTAACACCCTCTCTTTGGTTTTTGATTGAATGAAAGCACTGATTTTCTCTGTATGTCGAGCTATTGTCCTGCGAGACAGGCAAATTTCATTGTACTTTTCAATCATTTTTTTCCCATCGTTCCCAAAACATTTAAGTACCTCCGTACTTAGATCTTTAAAAAAAATTCCGTCTTCAAAAGGCCTACATTGCTTAGCCAAAGCCATGGCTACTAAGAATGATGCTTTTAAATGAGATATCCTTTCATTATTTTTAGCTGATTCGACGGATGTCGTAGGTCCGCTTTCGTTATTTTGATAATATGAAAACATTTTCAGCTCATCGAGAAGTTGCTCGCGGTCATCACCTTCATATTTTTCATATTCCGGATGGAATGACAAATAATGTCGCCTTATATTAAAAGTACGATTCCAAGTAGTCGTATTACCACACAACAAGCATTGGGCATTATTAGCTTTTTTTAAAACCAAAAACTGTAATTGGCACTCATACTCAGACATTTTGGGCATTGTTACATATATAGGTCTGCGTCGCAGCGCTTATACGTATACAGAAACGACGCAGCGAATTTCACTTCAGTCTGCTTTCAGTTTTCATGAGAGTAACACCATGCTTCGCCGTTGAATATTTTTATTCGTAATTTTAGCGCGTTGTTGCCACCTATATATGTAACAATGCCCAAAATGGCTGCGTATGAGTGCCAATTATAGTTTTTGGTTTTAAGAAAAGCCAATAATGCCCAATGCTTGTTACGTGGTAATACGACTACTTGGAATCGTACTTTTAATATAAGGCAACATTATTTGTCATGGTAAAAAAGTCAAACTGCCGAACTGTGTAAACCAATTTAAAGTGTTTTGTAATGGGTTTTATGTATATATGTATGTACGATACGGCAATTTAATATATTTAGTATACTTTATTGAATACTGAGTTTTTTACAAAGTTTAGAAATTTTAAATT
Organism: Rhagoletis pomonella; assembly: GCF_013731165.1. Taxonomy (NCBI): domain Eukaryota; kingdom Metazoa; phylum Arthropoda; class Insecta; order Diptera; family Tephritidae; genus Rhagoletis; species Rhagoletis pomonella. The sequence goes on from NW_023458555.1 coordinate 47,716,938, forward strand.
CGTGAATTTTGTTGTTGAATAAACTATCATTTTTTAAAACATTAGTTTAATGAAATTAAATTAAAAAAACTTTTCATGCGCGTACATATGTACTTATAAAAATTAATTTCATAATTCATTATTTGAAATTATTTCTTCATTATTTTTTTATTATATTTTATTATTTTCGTTTCATGTTCATAATACAAATTAAATATAAATTTGTAAGAGCGTTTTCTAACACGCGCAAAAAACGACGCACTTTTGTACAATATAGAAAAGTGGCAACTGTTACTCAGCGCGATTCACGAATACCATGACAAAATGGGACTGTATTGGTGTGCCCATCTATGTCATAGAGGCTTAAGGCTCTGTTATGCATACTTGGCATTGCATGCACTGCTATACCATTTTTACGTAGAAATCAAAAACCAACAGACTTTTACGTATGTAATGCTGTGCGTTGGGTAACCGCTTACACGCGAAGCTCATTTAACAGATTCCTTATGTGACAACTCTCAAGCAATGCCAAGTATGCATAACAGAGCCTTTAGTTGTTGTAAGACATAGAGTCTTAGTTGTTGTTGTAATGTGTGTTTTTGTTGTTGTTGTTTTGGCTATTGCCGTTGCTGTTGTTTGCAAGCATGTTGCTAGTTTTGTTATTAGCTGATGTTTGTGTGTATGTGGTGGTATTTTGCTGCTGTTGCTTTTGTTTTTGTACATTTGCGCTATGGCCGTTTCGTGCTTCTTAACTGATGGCGTCATATTGGCAAAGTCACGTTACGTACGCTGCGTTGTACTTGGTGCAATTGTAGCCAAGTAGTGAGTAAGGCGGGCGGCGTGCGGGTGTTTGGTTGTTATCTGTTTTTTATTTTCTGGTTTGTATGCGTTTGCACGTATTTTCTGTATTTTTTTATATGTATTTAGGAATTTTTCGACTGCAGTTTTCGTACATTAAAATTTATGTATGGTTTATGTATGCCTCATGATGACGTCGCATGCGTACTGTTGTTATTTTATTGACTTTAACGGCTTTCTAACACTGAATGAAACAAATTTTCTTCAATTCAATAAATTTGTTTTGCTTTAGTGATAGCCAATGACACCATTCATTTCTGAATTCCTTGTACTACCACAGCTATATTCTCATATGTGCCTGTCCATATTCAATTACCTTCAAATTTACATACATTTGATGTATCGGCTAAGTTATAGAATTAATGTGCCTTAGAATTGCTCAAGTGTAAAAATTTCAAAACAAGCGATAACATCATCGCTTTGGTATGCGAGCAATAAAATATTAAAATTATGACGAAAAAAAGGTAAAAAATCCAAACACAAAAACAAAGTGTATAGTGCGGAATAACAGAGCAAACTCATCCTCCAGCTTCAATTAGATAATAAAATGGATGAGTAATTAGGCGGAAAATAAGTACTTGTAATGCTGAAGATTGCGCTGACATTAATTGAAGGAAATTTTTTTTTAATTGAATGAGCAATAAATTATTTAAATAAGAATGCATCGCGGTAGAATGAAAAAAAATTATCCCGATACCCATAAAGAATGACGGAATACAAGATTACGCAATAATGAATCTAATATGGCTGACGAATGTATTAAACAAAATATAAAATTTGTATAATACCTGATATAAGGAAGTTTTTTTATTGGTTTAAAATGAATCCGGCGATAACATTTCTCAAGTGAAAATAAGCAAAGTCGAAACAAAACTATCAAAACTGTCAATTTCTTAATACCAATTTTTTTTTATAGGAAACGTGACTTAATTGTGTTAAATTATAAAAATGTGTTATTTACAAAATAATTGGTAAAGAAGTTGTAAAAAACGGCGATTTATGTGAAAGCTTTAGTTAACTTCAGTGTACTTAAAGGTTCTGATACGTTGTTTACTTTTATTTGAGCATTTTCCGATTCGGCGAAACCAAAGTAGCAGTTTGCGGAATACGTCAACTTTCTTCGCGAAATAGTGGATACCCATCAGTACTTGCGCTTACTTACTCACTTACTTTCATTGTAATAGCCACACTTCTGTTAACGCAGCCCTCAAAAACGTGACAAGTGTACTAATGCCTTAGATTTTTTTTAAAGTTGGCTTTAAACACGAATGGCGAAATGAAGGAAGGCTTTTCTCCCCTGAACTGATGTTGGAGACATCTTTTCCATTTCTCTATCACACCGGTCTTATCCAGTGGAAGTGTTGGCTAGTCAGGAAGGAGTATGGAACTTCGCTACAGAGACGAAGCAAGTCTTCATTCCCTATAACAGTCAGGCAAGTTAGATTAGGTTAGAGGGCCGCTTCCGTGGGAGTCTATGTAAGTGTCGTGGATTTAATCTGTCCATCGTGGTGCCCTTAAGAGGGCATGATTACCTATTAAGCTATGATCAGTTCAAGCCCCCACCAATAGCGACAGGTGCAACCTGCTTACTTTTCAAAGCACTCTGGACCGCATCCGTTCAACACGTGGCCTTACATTCAGGGGTCTTTGTGCATGCTGAGCTATCAAAATGCCCATCTGTAAAGGAGTACACCACACAGGGTCAGGGGAGTACCCAGGCTTTCTCTAACCAGGATCACTTCCTCAAGGGCTCCTGGTCTAGCTAATCAGCCATACAGTTGACAGCGATATCGCTGTGACTCGGAACCCAGATGAGCATATGCTGTATATGTGGTAATGCGATGTAGTCGACAAGCAGCCAAAAAATTCTTCGCCGTTCTCGAACGAACCATAATGGAATAGATATTTACTTCCTTGCAAGGTGTTATGCTAGAGAAGAACCAATCGGAAGTCTCCTGTTTTGCAGCTACCTCAGCTTGGAAAACGCTACAGTTATCCGGTAGCCTAAATTTCAGGTTGATGTAGAGTTCTACGTAGAAGACAGCACCATCTTCCTACGCATTCAGCTTCGATCCATCCATAAATACATTTGCAGGACCAGATCCTAGATATTGCATCCCTTCCAGCCCCCTTTGGGTGGAATGTGGGCGGCGAAAAATCTCTTCGGATCCAAAATCTGGGTGCAATAGTCAGTGGAACTGTCTGTAGTTAGCGAACTGTCGCTTTACTGATGAGCGATGCCGCATATTTAAAGTGGAAGTATTGCTGTGAGGAAGGCTACAGAGCTAGCCTTCACATACAGAGAAAGCAGTTCCACCGTCGACATCTACGTAGATATTTAAGTACCACAGAACCACAAAAAAATCGACGAAAGGTTTTTTTGAACAGGCCAGGTGTTCAATATGTTTTGGGGTCGCTGAATACGAATCTGAAGTGCATTTTGCTCCATCACGTCATGATTTGCCCTAAAATAAAATCCAGGCGGACTTTATGTGATAGGAAATATTTTATATATATTGACTTATTTAATTAAGTCTTGGTAGTCGAAGGTTTATGGGGTCGCTGATTACGAATATGAAGTGAGATTTTCAAAATCCAAGAGGAGAAGTTATTAAAAATGTAATCCAAAATAAAACACTAAATATCTACAAAAGACCTGATCTCAGGGTTATCCTACGAAACAAAAAACGCCGTAAAAATGGGAGTTATGGTGAGTGGCGTGTGTGGGAAATGCAAAGGGATGTGACACATTCCAACACTATATCCTGCTGTATCAAGAACACGTTGAAAACATTCTTTTGACCTATAATTTATAAAGTTGAGGACGTGCCAGTCCTAAGTCTCAAGCTCTCCTTAGATGCACCAACAACATTAACATACTAAATCATGCTTGCATTGTATTTACTTAAAACGTTATTTACATTAGTTATTGATAGAGCCAATCTATATATCTATGGCACATACGCAGCCAGATTAACTTAAATCCACTAATAGGTTTGCACCTATAGTTCCCAGGACAAACAAATGAAATCTCTAAAAGATTTTAATGCATTTCTTATTAAAGTAGGCACAAACTGTGATTAGCCAATAATTCAACCTCCAATTTGAAAATCTGAGAAATCCCCGCCCATTGTAAAGCCAACAATTGATACAGTCTGATAGATTTAAAAGGTCATAAATGTGCTAACATCTATTTTCAGTTTTATATTTATGCATTTCACAGGCATAGTAATATTAATTACTTAATTAATAGAAGATGATAACGTTCATAAAAATAGTCATAAATTTTAATTACATAAGACTTAAGCTGCGAACTTGCGGCTGATTTTTAATATATGTGCCTTAGGTTGCATCACCAAAAAAATTGCGGGTTTTCTGCCGGATTTGTAAAATTTATTATATGTTAAGACTGCAGGTATAATATTTCATACATATTTACATGACGGTACAACACTCTCTATACAAAAAAAAATGGTACTGTTTTTACATTGGAAATATAAAATCTATAATTCTTAAGACTTCCGACAAAATATTTCGAAAAATACTAAGATTAACGTTAGCTAGACCGGTTTGAAAATACCTAAAATAAAAAAAATTATTATTTTTTGTCTAATTCTGGTGAAACAAATTTGAAACATGTTTATGCAGACCTCTTAAGCTTAAACTGTTCTATCGCCTAAAGTGATTTTTTGGGTAAAATTTTTCTTAAAGCTAGTGTTAGTTATAAAAATCGATCGAATTTCGAAGATTTCGAAATATTTTGGCGGAAGCCTTAAAATGTAATAGATTCAATATTTCCAATGCAAATATTACCAGCACCATTTTTTTTTTGCTAGAAGAGTGTTGCACCTTAATGTAAATAAATAAGTTCTCTATTGCTTATCCTATGCTGCGCGAAAGCAAAACATCTTTCGTATTTTTTCAGGTAGAAAATTGAAAAGCATTTATTTATATAAGCACATGCATGTGCATAAGTATGTGTGAGTTCATGTATACATACATACATGCATATGTATATTGCCATTGCCATAGCCGCCATTCGATGCAAATGCAACCTAAATTTATCAAGCGTAAAGAACTTACTTATCGCCAATAAATGTGCATTTGAATTTATTCATTTTGTAAAAGCAGCGCTGCTGCAGCGACAATTAAATGCAACGCCAAGCGACACGCAACGGCATTGCACATCATTGAACTCTTGCACACTCACCGCGCATACAATACAACATAACGAACGCCAAAGCGTCAGCGTTAGCGCCATTCCAGCTAAGGCAGCTATGTAGATATGTTGGTAGTTCGATGCCAGGTGAATATAAATCCGCTTGTTGTTGCTTTGCCTGTTGGAGGTGTCGCTGTCGCTGGGGTACCGGCGGCAAGATGACGACATTAAGCGCGTGCGCTTGCACTGACACACTTGCACACATATGAAAATACACATACACGCATACTTAAAAAAAAAAAAAAAAAGAACAAAAAACAAAAAACTATGAGCCTCGCAAGGTCGCCTCCACCGGGGCGAAAGACGAACGGGGGTGAAAAGGCAGGAGCTGGTGATGTATTGGCAACCGAGAGTGGGGACGTCATAAATCCGTTTGGAAAGCGCCCCAGACTGGCGAGCTCGCCTACAGGACCCTGGTCATCATCTCCAGGCGCGCGTATGGCCCAAACAGAAGATCAACCGACCGCGTGGGTTACTCTGGGAGTTAAAATACGGGAGTTGGTGGAAATGCTGGAAGACGGCAAAAGAAGGTCCATTCACCAACCTATGCGGGATATCATTGCCGAGCTGGCCATACTGTATGGCAAAACAGGGAATGCGCTACCGCGAAACGTGTTGAGTGCCGCTTGCCAAACAACGCCTCAAAAAATCCCTGGGAGCGGTAAACCGAGTAAAACTGGAAAGCAGCCAAGCACTGCGATAGAACGCCAGGAAAAAGCAATGACGCCAGCGAACGTAAGTGAAGAGAAAAACCGATCAGATGGGGCGAATGATGGCAAAGAACCCCAATGGAAGACAGTAGAAGGAAAGAAAAGGTCGAAGCCGAAGCCCAAGTTGCCAAAGCCGGATGCTATAGTAATAAAAAGTCGTGACGGAAGTTCATATGCAGAAATACTGCGAGGTTTAAAAAACGATCCACAACTAAAACATCTGGAAGACGTGGTAACCAAAGTACGCAAAACCGGCAATGGGGACCTACTCCTACAATTGGCCAAACCCACGGATTCGCACACAGTGGAGGTTCAACAAGCTGTCAAGGAAACGCTGGGAGAGAAAGCGACGGTAGAGACCCTGACCGAAAAAACCGCGGTAGAAGTCAAGGACTTAGACGAGCTAATAAGCAAACAAGAGCTCTGTTCTGCCTTAGAAAGTGAGGTCGATGGCAGCAAAATTTCTGTAGAAGCAGTCAAGTCATTAAGAAGCGCGTACAGCGGTACGAAGACAGCAACCCTGCTGCTGCCAGCCGCCATGGCGAGCAAATTGATCGCAGTGGGCAAAGTTCGGGTAGAGTGGGTAATCTATCGAATAAGACTAAAAATGCACCCGACGCAATGTTTCAAATGTTTAGAGTTTGGCCACCTGGCAAGAAACTGTAAAAGCAGTCACGATTCGAAAGGGGCGTGCTTCAATTGCGGTGATATAGGCCATAAAGCCAACGTATGTAAGAAGGAGAAACGGTGCGTAATCTGCTCCAGAAACAAAAAGCCAGACGTAAAGCACAGGACAGGCGGAAAAGACTGCCCGTACTATATAGAGGCGATACAAAAATCCCGGACACCATGAAGGTCGTGCAGCTTAACCTGAACCACTGCAAAGCTGCACAGGAGCTAGTGGAGCAGACGGTGATTGACCACAATGTTGACATAGCGATACTAAGTGAACCATACAAGGTGGGGGATAGTCAGCTATGGGCCCAGGACGATGCCGGTCGAGCAGCGGTGTGGAGCTGCGCCATAACGCCCCTTCATATGGAACAACTCAAGGCAGACGTAGGTTTTGTATGTGTTCGAGTCTCTGGATTAGTTGTATATAGCTGCTACATACCGCCTAGTTTTACCCTCGATGAATTCGAAGCCGTCATGGATAAGCTTACCTTTGATGCCCGGACTAGAGCACCCGTATTAATAGCCGGCGACTTCAATGCTTGGGCCTTGCAATGGGGAAGCCGACGAACTAACGTCAGAGGAAGAGCTCTTCTTGCAGCACTATCGTCTCTGGATGGGGCATTATGCAACTCGGGTACCAAATTTACATTCAGCAAGGATGGGGTGGGGTCCATTATTGACCTCACATTTATCAGCAACAGGCTGTTTCGACACACGTCTTGGGAGGTTAGCGACGAGTACACTCATAGCGACCACATGGCTATCACTTTCTCGATACAAGAGGAGAGAGAGAGCAGAAAAGTCAGTGCAAGAGCAAAAACAGGTTGGAAGGTCAACTCTCTAGACGAAGAGGCGCTAGTAGCCATGATGTCTGGAATTTCGTTACCCTACGGAGCTAGTAACATGACGAACTACCTCATGGCCAAAATCACTCAAGCGTGCGACGCTTCGATGAAGAAAAAATACCCGACCAGCCGACGTGCACCAGTTTATTGGTGGAATGAGCAAATAGCGGACTTGCGACTGCAATGCAACAGAGCGAGAAGAAACTACCAGCGTTCCAGAAGGTCTGAAAGCTTTACCGGCGAACATGCTATATACAGAGCTAAACGCAAGGAGCTTAAACAAGCCATTAAGTTCAGCAAGCGAAAGTGCTTTACTAGCTTGTGTGAAAGCGTCCAAAATGACCCCTGGGGCTTAGCATATAAAGTTGTGACGAAAAGGCTGAAGGCATCGGTTCGACCACAGGTATTATGCCTAAATAAGCTGGAGACGATAATAAAGGCGTTATTCCCAATGCAACCAAGTTTTGTGAGAGAAATCTTTCCTGCTACGATGTTCGAGTTTCCCATGGTGAGCACGGAAGAAGTACTTCTTGCGGCCAAGCGATTTAAAGATAAAAAATCACCGGGGCCGGATGCAATTCCAAATCGTGTCCTCAAGCTTGCTGTAGCTGCGAACCCTAAAGTGTTCGTCGATAGTTTCAACGAATGCTTCAAAGAAGGAGTATTTCCTGATGCATGGAAGCGCCAGCGGCTAGTTCTATTGCCGAAAACTGGGAAGCCACCAGAAGATCCCTCAGCATATCGTCCTATATGCATGTTGGATACGACGGGCAAGTTGTTCGAACGCATAATCAGCGATAGACTGCTAGAAGCAATCGAGGAAAAGGGAGGCCTCTCAGAGACACAGTTCGGCTTCAGAAAGGGGCGGTCAACGGTAGATGCAGCCAGTTTAGTAAAGCAGTTGGCTGAAGATGCAATCAGTGGCGAAAGGTGGAAGGGAGGAGCAAAGGAGTACTGCTTGCTTGTCACCCTCGATGTAAAAAATGCGTTCATTAGAGCAAGTTGGAGACACATAAACGCTGCTCTACGCAGATTCGAGGTACCCGCATACCTTCGCAAGATTGTAGACAACTACCTAGCAAATAGAGTGCTACTGTACAACACGGAGAACGGTGTCAAAGAACATAAAGTCTCGGCTGGAGTACCACAGGGTTCGGTTCTGGGTCCAATACTCTGGAATATCATGTACGATGGTGTACTCCGACTATCCTTGCCAGAACGAGTGAAAATGGTCGGATTTGCTGACGACATAGCGCTAGTGGTGGTAGCGAAGCACCTAGAAGAAATAATTACCGCAGCAAATAGTTCAATCGTCCAGATCCAAGCATGGCTGGCCGAAACAGGACTGGAACTTGCGCACCAAAAAACCGAGACAGTTCTAGTAAGCAGTAGGAAAGTCAGAGAAGTGGCGACTATAAAGGTTGGTCAACAAGAAATTACGTCAAAGGCGGCCCTAAAATACCTAGGCATAATGTTTGATGCGAGGCTTACCTTCAAGACGCACATTGATTATGCTGTCGAAGGTGGCAGGGGCACTAACAAGGGTTATGCTGAACGTAGGAGGCCCGAAACAACAGCGTAGGCAGCTATACGCAAGCGTCGTGCGCAGTGTCCTGCTCTATGGTGCACAAGTCTGGTATGAAGCGTTCAGCAAGACGTCATATGTACGAGAAGCAAGGTCTTTGAACAGATTTTGCGCTATCAAAGTATGCAGTGCATTCCGAACTACGTCCGAAGAAGCAGCGCTAGTGGTGGCAGGACTCTGCCCCATTGACATTCTAGTGGAAGTGACAGGCCCCAGGCCTATAAACCGAACGAGACGCGAAGAGGTGACACAGAGGTGCTTGCAGCAATGGCAAACGAGGTGGGACCGCGCAGCCAGCGGTCGTTGGACGCACCGCCTCATACCCTCGATATCAAGGTGGGTAAGTAGGGAACATGGGGAAGTGGACTTCCATTTGACCCAAATATTGACAGGGCATGGGTGCTTTAAATCATATTTATACCGATTTAAGCACGAAGACGATCCCTTCTGCACCTTCTGTGCAAAGGGTATTATTGAAGACGCTGAACACTGAGGTTTGCAATCGAAAGGGATGACTCGAGCAGGAAGGTGGGGAGGCCACTTACGGTTCATAACCTTGTGGATACTATGCTTGAGTCAGAAGATAACTGGTCCGTTGTTTGCAATTTGGCAAGCACAATTTCATCTAAATTGCGTCGAGCGGAACAACTCCGCAGAATTTCATAGATTGGCAATAGGCCGCTCCCCCTCCGCGAAGTAATACCTTACGGTAGTTCCACGGTGGGAGGGAAACGGAGCAGGGGTGGGTTTTTAGTGCGGTGAGCTGAAAGGCAAGTCCCACACTTTTCGGCTTTCAATGTTTTGTGCCACCTCTACAAAAAAAAAAAAAAAAAAAAAAAAAAAAAAACACGCATGCACACATGCACATTTGTGCTCATTCGCCTACTCACCCACTGGCTGGTCGGTTGGTCGGCTGGCTGGCTACTGGTTGCTGACTGATTGTTGACCTAAAAAGCGGCATTAGTGCATTTCTTCTTGTATTTGCGCAGCTCAGCGATTGTGAGTGCGTGAGTATGTGTGCGATATGTGAGTGAGCGCAAAAACATTTGCCGGTACGCCAAGCGGGCGGAAGTGACAGTTGCAAAGTTGACGCCAACAATTGCCGCTGCCATTTGACAGGCAACCAACGAGAAGCGGTGCCGGCTGACAAGCGCGTCAGTTACCGCTGTTTCGCCGGTGTTGTATTGTTCGTGCATATTTTACATACGTACGTACATACGTATTTGACTTATCTACTATGTACATGTGTTTTTTATTACATGTAGACAATATGCAATAAACTATTCACTTTTTTTATTGCTGCTGCACTATAATCCGTATTCGGCTAAGTTAATTTGTTTTCTAATTTTGTGAGTGACACTTAAATGCGGGGCGTGCTGATGTTTAGCTTACATAGCGGGCATTATCGATTCGCAAACGTCAAGCTGTAAAGTTCTACTTATATTGTGCCTTGATTGGTCTTTGTATTTTGCAAAGTTTATTGTGCTAATTTTGAGTAAAAGTTGCTATAAAAAGTGCCTACGAGCATCTTAGTGTGATAATAACCGAAGCTAAGTGAAAGTTTTGTGATTTTTGTGGTTTTTATTAAATTTAATTAAATTTCACTAGCTTACATCTAATCTTGCCGAGTCATTTGTTGTTATCATTGTTGTTGTTATTCCTTTGTAGTTAACTGAGATCGTTTCTATTTTTGCTCTTTTTGTTTACTTCGTTTAGTATTTCTTGTCACAGCTGCTTGCGCTACGTTTATTAAGTGTCACAATACAGTGATACTCAAACTGTTCGCTACATATATTTTTAAGCTAAATACATCAGCTCCTAAATTGTTCTGTGTGTTGTGTTAAACTTATTTTGCTTGTCTTTTTATTAACATAAGTGTTATTAAATCTTTCAATATGAAGTGTGATCTTGATAACTGCCAAATTAAAAGCGAATCTGAACGCTACTTATCGTGCTGGCTCTGTGATGGTATTTGCCATCTAAAATGTGCTGGCTTGACAGGAAGAATTCTGGACGCTATTAGTGATGGCAAAGGTCTTCGCTGGTCTTGCTTAAAGTGCAGGTCAACCGAAGTTGATCTCTTTAAGTTGTTTAGGCAAACCAGAAATGGGTTTTCTGAGGTAGGGAGAGAGTTGTCGGTACTGACCGAAAAATTTAAACATTATGAAAATGTATTTAAATCTTTTAAATGCTTAGATACCGTACAATCTATGAAGGACATTCATGTGTCAAAACGTAAGCGTCTTCATAGTCCGCCTAATGAAAGGACCGTTCCACGTCAGAACAATCTTCCGAATGACTTAATTAATCTTTCTTCTCCATGTCCACAGACAACGGAGTTATCTTCCTCAAAAGAACATATATCAAAGTCTGCTTCTAATAATAACGACCCTGCAGTATCTTCCCCGTCCAACGTTGAAGTTGTGGCACCGCCATCTAATCTTCCAACGCTTACTCTACCCTCAATTAGTAACTCAGTTACTCAACCCCGTCCGCCGGTAATCGAGTCTGATACTAGGAGACTGGTTGTGGTTCCCCCAAAGAAGTCTATATTTGTATCTAGATTTTCGAGGGATACTTCCGAGGACGATATAAAGTTTTACATCTCGTCCAAAGTTAAAACTGTCAACTTAAGTATCAGAAAATTTAATTTTAAATATGAAAGAAATATTTCTTCATTTAAAATAGACGTAAATTTAGAAAATTTTGACATGCTGCTTAGTAGTTCTTTTTGGCACTCCGGAGCTTTCGTTCGGGAATTTGAGTATAGGCCCAACAAAAATAATAATTTAGCAAATATTCCCCGTCAGAATACAGAACCTAAAAACTGATTACTAAATCTGCTTTAAGTATTTATTATCAAAACGTAAGAGGCATAAATACTAAATTAACGAATTTATATCTTAATGGCCTTGAATGCAATTATAATATAATTTCTTTGACTGAAACTTGGCTCAAACCTCACACTTTTAATTCAGAGATTCTTTCAAATAATTACCATATCTACAGAAAAGATCGGGAGGACAGAGTCGGCGGTGGCGTACTCTTTGCCGTAGACTCTTCAATACCATCTGAAGAAGTTAGTCTTCCACACATCGAATCTGCAGAATTCAAATGCATTCGTGTTCAGGTTGGAAGGGGGTTTACTTACTTAGATCTATGCTATATTCCTCCCCGATCTGACTTATCAGTGTATTCACAACATGTATCTTTACTGAAATCAATTAATTCAATTAAACCCTCTGATTCATTGATTGTGTTGGGTGACTTTAATTTACCAAATGTATCATGGAACATCATTGACAATGATATTGTACCTTTCTCGTCTAGCGCGTGCAACAACGTATTTTTAGAGGAGATGGCTGAACTCTGCCTGAATCAAGTTAATGTACTTCGCAATAAGTTTGGCAAAGTATTAGATCTTGTTTATGTTGATGATGCATCTAAGTCGGCTGTAAATAAATGTGACCCACTAGTTTTGCCCGAAGATGTCTACCACCCTGCTATTGAGATATCTTACGAAATTATAAACGATGGTCAAAATTGCGATGTCCAAACATACGAACCAAATATTCGCTTTGATTTTTCGAAAGCCAACTTTAAAAAACTGAATAAAGAATTGTCTAAATTGTCGTGGCCTATATACAAAGAAAAAGTTGAGCAAAGCGTTGCACATTTGAATTGTACTGTACATAGATTATTTGAAAAGTATGTACCTAAACGCATGTGTGTTCCTGAAGAACAAACACAGTTATGGTTCACTAAAGAACTGGCGTGCTGTTTTGGACTCGGCCAAAATCGCTTAGGCGGTTACAGTGCCAAATAAGAAGAAGAAGAAGAAATCATTTTATGATTTCGTAAACTCCAAGCGAAATGTACGGGGGTTTCCTTCCGCCATGAAGTATCAAAATACCGTCTCTGGTGATAATCAAACAATTTCTAACATGTTCGCTCAGTTTTTTAAATCCAATTATTCCACTAACTCCCAAGCATACTTTGACTATCCTTTTAAACTAAGTCCAATTAACTCAATACATAACCCTATAATATCTCCCGATGATGTTTTAGTTTAGTTTATAAAAGCGGTAGCAGGTCTTCAGTGGAGAACTACCGGGGCATAGCTAAGCTTGCTGCTATTCCTAAATTATTTGAAGCAATTATAACAAATCGGTTGACGCATTCTATCACTCAAGCATTTCATACAGTCAACATGGATTTTGCAAGGGCAATCAACTTCTACAAATTTACTTGAATTAACATCCTATATCTCAAAAGCATTTAGTGAGAGCAAACTGTTGATGTTATATATACTGATTTCAGTAAAGCATTTGACAAAGTGTGCCACTCGTTGCTCATCTATAAACTTGATCTTCTTGGTCTTCCACCTAATTTTCTACGTTGGATCTCTTCATACCTCTATGATAGATCACAAAGGGTATTGTTTAAAAATACTATCTCTGCCGTCATTGATGTTACTTCAGGAGTCCCTCAGGGTAGCCACCTAGGCCCGATTCTGTTCTTGCTTTTTATAAACGATATTTCTACAGATATAAAATTCTCCAAAATTTTAATGTATGCAGATGATGTAAAACTTTATAAATCGTACGTTTCAATTGAAGAAAGGTCTTTGCTACAATCAGACTTAAACAGCATGGCTTACTGGTGTAAAGTAAATCCTATGCTTCTAAATCTTAAGAAATGTAAAGTAATGTGCTTCTCGCGAAGAGCTGTTCTGCCAGTTTCTTATATAATAGGTAACCATAACCTGGAATAGGTATACAATTTTGTGGACCTTGGTATCACAATGGATCCTAAGCTTAATTTTAATCTTCACATTAATGTGACAGTCAACAAGGCTAAAGGTGTACTTGCATTTGTGAAACGATGGTCAAAAGAATTTAGTGACCCTTCCCAGCAAAAACTCGGTAATCGCTTTTAGTGGTAACGTGTTCTAGAAGGCATAGCGTTATAATGCCTTCGAATTTTTCCGCTTCTTTTAGGCATTGCCGGTAATGCAAAGTAGAATGTCCAACAATATTTTATTTATTTCGCTTCTTTGTTTGATTTCGGGGAATGCAAAGTAGAATGTCCTATAATATTTCTTTTTTAATTCGTTTCTTTGCTTCATTTCCGGAAATGCAAAGTAGAATGCCCTACAATATTTTATTTGTCTCGCTTCTTTGCTTCATTTCAGGGAATGCAAAGTAGAATGTCCTACAATATTTTTTTTATTTCGCTTCTTTGCTTCATTTCGGAGAATGCAAAGTAGAATGCTGCATCGTAGTCAGCTGAAAAATAGAATGAATACCCAAAAGTTATTTTTCTACCGTTACTTTCTGTGGAAATTTGTCTCGCATAAAAATCATGTTTTGCTTTGTTCAATTTGCAGCGAAGCTGAAGTCAGTCAATGAAGTGAAGTACAAGAGTGAGGAAGTACACTTTTAAGCTTAGTTAAATATGTATGTATGTACATACCGATTTTTAAGAAAATCTAAATACCTAAATAAATACATATGTATGTATAAAAGCTGATTTATAAAAATTTTAATTAATTTTAATCTTTTAAGACATTTTCTGATTTCAATTTAATATAAATAATTATGTACTTATCTAGGCATTCTACATTAGTTTCTCTGTAAGGCATTCTTTGTTCGCTTCTCTGGATTCTGTTTATCCATGCGTTCTCCCTTCGTTTGAAGGTAATGCTGCGGGTAAGGGCTTACCTCCAATGACATGCCCATGTTAAAATAAGGCCTTCTTGAAGCGAAAGGGTAAGCGATTCCCATCGCCTAGCTCGTTTCCACTTTCGTTTCTGTGGTAATCGTGTTTTTTGCTGGGTTATATCACTAAAACCCTGTTTACAACATTAGTTAGGCCGATTCTGGAATAAGGCGCGGTGGTTTGGAATCCAAGGTATCAAATTTACTCAGACAAGATAGAATCAATTCAAAAACAATTCCTGCTTTTTGCTTTAAGAAATTTCCGATGGGATTCTCAATATATTCTTCCACCTTATACGAGTCGCTTAGAACTTATTAACCTTCCTACACTTGCCAGTCGCAGGGAAATGCTTGGTATAATTTTTATGGTTAAATTACTGACAGGCTCAGTTTCAAGTCCGTCTCTTCTGGATGTAAGCTTTAATGTTCCCTCACGCGTATCAAGACACTTTTGTCCCATATTTCTGAAAGCTTGTAAAACCAATTTTGAATTGCATGACCCACTCCGTTGCTTATGCCAGGATTTTGACTCTCATTCCAGCACGTTTGATATATCAGATCCGCTTTTCAGCATTAAGAAAGCGATACTCTCCTCTCTCAATAAGTGAATTATTGACATAAATACATAAAATCAGCTGATGAATTTAGTTCTGTAGCTGAACAGTTTTAGATCTCGACACTTAACAAACTCCTGCCTATCGTTACTCGGCACAAAAATTTAAAATATTGGTTCCGTACGTCATGCGGACTGCGCCCCTCGTGCGGATGGGCGGGAATGGAGGGTAAAAACCGTTGGGATATTATTATTATTATTATCCTTTGTTTTTGCGATTGTTGTTGCGTATCTTAACTGTGGAGTAAATTATTGCTCTAAAATACAAAACAAAAAAATGTTTATTTGCCAATCGAATAGCGGGTAATATGCAGCAGTGGCACCGTTAAGAATGCACCGAAATCTCATTTGCAATTCAATGGATTTTCATGTTTTACTGACTCCAATTTTTATTTGTCACGTTTTGTCTGGAAGATATATATTATGTAGATATAATACAGAAGACAATTTCGTAGTTTAATTTGTGTTGAATATGAAATTATTAGCAACAAATGGTTAATGCGAAAAAAAACTAATATTTTTTAATATCTGTGATAACTCAAAGTCTATACATATGTAAATATATTTATTACCTGTGGTTTTGGAAAGATAGAAAATTTAATATGCCAGTTGAATGTGCTAAGAGATGTGGGTTATACATATACATAACGATTACATTCCGGTTCCCGAATAAATATCTAATATTATATATATATGTTTGTGCACTTATACAAATAAAAAACTATTTCTTTGAAGAATGAGTTCGCATCAACTATTTTTGGAATTGTAAGTGTTATTCTGAAGAATAACACTTTTTGCATATTACATTTTTCTAAAATACTAGCAAATAACCGAAATTTTAACTAACGCACCAATTCAAAAAAAATAAAAATGATTTTAAGTGCTTTATAAATCGAAAGCTTTTATGAAAATTTAATGGCCTTATTCAAAGAAAATAAAGTAATATTTTGCAAAGCTACTTTATGTTTTATGAATAAGGCTATAACTGTATAAAGTTAATTAAATCTAAGCATTTTATTTTTACTGAATGAGGCCATATTTGATAACAACATGCGAAAAAAAATAAATATAAATTCGAAACACATGAAGAAATCAGTATAGGCCAAATATAGTAAAAATGCACGTTTTTTTCTCTGACGTCAGGATTTTTTAAAAGGACTTTTTAGTTTAAAAGATATGAATAATTCAAAAAATTATTAAAAATTGCTGTACAAAGTAGAATTATTTTTAAGGTACCAAATGAAAGAGAAAGTTCTGTAAAAATTAAAAAAAAAAAAAATGTTTTGATTCACAAAGATGAATAGGTATTGAAAATGCTTTTTATTTTTTCTTTTTAAGCTAATGAAGTTAGAAGGACGAAATTCGAGTACATGGTCGAGTTTTTATTATTCTTTCAAAAATAAGTATTGCAAAATTTCAAGGATATTCAATGATAGAATTTTAAAAGTTAATTCTCAAAACCTACTCGTCCTTATGCCTGAAAAGTGTATCAGGCCGTAGTCCTACAGGATTTTCGCTTTTAACCCATAATCTGTTTATACATTGCATTGAATTTTTAAAAAATTTTTTTAAATAATCATATTTTTAACCGAATTTACAAAAAAGGAGAAGGTAATTAATAGGTCGGAATATCATCTTTATATTTTTTTTCATTTTATTTATTTTTTGCATGTTTGTTACCGCATAACTTTGGACCACATTAACCGATTTCTATAATTCTTTTTTTTAAGAAATATGTTATCTCACAGTTGGCCCCATAGTAATCTAAAATTTTTATATGAGAATTGAAGTCGGTTTTGTTTTTTGCTTAAAAATTACTTGTTAAACTTTCAAAGTCGTTTTGAAAAACACTCTGATGTTAGAGAAAAACACTTAGAACCCAATTGCACTATATTTTGCCCGTAGTTTCGTGGTTGTTTGTGTGTAAATTAGCTTCCTTAAACAAAATTTTCTAATATTCGGATTTTGAATACGTAGCAACCTTTTAAACATTTTGTCTAGCAAAGCTTACTCAAACATTTTTCATTTCACACCAATCATGTAGTATTTCATTTAGTTCTAATATTTTAAGTTTTTGCTATTTAGTAAGGTGACAGCTCATTTGAAAATATTTCTAAATAAAAGATTTCTCAAATACCTTTCGTTCGACACCCATATTGTAATATTTTTTTTTATCTTATCAATTAATATAATTTACATTTTTCAAACAGCTGGCAACCCTGCTCAAAAATATTTTTGGCTGCAAGCTGTCTCAAATTTTTTTTCGCTTGATACCCATATCTTAATATTTGATTTATCTTATGATTGAATAAATTTAGAATTTTCAAACAGATGGCACCCTCCTTGAAAACATTCTTGGCTGTAAGCCTTCTTAAATCTCTTTTTTTACGCCGGATGTTATCAACTTAATTAAACTAAAATTTTCCAACTGTTAGCAACTTTCAAATTTTTTTTTAAGTATCCGGCCACAAAATTATTGAAATCGGTCCAGTAGTTTTCGATTTTTGCCAGCCGAGTAAACGTACTTTAAACTTTCATACGCGATGTGCGAATGAAAAAACGGCAACAGTTTTGTTTATATAAAATAGATAAAACTGTCAATTACATACCATTAATAATGTCGCAAGTTTACTTTAATACACAAATATACGTACGTAGATAGTTTTAAAAATGTACGCATAAGTAGAAGATGCTTACCTGAAAAGAAAAATAATGAAAAAGTAATTAGAAATTAATTTAACAAAATTTTTTAATTTTAACATGTAATAATTTTTCATTAGAGTACCTGAAAGAAATATTGGTTGCAGAAAACGTTCCTAGAGGAAGAGATATTTTAAACAGCTTTCAAACCGGAGGCAGTTTCAATTTATCGCATACAAAATTTATATGTTATCCTGTCAATTATCACCTGCCAGTAGGCAGCGGTTAAATTTTGTGAAAGGTGCATCTTTACTTTGTATTTAACAGCAAATGAAAAAATTCGTTATTTGACAACATACAGGGTGTCCCAGAAGTAACGTGCCAAACTTTAGGGCAAGGTAGGTGGGGGGGTGAGCTCACTGATAAACAAAAAATTTTCAGGTACCGTTTTTGAAATATTTACATTTTTTCGAATTTAAAAAAAATCGTGCCTTTTCATGTGTTTTCTTTAACTGCAACTACAAACCGGGCAATACTTAGTAAATTTTTTATGTAAAATACTTCCAGATAGTTGCCTCTCCATACTCAAATGCAATGTAGTTAAAATAAATTAAGGAACCATCATAAAA
>NW_023458555.1:47735810-47749367 GCF_013731165.1 Rhagoletis pomonella
GAATAATTCATATGCCGTTTTGAATGAATTCATGCAGCCCTCTAATATGAATCGATCATGGGAGAGCGATTAATTTTTGAATGACTTCTTTCCATATCGAGTATTTTGATTTCGATCTTGCATTTCTAATGCATACATACATATCAGGTAGCATAAAGCATCTTTGCTTTAATAATAAATAAAAGGTAATGGCTAATTTTTATATTAAAAAAATTAAGATTTTCAGCGCATTTCACCTAATGACTTACGCACACAAAATTCTTTGATGTGTAAATAGCAGTAAAGTAATCATCCAAAATCCCCGGACTATTCGAAGAAATCCGGAAAGTACTTTGTACGCCAAGCAAATGTGTTTATGATGCAAATTAGTGCTTACTATTGGTGGTAAAGGTAAATGCTTCTGAAACGTACAG
Organism: Rhagoletis pomonella; assembly: GCF_013731165.1. Lineage (NCBI taxonomy): Eukaryota > Metazoa > Arthropoda > Insecta > Diptera > Tephritidae > Rhagoletis > Rhagoletis pomonella. Next base: position 47,736,224 of record NW_023458555.1, read on the forward strand.
TAGTGTACAAATATCAGAATTCAGAAAATCAATCATCATTAATATTCTTATTTACCAAAGAAATTTTTGAGTTACCACTAGGGATGCAAATTTTGAGCAGTAACATCGATACTTCGATGTTTCGATGCATCGGAGAAAAGAACATCGAGGCTAAAATACATCGCCAGAGAGACATCGATATATCGATGGTTTCCGATGTTTTTTGCAATTTGTTAATTTCTAGTTAAATTTAAAGAAATATTGAATACTTTAATAATTATGAATGTATTTTCCTCTATTATTAGAAAATGCATACCATCGTAAGTTCGTTCGGGCCTAAAGATCCTAGGCCTGATATTGTTGAAATTCTAAGGGGTGTTTGGTTCTGTTTTAAGGGCTAGGTTATTAGCATTCAGAATGAATCCAACAATTTTATTGAGCTTGGGCCGTTTTTTATGATAAATGTTGTGGAAAAGCAACAATATTATTTGGGAGATCACCACATCTACTAATCAGACTTCTTCAACCACTGATTAGTGAATTAATTATACATGTTATGTATAATATTTCAACGCATTTAGGGAATGAATGATATTTGAAATATCTTTTGTCCAGGAGTAATAATTTTGAGGAGGGTTGCCATCTGTCTAAAATTTAAATCCTATATACAGTGGTGGAAAAAATAATAGAAACAAAAAATGCTGGCAAGTTTTGGATATTTTTCTTTTGTTTATGTAAAGTTTCTTAATTTTTTTTAATAAAGTCTAATGGCCTTAATCATAAAAAATAAAGTAGGTTTAAAGAGCTTTATAAATTGACGTTTTCATACATTTTTCAATTTATAAACCTTTTATAAAGCTTCTCTATTTTTTATGAATAAGGCCATTAGTCATTAAATCAGCATTTTAAAATTTAAAAATTAAAAATTTGTAGAAAAAAATTTCAATTCAAAAAAATTCGTTATAAAATGTTTTCCTTTTTAATCAAAATAATACCAGATATGCAGTTTATAGCCCATTTAAATTTATTATTATATTGTGCAACTTACATCAAAAAATGGATTTTACTCAATCGTTGTATGGAAGAAAATGCGCAATTGGAATTTTGTATAAAAATACAAAAAATAAATTTTTTTGGTTCTATTTCTTTGAAGATAGTTCGAACTTTTCGACATTGAACCATTATGCCATCTCATACATAGGAAGCGAACTTAAGCTCAGACTCGATTCTCTCTACAAATTTTCGAGTTTGAGCTCACATCAGTGTAAAAATGGAGTCGGAGCTTAAGTCGCAATCCACAAATATTTATTGGCAATTAGCTGCTCACAAAGCCTCCGAGTTAATGAACAGATTCGAATGCATTAGTTGGGAATCCACGCAGAACGAACTAAGGAACGAATACTACACTCAGCTGCAGGGGAATGGGGGAAATGTTGAAATGTTCAATGTTCAAATGTTGAACCAAAAGGTTTAAATAAAAAAATGCGTTAAGGTGGGACGAAGTTCACCGGGTCTGCTAGTACTAATATTTTAGTTACAAAACTAAGCTGAACTAACTTAAACACTAAAAAAAAAAATAAAATAAATGAAAACCAAAGAAGTTGAGCAACTTCAGACCAGCTGTGCGGATAAAGTAATGCTTTCTGGAGTTCTTAAATCTAAGTGAATAGGTATTTTCGAAACTTTTCAATAAAAGATACGGCAATGAATAAAAGTAACTTTGAATTCACGTTCACATAATCTTATGAAGCTTCAAAACAATTAACTACGCACTGATCAGCTAAGAAAAATATTTCTTCCAGCAAATTGTTCAAACTGTTCGCATGCCTCCAAATTTGTAAATTTTACTGACCAGTTAATCAAGAATGCAAAAAAAAAACTACAACTCATAAGAAGGGATAAAGAGAAACATGGAGTGGAAAGTAAAAAAAAAAAAAAAAAAAAAAAAGAAAATGAGGAAATTATTTCTTATACGAAATTGAAAAGCAACACCAAAAAGTACCAACAGCTTACACTGCGGAAGGTCGCTGCCCAAAAAGAACCAGCTAAAGAATGCAAATAGATAATAAATTGTAATAGCTGGAAAAGCAGTCAAAACACCTGGAAAAGAAAAACTAGCAAACAATCAATGAAGGAAATTGGCCAATAACATGTGTGGAGAAACCTGTTGGCCACTTCAGATGGACAATCAGCCATCAACGTGCAGGGTTTTTCTTTCGTACAGAAAACTGTGCTATTTTTTCCGTTGTCATGTGTTATTTTCCTTTGTTTTCTTCGCTCTTTGGTATTTTATTTTCCTTGCTTTTCTAACAAATATTTGATGGCGACACAGTTACCAAAAGCATAAACTTCACGCTTTCAACGTTGCAAATTTTCTATGCAAAAGGAGTGGACCAGGCTACTGGGAAAAGCACTACAGTGTATATGTACAAAGATGTCCATATGTAAATATGTACAAATGTCTGTAGTGTGATGTGATGTGCTGTTACTGGACTGTCTGTCGTTGGCACAGCAAGGTGATATGACTTGGCTAAACAACAAACTGGAAATTCATAGAAAAAAGTAGTAGCAGTTGAAAGCAAAATAAATTATGACGAATGGCTGCTATTAGTTGTTATTGCACAAGTGAATTTATGGTCATAAATGGGAAAAGGGTGTCATCGTAAATTCGAATGACAAATCGCAGCATTTAGCATTATTGCATATGAAAACACCGAGTAGACGAATGAATAATTATTTTACATCTTTCCTTTGCTGTTATGTGTATTTAATTATGCATATATTTTGCTTTGAGGCACTTTTAGGTATTCCTTTACAAACATAAAATAAAGAATAATCAAGGCATTAACCAACTGAGCCATTTCTGCCAAAGTGGCGTAGAAGCGTGTTCGGGTCACCTAAACCACAGGTCTCCTTAATTAATTTCTGCTTCATCTCATGACGGCAGCTACTGCAGAGAGAACGCAGTGGTATTCGCCATTGGTACATCATCGGTGTAAGAGCATACCGCCTTGATGTGATGCCGCTAAAGCTGTTACTGCACGCCTTTTCACAATCAAACTGGAAAACAAAAAAAATGTCTCATCTTTTTAAGGCATGGCTAAGTTCGCGAACTAAGCAAAGGGTGAGGTTAAGATTGTCCAGTGTCGCTAATGCTGCACGAAATTTCCGTCAACCGCTGCTTCAACTACTTTGGATTTGTTATTGCCTACAAAGCTTTTTGTCTATTGAAGAAGATTTTGATTATTTTGACATATAACGGGTGATTTTTTAAGAGCTTGATAACTTTTTTTTAAAAAAAAAACGCATAAAATTTGCAAAATCTCATCGGTTCTTTATTTGAAACGTTAGATTGGTCCATGACATTTACTTTTTGAAGATAATTTCATTTAAATGTTGACCGCGGCTGCGTCTTAGGTGGTCCATTCGGAAAGTCCAATTTTGGGCAACTTTTTCGAGCATTTCGGCCGGAATAGCCCGAATTTCTTCGGAAATGTTGTCTTCCAAAGCTGGAATAGTTGCTGGCTTATTTCTGTAGACTTTAGACTTGACGTAGCCCCACAAAAAATAGTCTAAAGGCGTCAAATCGCATGATCTTGGTGGCCAACTTACCGGTCCATTTCTTGAGATGAATTGTTCTCCGAAGTTTTCCCTCATAGAATCGCGAGCTGTGTGGCATGTAGCGCCATCTTGTTGAAACCACATGTCAACCAAGTTCAGTTCTTCCATTTTTGGCAACAAAAAGTTTGTTAGCATCGAACGATAGCGATCGCCATTCACCGTAACGTTGCGTCCAACAGCATCTTTGAAAAAATACGGTCCAATGATTCCACCAGCGTACAAACCACACCAAACAGTGCATTTTTCGGGATGCATGGGCAGTTCTTGAACGGCTTCTGGTTGCTCTTCACTCCAAATGCGGCAATTTTGCTTATTTACGAAGCCATTCAACCAGAAATGAGCCTCATCGCTGAACAAAATTTGTCGAAACACATTTCGAACCGAACACTGATTTTGGTAATAAAATTCAATGATTTGCAAGCGTTGCTCGTTAGTAAGTCTATTCATGATGAAATGTCAAAGCATACTGAGCATCTTTCTCTTTGACACCATGTCTGAAATCCCACGTGATCTGTCAAATACTAATGCATGAAAATCCTAACCTCAAAAAAATCACCCGTTATATGCCATATGCAGTTGTATGGAATACCAAAGGACTCTCTGATCTGGAGGTGCTCTGAGTAGAGACTGGCGCCGATTGATACCGTAGAGGATATGATATTTATAACAAAAATAATAATTTAACTGTCAAAATGGAATTTAGATTTTTCCGATTAAATTTAATCCTTACTTTATGATTTTCATTTTTTTATCACAAAATAATCAAAATCTTTGAATTTTTTTCTGTTATTACGTAATTGTTATTTTCAGATCACAAACGGGCGGACGGACAGACAGACAGTCACCGCTTAATCGATTTCTCTTTTCATTCTGATCATTTACGTATATATTTGTCTATATCTATCTCGATTCGTTTTGCCTGTTACAAACAACCGTTATGTGAACAAAGTTATAATACCCTTGTGCACAAGTGCACTCGAGTACAAAAATGGTTTTTTTAAGTTTTTGGAATTTTGAAAAAGAAACCACTATGGGCCAGGTTCACAGTAATGTGGTTAGGGCTATGTAGGGTGTGGATATCATATTGATACAAAAAAGAGACGCCATTTCTTTTTAAAGTTTAGAATTTAATTTTCCACTAGGGGTTGGGAGAGTAGTTCGCTTACTTGCTTCATTTGATGGCACATTACGATACGATACGATACGATATAATAAACATCAATATTTGCTTGGTTGAATTAGTAACCTTTATAGCTTGAAGTCGATCCCCTATCAGCGAAGCATTTTGAAAATATATAGAAAGTATATTCTGCCATAAAACACGGCTCTTAAACAAACACTTGCTGTACAGGGTGGAGTAAAATTCATAGCTCTCTACATTTGTGTGATGCGCACCAATAATGAAAAATGTGCCTAAAATGGGTGAAAATTACAATTTTAATCAGGAATTAATTTAGTTATGAATAAAAGTCTCTTTTACAGCCGTAATTTTTAAGAGTATGTCAAAACAGCAGTAGCAATAAATAAATAAAATGTGTATCTGTTAAAAAAATGTGTGTATATGAATGAGAGCTGAATAATGCGCAAAAAAAACATTTTATTTGTTCGTTTTTGAAACAATTAAAAATGCAATTGAGTTGTGTAATAAAAGCTTATAATTAGATTTAAAAACAATAGAAAAAGGCGCCATGAATGCATAATATGAAGAGTATAACAAAGAGTGTACCATAAAAGTATACAATTAAACACAAAGAGAAAATTGAATGAGTTCAGTTTTAAAGGAGAACTTGAAAACTAACACTGGTAAGCAAAATTTTGTGTCAAAGCTGCTGAGAGCTTATTACTTTAAGTTTTTGTATCCTGCAGAATCAAAATCTGAAAATAAGGTTATCCAAGTAACTGGAGAGCTTTTTGTGCGAAAAATAGATATCGATGTGGTGGTCAATGTCTGCTTTCGTGATCTGATAATCGCAACTTCTGAGTTACAACCCGACTCTGACCAGAATGGTAGCATAGTCCCTGCCAGTTGCTCGCAACCTAACCGGGGAACTGTAATCCCAAGCTTTTATAATTGTTTTGGATAACTTAAGATTTCCAGCCTTGAGCGGTGGGGTTCGACAATTGCCTATTCCTTTGCCTTTCTACCCATTGACCATCGAGATGAACGAAATCCATACTGAGGGTTAACTCGGGTAGACATCTTCCTTATTTCAGCTATTGATGCCACTTCTACTCAGCACACTGCCGATGCAGAGAAGATGAACGAGTCGTAGCATACAGCAACCTTCGAATCGCGAATTGGAACCAATTGAACATTGTCGAACTCGAATTCCACATCCGAGTATGATACCTTATTTATAGGCCACTGCTGGTTCCAGCTCCCAATGACTTAACACAAGGTTGTCTCAATTGACTTATGCCTGCAGTAAATATGTGTTGTAAATCACTGTAGTTATAGTAAGTAAGGTAGGGAGTGACTTGTAGACACAAAACTCCTTCCTTCACCTTGAGGAGAAATATGTCGAAATTAGTTTACACTCTTAGCTCCCTCCATGGCTAGTCTTTATATTTAATCAGGATACGTACCCTGTAAATTGTCGTTAATCAGTAAATGATTCCGTCCGCACGTGGAGATATATAGGGTCGACGAAGGACCCTTGGGAAGGTATCCTTTCAATCATTGGAATTCTAGCCGCCTTCTTAGCCTTACCTTATGCTTCCCGTTCCCCCGTATTTTTGCCGAATTTCCCTACATTAAAAACTTCTTGCTTTAAGAAAAAAGTTAGATAATTTCTTCAAGCAGAGGCTTATTTGATTTTTGGCATGTTAGCGAATTGAATTGATTGAACAGAAAAAGTATTTTTTAAACAAATCTGAAATGAAATTACTTTGAACGATTGTAAGAAATTTGATTCAAACTGAACTTGAACTTGAAAATACTTTTACATGTTCTAGTTGTACATAAGTGAGTGTCCAAAATGCTTGCTATTGTTTGTTAAGTTCGATTCCCGCCTGAAGCAACAAACAATTTTTGATTTTTGAAAGAATGAAAGGGTATTCAAGAAAAAATATTTCCATGTAAATAAAACTACTTTTGTTTCTGCACTATTTAAACGCAAATGTTGTTCTAAAAAAGTTTATTTGAAGAGCAGATACATTTTAAAAGCTATTTACTTGAGAAACTGGCGCAAAATTATATGGCTTATTTTTTTCTCAGTGTACCTGTTGTACTGTGCAGTTTTAGCTCTGCCGTCTTTCGTTTTGTTGAGGCTTTGGGGATGTAACTTACGGTATTTGTTATAATACATATCATATTTTGATACGGTAAATCACGGCGTTTATCTATTTGACTTAGAATAGTAAATTTCCCTTGTTCTACTCTTTATTTCCATTATAAAAGCATTCCTTCGCTTATAAGTGCATTCACTGACTCATTGCCGTATACAGTTAGTATGTCTCAATGATTTGTGTGACCTATGTATATCAGGGTAACATTGAATCAGAAATTGAGTTTCTCTTCCTCTGAAGGAACTTTATTATGTAGGTGACACCAAATTGAGAGAGAGGAGGGGGTCTGAATTGCCACTTAGCTTCAGAAGTTAATATTCAATTAAAATCTAGCCCTGCGGTCCTTGAATTTTGTTTGTGGTCTGTGACTGACCAAGATTTGGTATGATATTCCTAGTCGGTGGGCAACGCTTTTATTTTGAACTAGATTTTCCTCACCCGCTCCGCTGAGTGTATGAAATTTTTGTGTTTATATTAAGAGTAATTTTTTCAATACTCAAATCAACTTACTTAAGCTAGCCAAAACCATAGGAATATTTCAAAAATTTGTTAACCCCCTTCCAAATATTTTCAAACTAAAACCTTCTTAATTCTCTTTCTTTTGATTCATTTTCAATTGCCTTATACCCCGAATTCAAGCCCAGATTGAGTTTTTAAACAGGTGGCATCCTACTATATGTAGTTTGGAAAGGAAGCCTTTTTAAAACCAATAAAAATAAATAATTAAACCTGTCCTCGTCTTTCTCTCCGTTTCGTAAAAAATTTATTTCATATGAATATTTTTCTTATATACTATTACTTACTTATACTATTAAAGAATTTCCCAATTAAACCCCCAGCAGTTATCGTTTTCAAGTTCAACAGTTTTTATTCGTTCTTCAACTTTAATTTTACAACCGTTATTCCATTAAAAATTCCATGCATATGATGGCTCAGCGGAAATAGAAAATAATTGCATACATTTGTAAAACATTTACACATTTCGAGCCTCTGGTCATCCGCGTTGCATTCTACCCAAACCAAACCGGCCCTACGAGCGCAAAGTCATTGGCGCGGCTTTACTCGAACTTTGATTAATGTTCGTGCGTTGAAAGTTTGTGTTATGCATTTGTGTACAAATGCATTTATCACACTTTTGCTTATACAAATGCATGTACAGACATTAGGGTGCCTCACAAAAAAAAAATATTGGTTTCCAACGGAGTTATAAAACTTATACTTTACTTCATAAAAAATAAAGAAGCAGTTAAAGCTTTAAAACTCGAAATTTTGTATGAAAATGTCACTTTATCGAACTCTATAAACCTTTTTTTATGAATAAGGCCGTAAGACTTTCGCCAACATATTTCGGAAAAATATTAAGATTTACTGCGAATCGTGTTATTTTGATTGCGGTGATACAATTTTGAAATATTTTTATACAGACATTCTAAACTTTAAGTCTGCTATCAACTGATGTGCTTTTTTGGAAAAAAAGTATTTTTAAAACTAATTTTATATATGTATTTAATGATAATAATATAAAAACTGGAGTTTTAGAGATATTTTCAAATCGGTACAGCTCACGTAAATCTTAATAATTTGCTATATTCTCAAAGTTACCAATGAAAAAACACTAAATTTTTTTTTATCCATATGTATGTACATATACAACTGCATATAAAAGTTCTTGTAAGTAAGAAAACTGTTATTAAATAAATTTTGCTTTAGGCGAAAGTGGAGCAAATGAGAATAACTAAAAGAGCCAGCAGCTCTTCTGGGGCATTTAAACATTAATCATTTTAACAAATTTGTAAATATGTAACTGCCCATGAAATACGCCCATTTTTAATTGTTTTCAAATTATGTAACTTAAATGATCGTTTACAGGTTTTGTTTTTCGCCAATATTTTATGATTGCTTTGGTGATGTTGCATTCGTATTTATGAAAAACCGGTCATAAATATTGAGTACTGTTCTTTAGTTTACTTTAGCTCACAATAAGTGGAGGCTGGTAAATACATATACTTGTAAAATTATGAGTTCAAAGGGCATCTTGGAAGTTTCTTAGCTGTGGCACCGCAACGCAGGCTAATAAATCTAAAAAAAATATTTCTAAATACAATATCTATCATATAATGTGCCTTATCCTGAGTTTCGCCCGAAAAAAATTCACCCGAAAATTTTTCATGCGTCCATAGTAAATACATGGAAACGAAAAGTGAAAAGTGAACCGGTTCGGCGAAAATGAAACTCATGATAAGGCTGATTTATACAAAGTTTTCAACTGGTAAGAAAAATATTTTATTTCCTTGCATTGAAATATGTATCTCATTAAAGGTTGCCGTAAGTCTATAAATTTATTTTCGTCCTCAGCATAGAGTTTTCCTTTTCCCAAATCGCTTTAGAGGAAATATATGTATGTGCGCCCAGTTTTGTCAGGTTTTTCCAAATCTGTTATTCAAACGACTTTCGTAAGTGAGTAAATGGTCACAGGGGTTCTTAAAAATAATTCTTGAACGATTTTACTAAGGGCAGCCCAGAAACGTATCCTAAAATTTTGCTCAACTTTATATTTACGCCTTGTAATTCAAAAATTTCATGTCATCAACATGTATGTATGTATATGTATACGGCAGTCTGGTGCTATGTTTCACCTATGACCAGATTCCTGAAGGGTGCAGATACAATTTCCTCTGTCGTTCCGATCTTCGATTGGGGCCTCCTTCGAAGTGACTACTTACTAACCTTATTAAAAAGGTCATACATTTTTCAGCTTCGAATTTGTTGCGAAGGACGCGAGGGCCATAATGGCCGCCCGGCTGCTCGGGAAATTGACGTCATGCTCTGAAGACACCATGAAGGCGTAGAATTATCACTTATTGAGTCTACTGTACCACTCCTTTCAATCCCAGAGACATGCGCGGAATGAAGTTGTTAATTGTGTCATAATTTTCTCTAAACTGTGGTTGTAAGGCACCACGCTATTGTTGTCCAATGAAGCTATAGCGGCGCAACAGCCAGGAAGGTATAGCTTTAGCATCTTTCTTAAGGTTTACCGTGCATAATCTCCCGTAAGGGATGTTGGAGAAGAGTACTCTTTCGAAAGAATTCTTCAATTTAGATGGGTGATTTAATTGAAGGGGAAATAATTCTTAAGATTTCTTACTACGGTCTTTAAAATTAATTTTTTAAAGCCCCGCAAAAAAGCCATATATTGGCCCCGCAAAAAGCCATATATTGCCAAAGTGGATGCAAAGTTTTAAACTTTTAGGATATTAATGGTAAATTTGTTTACCAGATCTGTTTGTACCTCAGGAGGTCATTACGATTCGTTCACCTTTCGATCACGAGCCAGCCAGACACATATCTATTTAATTATCTGCACACTAATCTTTTAAAAGTCACTCAGTGGTTTTGTTGTTTTTTTTTTTAGTCTTCTTCCGCAGTCACCAGCTGCCGCTTCGTTTGTGCTTATTGTCTCTATATCTATGCCGTCACTTAGCGGCCTGCAATCCGTCAGTCAGTCAGTCAGTTGAAGAGGTCATTGACTGTAGTGGAATGGATGCGCAGCGAGCCAAACTGAAACTGACACTAGTAATTTGGGAGTGAAAAAATCGTTTACAGAAACAAAAAAAAAAATAAGAAGGCCAATAAAAATAAGAAAAAAAATTGCTAAGATAGTTAAGCTATGCAAACAATTTAGTGAGCGAAAAAGTTTTTTTTAAGTAACAGCGTTGTTTTCGAGACTATTAGGAAAATACCAGGAAATAATGATATATTTTGGTTGGAGAAAAGGCTGAGTATAAAATATCTATTTTTGAAAAAAAAAATTTCGAAATTTTCTTTTTAAATTTTTTATCATACATTCAACATTTACAGTCGGAATTTAACCTTAGAAAGGTAAAAATATTGAATTATTTTAAAATTCTAAGTATTTCATTTTATTTAACAGTTTTTTTTACTAATATAATTTGCAAAAAATTTCATCAACATCTTGAAATTTTCAGTACAGCAATGAAAAAAAAATTTTTGTGTTTGCTGATAATTAAAAAAACATGAAAGGCGGTGTTCGAAAAAAAAAAAATTCGAAAAAATCTTGTGTTCGCCTTTCTAAATTTTTCGTCATATCTACGATATTTACAATGTACAGTCGGGTCTTAACCTTAGAAAGGTAACAATATTGAATTTCTTTCAAATTATTTATTTTATTTTTCTTTTACTAATATAATTTGGAAAAATTTCATCAATAACTTGCAATTTTTAGTACAATTATGAAAAAGACTTTAGCGGTTGATGATAATACAGTCGGTGTTTGAAATAAAATTTCCAAAAAATCTTGTGTTCGCCTTTCTATAATTTTTCGTCATATCTTCGGCATTTACAGTCGGATCTTAACCCTTAAGGCAAAAAATATTAAATTTCGTTACAAAACAAAGTACTTCTTTTTATTTAACAGTCCTTTTAGTAATTTAATTTAAAAAAGGTCAAAATATCTTGAAATTTCGAATACAGGTATGACAAGAACCTTTAAGCGTTTGTGGATAATTAAAAGAAAATAAAATAAATTCGTAAAATTTACGAGGTTTAACTTTATGGTGTTAAAATATGATTTATCGATGTTCTTGTTTCGAGGAACCAATGTTTTTTTTTCAAAGTTCTTTGACCTTAAGTACCTCGTTTTAGTACCTACCCACTATACCAAAGTTCTTACCACCCCAACGTACTACCCTAGTGCCAAAAGTCATTAAGCTTTTATTTAGAAAGTATTTCGATTATTCCGGTAGAACACTTGTAAAAAAAAATTTCTATTGCCGCAGCGTGCCGCTTACAGGCTAACCTAATATTCACGCACGCCGCCAATTTATTGTCAAAAATTTCTCATGCACATGCAACTTGTATGAGATCAACCGAAATTGAACGGCGTGCGTATGAAGCTAACTCAATTTCCAATTTTTGTTCTGCGTGACATTTTGATTTGACGTTTCGCTCAATGAAATCAAATACAAACGCATGCAAGTCAATTTCGGGTGACGCAAAAAAACAAATTCGACGGCATGCGTACCAAAACGCAAGCCGCGAATATTAGGTTAGCCTGTTAGAAATGTTTAAAATTTTATAGCGACGCTTTGAAAGAGTAGTCAGAGTGAGCTCGCAGACGCATGCGCAATGGCCAAACATAGTATTAGATTTTTCTATATACTTTTTCATTATGCAACAAAAACGTGAGCAGCCAAGAATGTTTGCAATAAAAGAAAAAAAACACTCATAATTACACTGATGTTTAACATAATGTGGTCCAAAATCATTCGACACTGCATTTAAGCGTACCGAAGTGACTGCCAGCGGCTGGCGGCGACTTCAGCAATTAGTAGAAAAGCAACTGCGGCAGTGTTATGCTTCAGAAAGCGCAGCGCCATTACAAATGAGCGGTTATACCAGAGAACTTAGATAGATAGAGAAGGTGCAAATTTTTGGAACGTAAAATTGTTTGGCTGAAAAATAAATCCATGGAATATCACCACAGCGCGATTAACATTTCAAGAAGAGTTAACAGAGAAAAATGTAAATTTCTGTTATGATAATGTTATATTTGTTGCAATTGTCTGGCTATGTGTTGCTAGGTTGCAGGTGAATGCAGAAACGTATTCATGTGTATTTTTTTTATAAAATTAAATAAATTAATATAGTTAAATTATATTAAATGTACTTTTATATTAGTTAGAATTGCTGATTTGCATTTCTGCATGACCATTTGTTAAATATAATTTATTCAGTAGTTAATGTTGCTAAAAACTTAAAAAGCATCTGTTCAAGTTCGCTTCTTGTACGAGTATTATATTATGTAAATAGTAAAAATGCATGTTAGTTAAAAAAATGATAAAATTGGTTTATTCACATACTCACTTTAAAGATGGACGCATTAACAAAAAAATGTATAAAGCAATGTGTTTGTTAACTTCAAAGTTGTTTTTGAGTTTTACTGCAATACTCGTAGATATTATTTGTAAATAGGTAATAGTTCTGGAGTAAAATGCAAATCCATTTCCCAGGCATGCGCATATGGATGCTTGTAGTACATACAGATGCGATCAACTAATTAGCAACGAAATTCAAAATGATATTGTTTACAAATTATGTTTATTTATTTATTTTTAATAATTCCCTTTAAAATATAATTCAATCTATAACAGAAACCACAATAATAAAAGTTTAAAGCTTGCACAATTTGCAAAATAATTAATTAAACTTCAAAAAATTGTTATAAAAATTTAAA
>NW_023458555.1:47749467-47764990 GCF_013731165.1 Rhagoletis pomonella
TTTTTATTGTTGAAATTCACAAACTAAACCTATTTAAATATAAAATATATTGTTTTATTAGGAAATTCCTGCGAATAAACAACCAATTTATCAGCTGTTCATGAAACTTGAAATTATTATTTGAATAGCGTCTGCGTACTTTTTTGTAAATATTGTCTATGAGAGCGGATTCTTAGAAATAAAGTTACTGGAGAGTTGCTGGCAAGTTACTGGATAATTTGTAAACAAACACAACTATTTGCAGGCTTCACTGCCAGCTCAAGAATGATAGAATACAAGATTGCGCCCACGATGCCTGCGAAACAAAGGTGGCGCCTTTCGCGGACCGCTAATCCTCTCTTTCTCGATTTAACAGCATCTACCCTTTCGCTGACATCACATTATTATTTTTAGCATTAGTGATGAATACTAAATATTCATATTGTACCTATTTGCCGAAAAGTTGTACCTAAAAGTAGATACACGTACCTAAACAGTAAACATGTACTTTAACGTGCATATGTACATATGTAAATTTGTGCAAATTAAAATGAAATAAAAAAGAAAGCGAGTTTATAAAAACGTGTTAAAAATTAGTAAAACGGAATTCTGGTTCAACGATTCGTCAGATGATGAGAGCTTAAGGTTAAAACATAGTGGAGCGGCGAGCAAAGCGAAGATGTATGTATGTACGCTTTGCTCTTCTTTATGCGCTTTTCCGTTGAAACATATGCGTTTGAAATCGACACTTTGCTCAATGCTCTTTTCTCGCCGCTCCACTATGTTCTTACCCTTGAAAACTGGCCAGGAGCAGAAAACGTTGAAGAGAGTGTAAGTGTGGTCTTTCCAATATATTTTGATATACAATATATTTCAGAATTTTGTGATCCAAATCTATTTAAAATATATTAAATCCATAAACAGCTCTATGATTTTGTTCTCAGAGATCGTGCCAACAGAGTATTGTGATTTTCTTTCATAAGTAAAACCAGCCTTTCGAGCTTGTGTTTAGTATTCATGACGTTAGAACTGCATGAAATTAATAAAAAAAAAATTTAAATTAGTGTCTAACCGCCAAAAAGTAAGAAAACAAATGCAAAATCAGACCTTTTTCACAAATTTCTAACACTACGCTACACCAACGAAAGCAAAATTCCTTTCGACAGCAAATTCGATACTCAACGAAAATTTCGACACGCTTGCATAGTTCATAATACGAATTTTACTTTCGATCTTCGATTGCTTCGCTCGGCGCCACTCGGCTTTCTGTCTGAACGCACCCTTAGTGTTCTAAATTCTGGTTTGAACAAAAGTAGCTCAGTTCATGTAGAAAAAGTTTATTAATAATCCAAGGCGAATCTATACAAGGTGGTAGCCAAGATGTATTTAACGAGGTGGTGTTGGGGCGAAAGCTGAATTTTTCGACGTGGAGGTCATTACGTCAAAATGATGTGGTTGTTGTAACTCATACCAATGACAGTATGGATATCTGCGTATAATTTTTTAGTGTAATTTTTTACTTATATACAGCTAACACCACCTTGTTAAATACGCCTTGGTGTAAAAAAAAATGTAAATATAAAAGTTGTGAAAAATGATATTCTCTACAACTTTTGAATTTCAATATGCTATGTATTTTCAACAGAAATTGTCAAAAAATGGCGAAAACCGTGACAATGTAAAATTTTTTCACAGTTTTTGCTAAGTTTTTACAATAAAAAATGCTATTTTTAAAAAACCTTCTATATAACAAATGTGAGAAATGAAATTCTTTACATATTTGTATTACACAACTTTTTACTAAAAATGCTAAATAAGCTTGCAAATCGCAAAAAACCCCAAAAAACCTAAATCCAAGGTGGCGGAATGTTGCCAAATGAAATTTAGGGGCAAGACTGTGGGTCCATGATCTACGTGTCAAGTATAAGTAAACTGCATCAAAAAATCGCCGTTACAAATTTTTTTCAAATTTCCTACCAACTTTATCTAATTTTACTGGGCTAAATAGTACCAATCAAAAAGAAAATCAAGAGGCCAAACCAAAATAGATACAGAGTTGCCATCAACTTTAACATTGGTACTTAGTTTGAATGTTACCAAGTATTTGTTATACGTTAAAATATAAGAATAGCAATGTGATGGGGCCATTCACGAACATCCCGGGCGGCCGTGAAACAAGGCTTCACAATACGGGTAGAACGGCAATTTTAGTGATTGGTCTGGTCATCTCTCCTTGAACTGTGCGTAGGCACACCACACGCGCCAATCCATCTGCTGTGGGAAATGTTTTGGTTACCTTACCCAAAATCCACATCGATGGAGGCAAATTTGCTTCTTTAACGAGAACTATACTTCCAATTGCTATGTTCTGATGCTTGCGGTACCATTTCGGTCGGCTCTGGAGCGATGTCAGATATTCCATGTGCCAACGTTTCCCAAACCCTTTGTACATGTTTTGAATGTGCTGCCCGTATTTTAATCGGTTCACAGGAACCTCCAACACATCTGCTTTCGCCACCATGGTGTATGACTGACCTATTAGAAAATGAGATGGAGAGAGGTACATATCATCTGAGTCTGGAGCGACACCCAATGGTCTCGAGTTGACGACGGCCTCAATTTCAATTTCAATGTTTGGCTGACCTTAAATTTATTATTCATTCAGAATTTCTTTGTTATTTATGACCTTATAACAATTATATCCAACAATTTTATTGAGCTTTAGGCCGTTTCTTATGAAAAATGTTATTGAAAATCAACAATAATTTACAAAAGGTAGAAGTTAAAGCTGCTATTTCGGAGATCCCCACATCTCCTCAGTAACCGTGGTTGAGGAAGTCTGATTAGTAGATGTGGTGATCTCCCAAATAATATTGTTGCTTTTCCACAACATTTTTCATAAAAAACGGCCCAAGCTCAATAAAATTGTTGGATTCATTCTGAATGCCAATAGCCTAGCCCTTAAAACAGAACCAAACACCTCTTAGAATTTCAACAATATCAGGCCTAGGATCTTTAGGCCCGAACGAACTTACGATGGTATGCATTTTCTAATAATAGAGAGGGCATAGAAAGGGTAATAAAATACAGGAAAATACATTCATAATTATTAAAGTATTCAATATTTCTTTAAATTTAACTAGAAATTAACAAATGCGAAAAACATCGGAAACCATCGATATATCGATGTCTCTCTGGCGATGTATATTAGTCTCGATGTTCTTTTCTCCGATGCATCGAAACATCAAAGTATCGATGTTACTTCTCAAAATTTGCATCCCTAACAAGGCTGCTCTAATTTCATTGTGGGTTTGTGACTGCAACAATTGATACATTTCGTTGGGTACCTTGGATGCGCCGACGAAGTTTCTACCGTTATCGCTGAAAATGTGAGAGCATTTTCCTCGTCGACCCATGAATCGACGCAGTGCAGCAATGAAACATTCTGTGGTCAAATCTGTGGCTAACTCCAGATGAATCGCCGATGTTACCATGCACACAAACACACGTATGTAGCCCTTTGACGTGCGCGCATTCCGAAGGCGACAGTTCATAAGAGTCATAGGACCAGCGTAATCACATCCGCAATTTTAAAATGGGAATGCCTGATTAACGCGTACTCTTGGCAAATCTGCCATCATTTGCGATGACGTATGTTGTGCCTAGCGAAAACATTTCACGCAGTCGTGAGTTAACTTTCGAATAAGATTACGGGCTCCGAATATCCAATATTTTTGTCGAACTATGACGAAGAGAGCTGAAACACCTGGATGCAAGTTTTGAATATGCTCGTAGTTTAAAATAAAATTTGTTATGTGATCCTCCTTTGGCAGGATTATCGGATGTTGTGTTTCCATTGTTAGAGCGGAATTGCAAATCCTACCTCCCACGCGAATAAGACCATCCCTATAAAGGAAGGGCACCAACTTTAGTAGCTTAGATCTGCTGTCCAATTCAGTACGAGATTCAAGATGTTTGCGTTCAGAAGAAAAATGAGTTTGTGCTAGTTTCAGCAAGTATGTACGAGCCTCGCTGATTTCTGTAAAGGTCAAATGGTTGTAAATGGGCTTCTTACCTTGCTTGCAGCCATTGATAAAGCGAAATGTATATGATGATATCCGTACGAGTCTCCACCAGGATGAAGTATTATTTGCCAAATCCCTGTAAACATTGTGCTGCTCCTTTTGGCTAGCTACCAATGTAACAGCCTTTAGCTCAGCACTAACATTGTTTAGAAAGTGACACGTACTCGTTTTCATCAAGAAGCCATGTTGGCCCTTGCCACCACAAATCATGTTTTAAGAGATTGTCAGCCGTCATTCCACGAGATGCGCAATTTGCAGAGTTATCCTTTGAAGATACGTGTCTCCAACAATTGCGCGGTAATCTGCTTAACGTTTTAAGCTTCATTGGATGTATTGACAGCCAACAGAGCAGCACCGTTGAATCACACCAAACTTTTTACCTGCGAAAGACTCCACCTCAGATCTCTGCAGGCGTATTAAAAACACTGCGCCACATAGCTCCAACCTTCTTCGCGGCGACAATTGAGTATGTAGCTTTCCATCTTTTAGCCCGAACACAATGAAAACGACGAGCTACGGACCACAGCTGTCAAATTATTTTAACACGTACTCTTATGTAGATAATTATTTTGGCGACGACTGGGCTACGCGACGACTGATTAGATCTATTTTTTCCAGCGACAGGTAAGGTTCTTCCTCTTCTTTTATGTCAGACTCATACAAGCTCATGATGTCGCTGCCGCGTTCAAAAAAATCATGTCGTCATCAAAAGCGTTTAGATAATGAAGATAACAAATTGGAAGCTGTGGACCGTAGCTCGTCGTTTTCAATGTGTTCAGAACTTTTGTCTTTGCTGCGACAATAAACCACTGCTGCGTAAGCCTTTGTAGACGCATCGGAAAACCCATGCAACTCAATAACGCTTGTAGAGTTGCAGACATATCCATTAATTACTATATTGTAAACAACGAAGAAATGTAAATAAACGGCTAATGTCAAAATCGTTAAACTTTTTTCCTTAATGCGATTCTAACGGGCTACTCTCCTGCCCGCGTGATCTTGTCTTTTTGTTTCATGGTGTAGCCCAAATCCAAAACCTTTGTCGATCCATCACCCGATTGTGTCAAGAAACTCGGATCGCAAACACCGCTGCACTCCTCAACGGTGCACTTAGAATTCGACGCCCATTTACGCAATTCTAGCCCAGCACATGACAGCAGCTGGACTAGTTGATCTCGAACGGCAGTTAGTTCAGCTTCAGACTCCGCACCTGTGAGGACGTCGTCCACCGAAAAAACCCAGCGATGGAACCGAAAGCACATATAAACCGAAAATAAAATGGGCTGTATGGAAGGTCCCACATGAAGTTTGCTATTTCACGAGACCCCATTTATGTCCGCAAACGAGCCATCGAATACAACACGTAACTCTGTAGTACCTACAGGATGGTGTGGCATGTAAAAGACATTATTATTTTTAACTTCTATTTCAGTGTCAAGTAGTTTACACATGTGACCAAGTTCAACATACTGCCTTATAAAATCTATGTACTGTGCCTTGAGTGAAGTATTCTTCTGAAGACGTCACTCCACTGCATTAAAACGAGCCAAAGCGCGTTGAAAGGTATCCGAAAAATTTACATCTGCTTCCTTGAATGGTAAATATACCACATAACGGCCATCTACATGCCTACTGTGTATTTTGCGAAAGGGTTTCTCAGCGATAATTGAGCTAGCGTCGTTATTTGCATCAGGGTAAACTTATTCAATCTCCCACAAACTGCGAAGTGAACGGTCAATGTCAATAAGCGGAATAAGTGATGAAACCGACTGACACTGGTTGACCGATTCTGCGGATGTAATAATCCAGCCGAATATTGATGAAATTGCGATGGTCTTCCCTTGTGAGTTGTGAATCTTTTCCATTGTGAGTTCATCCCATGCATAATAGGCTCATAACAAAACGTCGATAGGAAATGAGCGATCAAAAATAGGGTCCGCCAAGATGAGATTGTTGATAAAACGCTTATCAAATGTTTGAAGGTTATCACGTGGCAGTGGTGTAGTGATTTGCTTTAAAATATGAACTTTCGCAGTTAAGATATGCTGCGAGACTCGCGAGACAGCCTTTACAGAAGATATTCCACAGATTACAATACGCGATGGCGTCCGGGAAATGCCCAGATGTTGAATAAATTTTTCAGTGACGTAAGACAGTTCGGATGCAGTCGATCAATATTCTGCATTCGACAAAATTACCTTTAGCATTACGAACCTTAGCTACCACAGATGGCAAGAGCGATGTATGCATGTATAGACTTGGACAGCCACGTTGAAGACTTACGTTGCGATAGCTTTAACTCCTCACATCGCCAATCCAAAAATGCAAGGAATTCCTGAACTGTGGGCTTGATACTGGTTCAACTACTCTCTATTCACTTTTTCCGAGATTCAGGATCAAGTTTTGCTAGTAGAATGTGTATGAGCCAATGATCGCGTTCATTTTATCCAACAGCTTCAAGACCGCGAATGACTTCGCTAGCACCATCCGAAATTTTTCGCAAACCTATAGCGTTCTCACTTGGAACTGATGAAAGAGACATAAACGCTCCTATAAATGATGATGTAACGAGGCCTTTCAAAATGCTCCCGGAGTAGTTCCCATGCAGTAGAATACGCAGCGCCGTTGATCTGGATATGTTTAACCAGATTGGCTCATCTCGTAGGAAAGATTTTAAGTAATGGAATTTTTGTGTGCCAGTTAAATTTGTCCTTGAATCAATTGTGATCACGAACAAGTCTCGAAGAGCCGGCCAGTCTTTGTAGGCTCCAGTGCAAGCTTGAATATTGATCTTGGGAAGATCTAAATGCCTTGTAGGCTTGGCGAACCGTTTATGCGCTGTAGGAAGGTACTTTGCTGCTCTGCCAATCTGGACAAAGCGTCCGATTGATCACCATCAGTCTCCAGTCCACAAAAATGCTTTGAGCTTGCACGAATTTTTCTTCATAGATCGCAAATTCATCTTCAGGATCTACAAACCCGGCTTCACCCTCATACGCGTAAATATCCCTTGTAAATTTCTGATAATCTTGCCAAACAATCTCTAATCTTTTTATACGTGCTTCAATCTCTCCACCGGTACAATTTTCAGGAAGATTTTGTGCGAACGTTAATGCCCTCGTAATTAAACCCTTTGTTTGACGTAGTTGTGTTGTGAGAATTTTTAATTCTTCAGCCATCTTGCTTTATAAATATGTATCGACGAAGCTCGAAAACCACAACTACGAAACAACTACAAATTATCAAATGTTGGACGTGGCTTGACTAGTTTCCAATGTGAGCAAGCGTGACAAAACTAGTTACTTGCGAATAGATGCGTAAAATGAAAATGGATAACGTCTTTTATACAGATTCAAATCGCTTTATGTGTGTATGAAAGCTTGCGTCCACCGGAGCACCTCTTATGTATGAATATGTGCGCCTAATGTCCAGCGGAGTACCCGATACGCAGCGGCGAATTTGGCTAAAGCGATTCCTATGGGCGGTGTCAAGCGGAGCACCTTGTATTATGAATATGTGCGCCTAGTGTCCAGAGGAGCACTCAATGCGCTGTTCCTATGCTTTGTGCAACAACATCAAGGCGCACGCCACAAATCGGAGGAGAAGCTAGGGCAAACACTAACGTATGTGTAAGCGCCAATCTATTATTATTATTATCTCGCGAACGGCTGTACCGATTTTTTTTAAATTTTGGACACCTACTGCAGACTTTCGATATATTAAGGGAGCGTGACATCACCCATACATATCGAATTTTCCATCCCGTATATCTCTGGAAGTACTTGTGGCAGTGTCCTCGAAATCTGTAAATACATACACCCAGAATAAAGTGTTTTTTTCTTTTTCGTAATAAATTTTTTTGGTAATTTTGTATAGAAATATAGTTAATTTTGCATCAAATGGCACCAACTTCTCAGTATACAATTTTGTAGTTGACTCAATTTCAGTATCATAAATTGCAAGTTTTAAATGGTTATAACTTACCGTTAGTTTTTGAGAACTTTTTCGCTGATGATGCGAATGCGTGATAGTTTTTTTTTTTGTATGGGAAAAAATGCCGAAGAGTGTCAGTATGTAATAGACATATCTGCATGCGTGCATACAATTCTTTACTCGAAATTCTTAGTTGCTGCAATTTTTTATCCCATACATTTTTGCCGACCAAACAACGCGTTTGCCTGTCTAATCTGCTTGCCTCATTTGCCTCGCTCGTCTGCTGCTGCAAATGAGTGCCTCGCTCAGGGTTGCCACTTTGGTAAATTATTACCAAAATTGGTAGAAAAAATTTGTGTTGGTAAAAAGGTAAATTTTTTCTCATTTTGGTAGATTTTTGATGAACTTTCCGTTCCCGATTTATTTTTCGTAGTTATCTTTAAATATATTATAAATTGCTTTGCATACTTTTTATATAATTACATACGTATAAATGTATATCGATATAAGGCGAACATATCGCGCTCCATTTTCCTGGGATTTTACTGGAATCCCGAGGAGCTTTTGATTGTCTAAATATTTTAAATGAAAAAATTGACAGGTATGTAATTACGCACTATGATTGTTCGCAAAAAAAAAATAAATCAACGCCATTTTTTATTAATGAAAAAAATAAATAAATAAAAATCAACGGAAATTTTAAGCAGCACTTTGTCGGCTATATTCAAATAGTATGTGCTTTAAAACTCCCTACCTTAAATTGTTCTAAAAATTCAGAGTAAAAAATTCGAAATTTAGACGAAAATTTTTGGAATTTTTCTATATGTTGTATATAGTTTGAATCCTCAATTTTTTTGGATTTAATTGAAGCAATAACAAATTTTTACTCGAAAACTATTGCGAATATTAAAAAAAATCACTTTTTTGAGTCACAGTATTTGTCTATAATAACTCGAGTTGAAGTTTTTCAAATAATGAAGTTTCATTGTTACCTTTAGTTTCTTCACTCCCGCTTTTAGTTGAAGGAAACTGAGAATATGTCAATATGACGCAAATACCGTATAACTAATGAAATAAAAAGTTCTTAAAAACAATTTTAATTCTTATTGAAATAACTAAAAAAAAAAATAAAAAAAAATTTATAGTTTTAATTAAAATAAATAAAAAAAATAACAAAACTATGGTTTTTGTTAAAAAAATTATAAACAAGTTATTGGTAGATATTTCCCAGATTTGGTAGATTTTTTTCAATTGGATGGTACATTTTTTTTTCGTCAGTGGCAACCCTGGCCTCGCTCGCAACGACGCCCTCGCGAGGGCAGAGCTAATGAGGCCCTCGTTTGCTTGCCGCTCTACTCTTGCGCTGCCCTCGTTTGCTTACTCGCTCGCTGGCTGCTCAGCGCGTGCGCTCCTACTTAACGAGTGCTCATTTGCAAACAGCCTCGCGTGTTGCTCGTGTGTTGCGCTAGCTCAGAGCAAACTAACGAGCGAGCGAGGGGCTAAAATGAGGCAAATCCGAACCCTGCTCTCAAAGTTTACACTGCTGGCAAATGTAGATAAGGATTAAAATTTAAAAATTAATTAATACAACTAAAGTAAAATCTGTGGAAAATTAACAATAAAATACCTTTTTCGCAAAATCTATAAAGGTTCCTTTTATTTCTCAAAAAAATCTGGGTAACAGTTCTTCGTCGCCACGCTGTATATGTATTAGTACGATAGGGCCAATACTATTGCAAAACAAGATGCACAAGGTGGCGCTGGAGCGCTGAGTTATTGCTAAAAATCGTCATTTCGGAAGCACCAGGGATCGAAGTCAAATTACCAGTTTGGAAATTTCCACCAACTATACTATACAGATTCAAGGACGATTCACCATCGAACTGCAGGGACTTCTTCCCGGTATAACGCTTTCGTCAGGTTATTTAAGACGACAATGGAGGGTATGCCTTCTGTCTGTTGTTAATAATAAAAAATACACTTAAAAATGAGCAGATTTGTATGGCTTTGTACTGATCCCAACTGTACTATAATATCTGGCCACCCTACCTTTTATAAAAGAACCTTTGCCAGCTTCAAGCATGCCCAAAGCGAAATTTATATACAAGCAGCGCTGCGCCCAAAGCGAAATTTATGTATGTACAAGCAGCGCTGCGTTCAAAACAAACAAACACTGTCCATCATGTATTTCGCTTGACAACTGTTTTTTTTTTTTACTTCAAAATGCTGGGGGCCCTGCAAAAATCGTTGGATCATGTAGTCTATTTGTGGTAAATTGGAGTACTTACAAAAGTGTTCCTCTGTCATGCTGTAGCGGACCAACTGGTGTCTCTGCGCTAGCTTATTGTTTGTTATCCGATCACTGAATCACGTGATTGAAGTTGAGCATTTGAAAGCACATTTGCATGTCTGGCTGTAGCTGAACGTGTAGAGATGCTCGCTGTTAGTTCTTAGCTCCCAGCATGTTCGGGTTCGAATACCGTCAGAGGCAACATATAATTTTTAATTTTTGTCTTGGTTTTTATTAATTTCGAAAAAGTATTTGAGAAGTGAAGAACAAAAGCGTGTACAAACGAAAAAACATAGCAACAATGCTATTGTTATTATGTTGGAGTAGTTTTGTGCTACTCTGATGTAATGCGGGGATGGAGTATATGGTCCTGCCCTAGGACATCGCAATGTTAATTGGACCATATTTTTTATATGAATTGTGGTTAATTTTGGAGTACTCCTTGGTCCTTAGGGAGTACTCTTTACACGCATGCATGGAGTAGTCGCGATTTTTGCAGGGGGGGCTACTCTGTAATGCGATGCGAAAAATAAATGCGATGCGATCGGCAATCGCCGCAGCGTATTACTTACGGCGTATTTGCCTATCGTATCGCATTTCTCTTTCACATCGCATTACAGAGTAGCAGAGTTGCCAGATGTGCGGATTTCGCCCCATTTTGGGGATTTCTGAAATGGGGATAGATTTTTTCGTTTGGGGATGTGGGGATTTGATGGGGATTTTTGTTTGGTATAAAATATTCATATTGAAATTAAAATACATATCGCTAGCTTAGAGTGAAAAGTTGCTAAGTCCACTTTTTATGAAAACTCATATTTTGATATAGGAGGCTAAAGAAATTGAATACGCATCGTTTCGAAAATTATAAAGGTATTTGTTTTATTTTTTCCTCTTCATAAGTAATAAAAGGAAAATTTGCTAAGTCCAAAAGAAGCACCACAAATCCAATAAGGCCAAAATAATACGACATCTTTTAATAAATATCGAATCCTTCTGATTCTTATGGAGTTTTGCTTTGCTTTAAACGCGCAAAATGTTTGATTCAAAGTCTTGTGAAATAGTTAAAGAAAATGGCTATAGGAAGATTTTTTCCTCTCCTGTAAAATTTTTAAAATGGGACTTAGCAACTTTTCTTTCTAAGCTAGCGATATGTCTTACTGCCTGCCCTTAAAAATTTCTCAAACAAAGATTTTCTTTGTCAAAGTATTATTCGTGGAAAATGCCTGTTTTAATGGCTTTCGCTGAGCACACAATTTTCTCTCACTTCATTACACCAAATTGTAAAAGGATCGCTGTGATTGGCATTTACCGAATGGACTGCATATATTTCTGATTTCCTTAGTGTAAAAAGAATTTTACAAAGTGGCAAGCGCACAAAAAAAATTGACGAACTTACAGACAGCAATAGGAATAGGAACCTTGGGCCGAAGGTATGTTGTTAAATAGTCTCCAAAAACCACAAAAAATAAGAAACCGCTATACGTAAATAACCAAATTATCTCATATATAGGTATCTACACATATACAACTATGAAAATTTGTAATATAAAAGTATTCAAAACTGTAATTAAAACGAAGTAACAGAAATGAGAATACATTTTTTTTTTTCTTACTTAAGGGGATTTAAATGGGGATTTAGAAGAAAAATGGGGATTTTTTGGGCGGCTCGATATGGGGATGCGCTATACAAAAATTCTGGCAACACTGCAGAGTAGCCCCCCTGCTTGCTGCGATATCGGCACATGCCCACCACAGTATGCTCACTGTAAGCTTCTTGGTGTAACAGCAAAGAAAGATCTGTTTCGCTTCATGCAAATTCTGCACAAAACAAAACTCAACTTCAACAAATCAACATGCAATCAATTGCGTTAGACTTGAATACATGCATAGGTACATATGTGCATAACTATGTTCAAATTAGAATTGATATGGTTAAGTACTTTAGGGCTGTTTTTTATGGGAATCCTGCCTCGGTCTAGCCGAATTCCATTTTTCCAACGCTGTAGTGGCATGCACAAACAACAGCAAATCAATGATGTACATATGTATGCCTATTTGTTGGGTTTCATGGGAATTCGGCACATTGTTTTCGCGAAGTTGTTAAATTAGCAAGCGCGTTAAATGCTGAGTGTTTTGGCTTATACAAAGTGGAATTTCGTTACTAAATAAAAAAAAACAAATCTTTAAAATAACAGAATTGTGCGAAGTGTTTAAAAATGCCTAAAGCTAAAAGAAATTTGTCAAGACAAACGAGAGCCGCAAGGGCAATGGCCCGTAATCGGAGAATAGTAGCGGCGGCACGAATAGGAACGATGCCTGCAATCGGAATTAGATCTGCGTTAATTTATCGACCTAAAATCAATTATATAGGTGATTTTTACAATAAAAGTTATCTATACATATCAGCGCCATACCTATCAGTGAAAATCATACCCCCCTATTATGAATTTTCATACGACAGACGATAAACGCTTGCAAGCGTATCGTACGAAATCAGTTCTGGTATTATCGTTTTCATACGCCCGACAGATGTATTGTTGTGAATGGCTGTGGTTTTTGATCACTTTTTATTGTGAACCAGCACAAATCAGCTACGCCAATTATCGGATTTCATACAACATCGATTCGTAATACAGAATTACAGAATGCAAGCGTCTATCGTGCATCGTACGAATTCATAATAGGGGGGTAATATCGTTGCCCCAGTCCCAAATAGAGTTGCTCCGACCGTCCGGCACAGTGCCGTTTTTTACTGTCAGTGCTGCTTCAGTGTTCGTTCCGATTTTTTTTATCCACTCTAAAAACTACATGTAAAACTGCGACTGAAAAGTGTTTATTTTCAAACAAAATTTGTGTAAGTATACGCATACGATGTTCAAGACTGCATTTTTGAACATGAGATGTTTAAAATATACACGTGAAATGTTTAAAATTGCAAACGTTTTCAACGCAAAAATACATTCACTTAAAATCTGCAGTTAACTGTCGATTCTGAGTTAACTACGCACTGTGAATTTGGCCTTAAGTTTTTAGAATTCAACACACAAATTTCAAATTTGTTCTACGCCACACCATATTATGGTAAGTAAAAATTAAAAAGCAGTATTTAAATTGATTAACAGGTTGTGCAAATTTGCATACATTAAGAGAGGAAACTGGCCAATTAAACATTAGTAAAATAAGTCCTCTTGGTTTCAATGAACATCATTTTAATGAAAGTACCGGACGACATGCTACGAATGTGTGTGAATTGGTATCACTGATCGATGCTGATTGGCAATGATACCGAACTGATATGGCACTGATTTGTGAAGATAGATCTTAACTTACTAGGGTTCCCGGCCAGATGAATTATGGATACTAATAAAGGCAAAATTCTTCCCCTGAAGGGGTTTTTCCCATTTGAGTTTCAATACGGTTTCTCCTTAATTTTGATGCAAAATTACTCACGATGCGTCGCAAAGCACGCCGGATATTTGCTAGTATATATTAAGTCATTATTGCGCCATGATCTCACAACGATTATCAACACAGCTGACTTCTTTAAAAAATGCTGCCACTCCATCAAATCTACTTTAGTCACACGCTCTGCCACATTATGATTCATTCGTAGTGGATCCTGTACGACCATATGCTTATCTAATTCTATGCGAAAATCTTTGGCAGAATTCTTGCTCTGTACAAAATTGGTATATCTGCAAAAAAAAAAATATTTACACCAAGCTTTCGTTAAATGCTTTAAAGTTACCGTTCCGGCATTAGGCTTTCAAAATTTTCAATTTTTATATGTGTACGTCCAAAATAGGGGCATATTACATGCGATTCATAATCGAAATCAGCATAATATATAAAAAATTCTTTAATGTGTTGCTTGCAACTCGATGGGCTGACGCTAAGAACTTCCATTTTCAATTCAGTTAAGGGTATCTCAATAAAGTTGCTAATCCATGCTGTAATATAAAAATTATGTATGTATACATAGTAAATTGAATGCATGTTTAAGAGATAAACGTGCGTGTCACATATTATTTGTGTTAACTTACGTCCAACTAAGACATTGGCCAACATATTCTTTTGCAGAGTCTCAATTGAGGGCAAAAAATTGTTGATCTGTAAATAGTAAATTACCATCAACGACATACAGTACGTAGTTATACGCCTATTAAGTCCTGTGAGCTCTAGCCATTTTTTCATGAATATGCACATTCGTCGCGCTAAAAACTTTGAATTAATGACAATTTACAACAGATACTCGTGAAATTTTGAAATTACCTATAGGCTGTTGTTGGAAAATATATTCAAGCATTTGCTTATTGCAATAACTTATACTGTTGGAAAAACCAACATCACATTTTATTTTAGTCCTAGTGTTAGTCAACTTTAGTATGGGTATACGTGCACCTCTAGCAGCATGGTTCAAGCGCCAATCTATGGTTTTATTTTTAAAAACGTAATAAGCCCGGTCGAAGATTTGCAACGTCTCTGCTGTGGCAGCATGCTCGAATTCATTGAATCGTCCACCTAAACGAAAATGTATTGTATTTGTTATACGTACACATCACACAAAATGTAATATTTTTCCTACCGATATCAACGTATATATCAAGATCCGAATTTTCTGTACCAATACCAGTTATTCGCGAACCGAATTTATACATTTCGATGCTTTTGTCGGGAAACACTTCCTTAAGAATATCCGACAGCGAATTCTCAATAACGTCATATTCCGGGATTTGTTTTAATGTCTCTGCTACTTGTAATTGATCGGCGAAAAATTTTCCGAAATCGCTCTCAACAATCGCCTTCGCTCCTATTATTTTTTAAGAAAAGATAGCCAAGAACTTTATTTATATAAATAAAATGAAAAAAAAAGTTTATGAAACTAAAGTATGCTTACGCTTTGGCAAATTTACTGTTTTGGCAGTTGGGTGTCGTTCTGCCAAATGGATCGCGGCCTTGTCAACCGTACTGCCCAAATTTTTCTTGCAAAAGGTGCAATGGTAAATCTTTGGTATTACGGCCAACTCTTTGGGTGTCACAAACATAAAGTCATCCGTGGGCTCTATTACGGTAGGGTTTTGATCTAGGAATTTTTCAATTCCAAGCACCACATTTCTCAACGAATCATAAAGATAGGGATCAATTCGGTTATAAATTTTGCCGCACACTTCCAAGGAGTTGAGGAATAGTGTTGATTCCAGAGTCAAAGGATGCAACTGATGGATGGGCAAAATAT
>NW_023458555.1:47765090-47776741 GCF_013731165.1 Rhagoletis pomonella
AATATATATCATATTTCTCTAATCTGGCTACTTACATAAAGTTGTTTTACTGACGCCGCCATTTTCAATGTAAAATGAATTTCTGCAACTTGCTGACGATGGGGGTAGTTAAACGGAACGTTATCTTTCCACAAGCAATTAAAAATTAAACAAAATGCGCCAACCACAGTACACACTAGTAGTGAGCGATATTTCACTACCGGTAATTTTATCACTGATTTAAAAATCGTTTATCTAGTGACGTGCTGAATTGTCGGTACCCAATACTTCCTCTTCGGTACCCGATACCGATTCTTAACATTAAACCTTCGCCTTTATATGCATTTCAAGTCTAGCATGGGTAGGCTTTAGATTGGTAACCCCGGAGTACAGCAATAAGGAAAATATGGGCGGAAATCTTTAGTTATTTGCCGGTTTTTTTTGTGGAGTGGGAGCGAAGGGGGAGGGGGTATGAAGTGCTGTGTGTTAAATTGCGACAGCCGTCAAGGCGCAAGATGCGTAGATGCAAGTGTAGCGCTAGGACGAATCGCTGCATTTTGTGTACATAGGGCACGGGAAAGCCGTTCCCGAAATGTTTCTTTATTATTACATTAACAGCATTTCCTCACAATGATTTTGCTTCTGCTCCAAGCAGCCTCCATTAGCAAGTTAACTATTCAATCCCGCTGAGATGCTGCCGCAGTTTTTTGCAGCAGCCTTAATTGCAAAGCAATGGAGTGCACTAAAACGTTTGCTGAAGCAGCCTCAATTGCAAAGCAAAGGAGTGCACTAAAATGTTACCTATTCTCTAATAGATTAGGTGAAAAATGCAATATTTTCGCATTTAGCAAAATTAAAACACGTTTTTCGCTGTAAAGTGAACTGTTTTGGCAGTTTCAACTCGTTCTTCTTTTCGCTCTTTTCTTTGTTTACTTGTGGTACACAAATGTCAACGCCCTGGACGGCGCAATCTTGTATTCTATCATTCTTGGCATTTACCGAGGGAAATTGAGCAGTTTGAACTGGAATATAACCCAACTAACGGAATCTGTGGGGTTTTAAATAAAAGAAATTATCATAAGGTGGTTATCAGGCGAAAGAAGGGGGGCTGGAACACCTTTCGCAGGGAACACCTTTCTGTGTAGGTGGCCTTCGGC
The DNA here is from genome assembly GCF_013731165.1 of Rhagoletis pomonella. Classification (NCBI taxonomy): domain Eukaryota; kingdom Metazoa; phylum Arthropoda; class Insecta; order Diptera; family Tephritidae; genus Rhagoletis; species Rhagoletis pomonella. The sequence continues at coordinate 47,766,227 of NW_023458555.1, forward strand.
CGCACTTAGGGACTATAACCCTCACAAAGTAGGATTATCTTCCTGTTTTGCGAAGAAAAGGAGCTGAACACCTTTTGCAGAGAACACCTTTGTATATTTTTAATGCATACTGGGTTATATCCCATCTTCTTTTGTCTTTCATTCTTTTGCATATTTTGGAGTTTGACAGCTGAACTCCGCCATTTAATTTGAATATGCAACCAAAGTCAGACGCGTGATTTTGAAGGTGTTTTTATTTAATTTGGTTAATATTAAAGTCATAAAGAAAGTTATAAATAATCGAGTAAAGTGTAAATTGAAGGGGAATATAAAAATATATTGGTGAAGTGGCTGCTTTAAGGAGAATAGGAGTGATAAATGTACGCTAATTTCCGAATTATACAAAAAGGCCATATTTCAAACCGAATTTGCAAATAAATTAGTGACCAAAAATTACAAAAGTGGGTTTTAAAATAATGTGTAGACCCTTGACTAGAAGTGTGTACAAATTTTTTTTGGATCGGGTCACCCCTTTGGACACAATACCTCGAAATAGACCGGCAACGTACTAAAGAGTACCTTATATGGGAGGTAGAGGGGGGTCTAATAATTCCCTGTATGAATTTTCAAAGCGCGCCACCTTATAGTTTTTAAGGAATTTGTTATTAAAGTTTGTAATTTTAACCAACTTGTATGGCACTAATTTACAATACATAATGCACTTTCTACTAAATTTACACGTTATTTACACTTTAGAGTGTGCACGATGAAACAAATAAATACTTTTAGAATATTACAACTATTTCATCAAAAATTGATTGTTGTTTAATTATTAGTTGCGATTCCGTACGAGTCCGGACTAGTCAGAATCAGTCAGATTTTACTGGAAATATCCCGTACTCGGTTCTCTGACTATTGAGACTATTTTCGTTGGTAAATTCTGGTAAATGTGTCAAACGATCAGCTGTAGTGTGTTTGGCAACCAAATTGTAAACAAAAGAAAAGTGCACTCTGCTAATTCATGTTGAAAAGTATTAAATTACTTGTATAAGTGGATTCTAAAGAATTTGAAAGTATTTTTAGTTATTTAAATGTGTGAGCTGAGTGTGTTTACATACAAAATAACCAAAATTTACTACCAAAATTTGGAGGTTATGTTGAAGTTGACAGAAGTTACCATTTTTTACTAGAAAGCGATCCCGTACTTTTCAATGTTACTCTCTCGCTCTGAGCGAATTTTTATTTTTTGACAGTTTTACTAGTCCGAGTCCGAGGAATACGGGATTGCAACTATTATGAGAGTACATTCAGATTATTTGCAAATGACAGCAGGACTGTGTTCTTCTTCTTCTTCCTTTTTGGCGCTGTAACCGCCTAAGCGATTTTGGGCGAGTTTAGCAAAGCACGCCAGTGTTTCTCCTCTGTGTCAACTGACGCCAAGTCCTTCTTCACCTGATCTTTCCATCGCAGTGGGACCTCCCTCTTCCTCTGCTACCACCAGCGGGTTCCGAGTTGAATACTTTCAGAGCTGGAGCGTCGGTTTCCATTCGAACGACATGACCACGCCAGCGGAGCCGCTGTATTTTAATTCGCTGCACTATGTCCATATCATTGTAAAGCTCATACAGCCAGTGCACGGACTTTACCACTTTATTGGTAAATCTACCAACTTTTTAGCTGTATTATATTTTCTACAATTTTTATAAACAAAGGATAAAATTCTACCAACATTTTGCCGAAAGAAATCAAGAATATTTAAATAAACATACATATTTTGTCATCGATCACACCTTAAATAGAAATGAAAAGTTAACTTTATAAGTGCAAAAAATCACGGTCTTTGGTCAAATTTGAGCTCCTGTAACTCGATGAAAAAAATGTTTTTCAGAAAGATCATCTCGTTATTTAAAAGTACTACTCCTCCCCTCCAAAATTCATTTTAAAGCTTTAAAAAATCTTCATTTGCCACCGAGAAGTCGTCTGTTGAATTTACTGAGTTTAGTTTTCTGCGGCTATGCACGTCATACAGATATTACGCCGCTGATATTGTTACGCTGTGATGATAATGTTTCTTTTATAAATTCTACTAACTTCTACCATTTTTTGTATGTAAAATTTACCAACATTAATTTTTTCGAAGTCCATGCACTGCATACAGCTCATCGTTCCATCGTCTGCGGTACTCGCCGTCGCCAACGCGTAAAGGCCCGTAAATCTTCCGCAAAATCTTTCTCTCAAACACTCCAAGAGCCGCCTCATCGGATGTTGTCATTGTCCATGCTTCTGCGCCATATACCAGCACGGGCATGATGAGTGACTTATAGAGCGCGGTTTTCGTACGTCGAGAGAGGACTTTACTCCTGAATTGCCTGCTCAGTCTAAAGTAGCACTTGTTGGCAAGAGTGATTCTGCGTTGGATTTCAATGCTGACATTTGTAACTGTCAACAGTGACGTGGTTTGATGACAGGAGATACTTTGTCTTGTCCTCGTTTACCAACAGACCCATTCGCTTTGCTTCTCTATCCAACTTGGAAAGGCAGAACAGACTTCGCGGTTTTTGTTGCTGATGATGTCGATGTCTTGGGCATAAGCCAGCAATTGCACGCTCTTATAGTAAATTCTTCCTGAGCGGTTCAGTTCAGATTAAAGAAGTCACATGAAAGGGAGTCGCCCTGTCTGAAACCCCGTTTTGTGGTGAACGGCTCGGAGAGGTCTTTCCCAATTCTGACTGAGCTGGTGCTATTGCTCAACGTCATTTTACACAGCCGTATGAGTTTTGAGGGGATGCCAAATTCAGACATAGCGGCGTATAGGCAACTCCTTTTAGTGTTGTCAAAAGCTGCTTTAAAGTCGACAAATAGGTGGTGAGTGTCGATCCTTTTCTCGCGGGTCTTTTCCAAGATTTGGCGTATTGTGAATACCTGGTCTATGGTGGATTTTCCAGGTCTAAAGCCACACTGATAAGGCCCAATCAGTTCACTGACGGTGGGCTACAGTCTTTCACACAGTACGCTCGATAAGACCTTGTAAGCTATGCTTAGAAGGCTGATCCCACGGTAGTTGGCGCGAATGGCGGGGTCACCTTTCTAGTGGATTGGGCAGAGCACACTTAAATTCCAGTCGTCGGGCACGCATTCATCTGACCATATTCTGCACAACAGTTGATGCATGCACCTTATCAACTCCTCGCCGCCGTACTTGAATTGCTCAGCTGGCAGGCTGTAAGCTCCAGCGGCTTTGTTGTTTTTCAGCCGCATTATTGCTATACGTACCTCGTCATAGTCAGGCAGTGGAACGTCGACTCCGTCATCATCGACTGCGTGCTCGGGTTATTCTTCTCCACAACTTCCCTTGCTGCTACCATTTAGTAGGGCGGAAAAGTATTCCCTCCATAATTTAAGTACTCTCTGGACATCAGTTACTAGGTCGCCTTTATTGTTCTTACAGGAGTACGCCCCGGTCTTTAAACCTTCCGTAAGTCGCCTAACTCTCTGGTAAAATTTTCGGCTATTCTTCCTGTCTGCAAGCATTTCAAGCTCTACGCACTCACGTATTTCGGCCTCTCTCTTCTTATTGCGGCAAATACGTCTCGCTTCCTTCTTCAGATCCCTATAGCGGTCCCACATAGCGCACGTTGCCCCCGATCGCAGCGTGGCCCTGTAGGCGGCATCTTTTTTCTCTGCAGCTTCCTTACACTCCTCATCGTACCAGTTGCTCTTTCGGGCTGAAATCCGACTACTTCTTCGGCGGCGGTACTTAATGAGCGGGAAATGTGGTTCCACTGCTCGCATATGTCGGTTTGTTGAAGAGTGCTCTCTGAGACCAGGTGTGAGAGTCGAGTAGCGAAAGTGCTGGCTGTCTGTTATGATTGAAGCTTTTCGACGTTAAGCTTTCCTTGCATATTTGGGCTCACATTTTTTGCTGCACAGAGGCATATCTTGGCTGCAACAAGGTAGTGGTCCGAGTCCGTGTTTGGGCCTCGGAGTTTGCGTACGTCTAAAACACTGGAAGTGTGCCTTCCGTCTATCACAACATGATCGATTTGGTTTCTCGTTTTTTGATCCGGAGACAGCCACGTAGCTTGATAGATCTTTTTATGCTTGAACCTAGTACTGCATACTATCATGTTTCGGGCCCCGGTGAAGTCGATCAGCCTCAATCCGTTATCGGACGTTTCGTCGTGGAGGCTGAATTTTCCGACGGTGGTTCCAAAGATCCCTTCCTTGCCCACCCTGGCATTGAAGTCGCCAAGCACGATTTTGATATCATTACGGGGGCAGCGCTCGTACGTGCGCTCCAAGCGCTCATAGAATAGATCCTTGGATGCCTCATCCTTCTCTTCCATCGGGGCATGGGCGCAGACGAGCGAGATGTTGAAGAATCTCGCTTTGATGCGGATTGTGGCTAGACGCTCGTCCACCGGGGTGAACGACAGTACTCAGCGAGGGAGTCTATCTCCCACCACAAATCCAACTTCGAATTTGCGCTCCTTTACATGGCAGCTGTAGTCGTCGCAAGGCCCCAGACATTGCTTGCCTTGCCCCGTCCAACGCATTTCTTGGATGGCGGTGATGTCAGCTTTTGTCCTAACGAGGACATCAACCAGCCGAGCACCAAGGGTGGAAAGTAGGACCAAAATAAAATACGATAAGGTTCTTTTTCTCAGATTTAAATAAATATTAGGGATATTGGGGTCATATTCCCCTCTTTTCCGGCAACACAGAAAGGAGAATTCTACGTTTTGAGGGTTATAATCCCTAAGTGCGGCCGAAGGACGCCTAGGCAGAAAGGTGTTCTATGCAAAAGGTGTTCAGCCCCCCCGGCCCCCACCCCTTCTTTGGCAACACAGAAAATAAAATTATACGTTGTGAGGGTTATAATCCTTAAGCGCGGCCGAAGGCCGCCTACGCAGAAAGGTGTTCTCTGCAAAAGGTGTTCAGCTCCTTTTCTTTGACAACACAGAAAGGAGAATTCTACGTAGTGGGGGTTATAATCCCTAAGCGCGGCCGAAGGCTGCCTACGTAGAAAGGTGTTCAGCCCCTAATCACCCTACTATTTATTTTAATCTGGACAAAATAACCTTATCGTATTTTCCTTTTAATCGTATTTTCTCTTGGTCTTACTTTCCACGCTTGGTTTTAGATGTGGCAACACAGTCCTGCTGTCATTTGCAAATGTTCTGCATGTACTCTCAAAATAATTAAACAACAAAGAATTTTTCATAAAAAGGCTGTAATATACCAAAAGTATTTATTAGTTTGATCGTGCAGTTCTTGGGATTTCCCAAATATTCTCGGGCTCGTATCGCTGGGTTGTTAAATAAATGCTCAAGATGACCAAATAGTAGTACAATCAACTTTATTGTACAACAAACAATTTACAATACTCGCTAATACAGTAAAAACACTCTACTATACTTGTTAAAGCAATAACAACGCTTTACTAAACTTGTTAACACAATTAAACTTATAGCTTGCTTATTCGCAACTCACTTCTCTGCTCACTTTACTTGTAGCTTGCTGACTTGTAACTAACTGCCATACCTAAACAAAAGCGTTGGGCGGAGCGGTTTCTGACGTTAGCGTTAGCGCCGAAGTGCCATACCTAGACAAAAGCGTCAACGCTACGTCAAATGCAGAAATAACACCAACAATAAGCATAGGTTTGTTTGTGTGTAACACGAAAATGACAGTTTCGCCCTTTTCTGCAGCTGAAACGCCCTGTCAAAATCGGATTTTCCAACCGCTCAGCGTTGACGCTGCGTTGTTTCGATATGCTTCATACAAAGCCAGACAACGCTGACGCTTTTGTTTAGGTATGGCAGTAACCCACTTCGCTGTGGCGGCGCCCTTATATACCTGCGCTCGTACTTCTGGCAACTCTAGAACGTTCTGAAGTTTACCGCTCATTCTCTTTCTCTCGCTGTTCGCAGTGTCATCCAACTTGACGTTTCTCTTTGTGGAACATTCTACGTCATTCCTCGAACATTCTGCCTATTTCTCGTTGTTCGCTTTGCGTTGCCGCAGTATTCGTCACAATAACAACATAAAATGTTATAACTTCACGTGAAACTGGGTTAACATTATAATATTCGTACAATAGTGACAAATTAAATGTAAATCGAATGCAAATTGAAGTTTGCAGGTGATTTTATTCATGAAAGTGAGCAGAGCACACTAGCAAAATCTCGCTACCGAAATTGCAATTCATCTTTAGACATACGGTAAAACCTAAATTACCTTTTTCAGTGTACGACGCAGAAGATGGAGGATGGTTCCGAGCGCAGAAGTGGAAAACTTTTGACTGCCATTCACCTGGGAGTGGCCAGAAGCGATTCTTGTGCGTACGGTTCAAATCGCAGCTCACAACGTCCGGATATTTATATCCACGTATCCTCTGGGTAGCAACCAAACACCCGTTTGGGAGCGAGCTAAAGTGAGAAGGCGTAAAACTTCGCGTGCGCTGGGTTTGGGTCCCGCCACGTTAAAACCCCGCCCAATGAAAAATTCCAACAAGCCTCGGATTAGACCCCCTTTTTCTGATGACGACCACGGCAAACGTATAAAGGACTATGATTTAAGGGTATGCACCTGGAATATCCGGACCCTTAATGGGGAAGGTGCCTCTGCCCGGCTGGTTGATGTCCTCGGGAAGGCAAAGGCTGACATCACCGCCATCCAAGAAATGCGATGGACGGGGCAAGGTAAAGTAAGCGTGAAGCCTTGCGACGTCTACTACAGTTGCCACGTAAAGGAGCGCAAATTCGGTGTTGGATTCGTGGTAGGAGAGAGACTCCGTCGCCGAGTACTGGCGTTCACCCCGGTGGATGAACGTCTAGCCACAATCCGCATCAAAGCTAGATTCTTCAACATCTCGCTCATCTGCGCCCATGCCCCGATGGAAGAGAAGGATGAGGCGTCCAAGGATCTCTTCTATGAGCGTTTGGAACGTACATATGAGCGCTGCCCCCGACACGATGTCAAAATCGTGCTTGGCGATTTTAATGCCAAGGTGGGCAAGGAAGGGATCTTTGGCGCCACTGTCGGAAAATTCAGCCTCCACGACGAAACGTCCGATAACGGACTGAGGCTGATCGACTTCGCCGGGGCCCGAAATATGGTAATATGTAGTACTAGGTTCCAGCATAAGAACATCCACCAAGCTACATGGCTGTCTCCAGATCGAAAAACGAGAAACCAAATCGATCATGTTGTGATAGACGGAAGGCATGCTTCAAGCGTTTTGGACGTACGTACACTCCGAGGGCCAAACATCGACTCGGACCACTATCTTGTTGTAGCCAAGATACGCACCCGCCTCTGTGCAGCAAAAAATGTGCGCCCAACAATGCAAGGAAAGCTTAACGTCGAAAAGCTGCAATCACAACAGACGGCCAATTTATTCGCCACTCGACTCACACACCTGCTCTCTGAGAGCACTCTTCAACAATCCGACGTACGCGAGCAGTGGAACCACATTTCCCGATCATTAAGTACCGCCGCCGAAGAAGTAGTTGGATTTCAGCGAGCCCGAAAGAACAACTGGTACGATGAGGAATGTCAAGAAGCCGCAGAGAAAAAAGATGCCGCCTACAGGGGCACGCTGCGATCGGGCGCAACGCGAGCCATGTGGGACCGTTATAGGGAACTGAAGAAGGAAGCGAGACGTATTTGCCGCAATAAGAAGAGAGAGGCCGAAATACGTGAGTGCGAAGAGCTTGAGATGCTGGCCGACAGGAAGAACGCCCGAAAATTCTACCAGAGGGTTAGGCGACTTACGGAAGGTTTCAAGACCGGGGCGAACTCCTGTAAGAACAACAATGGCGACCTAGTGACCGATGTCCAGAATATACTTAAATTGTGGAGGGAACACTTTTATAACCTACTGAATGGTAGCAGCGCTGAAAGTAGTGAGGAAGACGAACCCGAGTCCCCAGTCGATGATGATGGAGTAGCTGTCCCACCGCCTGACTATGACGAGGTACGAATAGCGATTACGCGGATGAAAAACAACAAAGCTGCTGGAGCTGACGGCCTGCCAGCCGAGCTATTCAAGTACGGCGGCGAGGAGCTGATGAGGTGCATGCATCAGCTCGTATGCAGAATATGGTCAGATGAACGCATGCCCGACGACTGGAATTTAAGTGTGCTCTGCCCAATCCACAAGAAAGGCGACCCCGCCATACGCGCCAACTACCGCGGAATTAGCCTTCTAAGCATAGGTTACAAGGTCTTATCGAGCGTATTGTGCGAAAGACTGAAGCCCACCGTCAACGAGCTGATTGGACCTTATCAGTGTGGCTTTAGGCCTGGAAAATCCACCATAGATCAGGTATTCACAATACGCCAAATCTTGGAAAAGACCCGCGAGAATAGGATCGACACACACCATCTATTTGTCGATTTCAAAGCCGCTTTCGACAGCACGAAGAGAAGTTGCCTTTATGCCGCGATATCTGAATTTGGTATCCCCGCGAAACTAATACGGCTGTGTAAAATGACGTTGAGCAATACCACCAGCTCCGTCAGAATAGGAAAGGACCTCTCCGAGCCGTTTGATACCAAACGAGGTTTCAGACAAGGGGACCCCCTTTCGTGTGATTTCTTTAATCTTATGTTGGAGAAGATAATAAGAGCCGCAGAACTGAACCGCTCAGGCACAATACTTTATAAGAGCGTACAATTGCTGGCGTATGCCGACGACATCGATATTATCGGTAAAAACAAGGGCTACGTCTGTTCTGCCTTCTCGGGATTGGATAGAGAAGCAAAGCGAATGGGTCTGGTGGTGAACGAGGACAAAACGAAGTATCTCCTGTCAGCACATAAACAGTCAGAGCATACGCGTCTTGGCACCCACGTCACTGTTGACAGTTACAAGTTTGAAAAAGTAGACGACTTCGTTTATTTGGGAACCAGCATTAACATCAATAATAACATTAAACTTTACTTAATTTTTGTTGTCTTGCAAGCATATATGCAAGCATATTTACCAATGTTTTATTTCTTATCTAAGCGCATAAAATGGATTTTTTCTTGCTTATTTTCTTCGGCCCTGCTGACAATCAGAAAATAATTCAAAGTAATGCAACACCAGAAACTGTATTTATGGGGAATAAGTGTCTGGACGATGGGTTCAGGATTATGGCAGCCCTACACTAGATTTAAGCACAAAAAATCTGTTGCTATAGTATTGTACTATAGCTTTTATTAAACTTTTTTTTTGTGGTGGTAAACAAATATTATGTAAGTATTTAAAACATTTTGTTGAAATAATTATATTATAGCTATAAAGCACTAGCTGGGTGGCTCAACGTATAAATTGGTTTCCGTATTTTAAAAACTGCATTTAACAGTCAAGAGAAATTCAATTGTTGTACTTTGCTTTTCAAAATCCACAACTTCATAAGTATGTTTACGGAATAAGTAACTTTACGATTATACGTACATGATAAATAATGAGAATTCAATGAGTTAGAACCCTTTAAAAAATTTTCCGAGTGATCAGAATTTATGAGTCTAAAATGAGTCTTTCTTTCGTCAGAAAATGATTCTGATACCAGTCAACCTGACTGACTCATTTTGGAATATTTTGTGGAGTCATAAATTTTGAGTCGAACAAAAGTAACAAAGTTCACGTAGACGTAAAATTTTATTAATAATCAGAATTATAAAGAATATTTGTTTTTAAGACTCGAGAAAAGCGTCTTATTTCAGGCTCTAATATGACTCCTAACTTGGACTCGTATTGGCGTGTCTTTTTAAGAATGGAAATATCGACGGCTTATATTCAATACTCTCTAACTGCAATTTTCACAAAATCTACTTTGTGATGTTAGAACCAAAATGTATTCAACAAAGTGTGATTGATTTTGACATTGCTCTTATAAGGTCGGTGTTATGCAGACAAACTTTTGTTTGCCAAATTAAATGGCGGCTGCTCGGAGGTGGTTATGTCGAGTTTGGTACAGGGTTGCACGTTCATTATGGTTTTCATGGCTATTGCCAACACGAAATGAGAATTTCAGATGTACATAACGCGCACAATTAATATATTTTTTATGATATCGTATAGGCAATAAACTGTGACCTAATCTTTGAAGCTCCTACAGCATAAATTCAGTTCCCAGGCTTTCGGTATCACGGCAATTTTTGTGTATAGCAACAATTGTCTAAAATTTTTGTATATGACAACACCGAATTTGCTGCAGTTTGACCAAACAAAATTAGTTTGTTGTGAGAGTCGCCAAACTCGCTCTCTCCGAGTTTGCTGCAACAACAATTGCACGCAGTTTGCCAAACAAAATTTCTGCATAACACCAACCTAATAGGCTGTTTTTGCTTACGCGTAAAAGCACATTTAGCGCATTTAGCTCTAAATGTACATTTATCCATACAAAATTCGTCACCTAAATGCAACTCCATTTTTGCATTAAGAATCTAAATGCTAAAAGCAACCCTGTGATCTTCCAAAATTTCCACGATTCGAACATGGTTTAAAGAGAAAAAGTGGCAACATTGCTTTTTCGAGTATAC
>NW_023458555.1:47776841-47783963 GCF_013731165.1 Rhagoletis pomonella
CGAGTATATTTGGGAAATCCCTCAAGGTTTCGAGGATAATCGTAACAGTACATTTGCTAAATGCTATAGCATGAACGCTTTTCGAAAACATATGTTCGAAAGTGCTAAATGTTGCATTTTAAATGCAGCAAAAACGCTGCACAAGAAGCAGGCTGTAATGTCAAATTGAAATGAATTGTTAACCCATTTGAAAATGTGTTTTTTTTTCAAATTTGAATTAAAAAAAAATATAAAAGTACACACAAATTTTTCAAGCAACCAATTTTCTTAATAAACGTGAAATTGTTAAGAGATAAACCGCCGAGAAGAGCAAGTACATTTAAGTTTGGTAATAAGTACATACGTCCGACTTTGCTTAAATATTTAATGTAAGGAAACCAAGATGAAATGGAGCAAAACGTTTGAACGGTGCGCTGTATGCAATAAAAGTCAGGACGCGAAAATAGTGCAGTGTTTTAAACCACCTAGTTGCGAATTAAGACAGCGGCGATGGGAAGAAAGCTGTGGTGTTGTACTACGTGATTCATCTCGCGTTTGTGAAAACCACTTTAAGGAAAGTGATGTCCAAATCAAACACTTTCCAACGAGCTCGTTTATACCCATGCGCAGGCCCAATGCCATACGAAATAACTGATACAAGTGAGGATTTAGTACGCGATCAGGATACATTCTTTGTTGATGCCCAAACTCAAACAGACGACTCTTTAGAATGCTCGTTGCGAACAGAAATATTTCGGCTACCGAAATAATTAAACCATGCAAGCAAGTATGGAAGAGCTTAAATTAAAACCGCTCGAAGCAAGGTCTTTAATGGAAAATATTTCGCATGAAAAAAATTTAATTTCAAAATTGTTAGTTAAGCTCACATATAAAATTGGTAAAAAATGTAAAATCATACTTTTATAAGTGTCGAATAATGTTTAGGATAAAAAATTGAAATATAAAAATAAACGCACAAAAGCATAAAACTTGGGCAATTAAAAACAAGAAAATTGATAAAACGATTTTATAAACAATTTGTTTTATTTTATTGACGAAATATATGTGATATAAGTAATGTAAGTAAAACAAAACTATAATTGAAATAAAAGCCTTGGGCATCAGTGCTGATAAGATCCATGCATCACTAAGGGTTAATTCGTTTGATTATACTTTTTGACATTATAGTACCTTAAGAGAGCCGCACTGAGTTGTCAATCACACCTTGTTTAATACACCTTGGTTAGAACCCATCTGGGACTTACCTGTCATCACTGATGTTAATTTTGACTTAGTAAATTCTTCTGCCAAGCGTTATAAAAGGTCAGCGCTAAAATTACCGATGACAGTTATGTTTTAGGTGGATTTTTATATCAGTCTCATTTTTGTGAAAAGTGCAGATAGAGGGTATTGAATATAAGCCATCGTACAGTTCCATAAGTAAAGTAACTCTTCTTCTTACCGTTTTTTCTGGCAGGCTGTAGGTGTGTTTTTGGCAGGCTGTAGGTGTGTTTTTGGTTATTGTATTGGTGTTTTTGGTTCAGTGTGTTAGTGTATTTTGAATAAATTGTAATAGAAATAAATGAAATTGTAATAGAAATGAAAGAAATTGTAAAAGATAAGAGCACATGCCAAAAAACAGGTGATCTCAGCTGTAGGCATATTTTGGCAATCAGCTGATAGTGTTTTTACTTATGAAACTGTACGATGATATAAGCCCTCGATGTGCTCTTTTCCGACTCTTTTTAATGAGGATTACAACTCAGAATTCCCAGACTTTTTTGACTTTAAAATGATACCGAATGTTTACAAGGTAAATTCATGTAATTAAACCCAAAAAAAAAGAAAATGATTTTATTTCATATGGACTAATAGGCTACATAGACAGTGCGTCTGACTCGCGAGTCATTTGTGTACGTGTTGACTCGCCTTCGACTACACACAGTTGAATCATTCAGAGTCACAAACACATCCACACCGACTCACGAGTCAGACGCACGGTGTGTGTCGCCTATAAGAGCATAGCTGACTGCTTTAAAAAATCTTGCCACTCCTTAAGATCTACTTTGGTCGCGCGCTCTGCTACGTTATGATTCATTTCTAGTGGATCCTGTACGACCATAGCTGTATTTAATTGTATGCCAGAATCTTTGGCAGAATCCTCGCTCTTTACAAAATTGGTATATCTGCAAAACAAATTATTAATTACAAGCTTTTGCTAAATGCATTAAAGTTACCGTTCTGGCATTAGGCTTTCAAAATTTTTAATTTTTATATGTGTACGTCCAAAATAGGGGCATACTACATGCGATTCATAATTGAAATTAGCATAATATATACAAAATTCTTTAATGTGCTGCTTGCAACTCGGTGGGCTGACGCTTAATACTTGCATTTTCAATTCAGTTAAGGGTATCTCAATAAAGTTGCCAATCCATGCTGTAATATAAAAAATATATACATATGTATACATAGTAAATTGAATGCATGTTTAAGAGATAAACGTGCGTTTCACATATTATTTGTGTTAACTTACGTCCAACTAAGACATTGGCCAACATATTCTTTTGCAGAGTCTCAATTGAGGGCAAAAAATTGTTGATCTGTAAATAGTAAATTACCATCAACGACATACAGTAAGTAGTTATATGCCTATTTAATCTTGTGCGCTCTAGCCATTTTTTCATGAATATGCACAATCTTCGAGCTAAAAAAATTGAATTGGTAATAATTTACAACTTGTATTCGTGATATTTTCAAACCACAGTAATAATTTTCGAACCTATAGGCTGTTGTTGGTAAATATATTCAAGCATTTGCGTATTGCAATAACTTATGCTGTTGGAAAAGCCCACATCACATTCTATATTAGTCCTAGTGTTAGTCATCCTTAGTATGGGTACACGTGCACCTCTAATAGCACGATTCATGCACCAATCTATAGCATTCTTTTTAAAAATGTCATGAACTCGGTCGAAGATTTTCAGCGTCTCTGCTGAGGCACCATGCTCGAATTCATTGAAACGGCCACCTAAATGAAGATAAATTTTATTTGTTATACATACTCATCACACAAAAAGTAAGATTTTTCCTACCGATATCAACGTATATATCAAGATCCGAATTTCGCGTACCAATACCAGTTATTCGCGATCCGAATTTATACATTTTGATGCTTTTATCGGGAAACACTTTCTTAAGCATATCCGACAGCGAATTCTCTATAATGTCATATTCCGGCACTTGTTTTAATTTTTCTGCCACTTGCAATTGATCGGCGAAAAATTTTGCGAAATCGCTCATAACAATCGCTTTCGCTTCTAATATGTTTACAGAAAGGATAAACAAAGAACTTTATTTACATAAATAAACATGATGCATCATGCTAAATAAAGAGTAAATGAAACTTAGATATGCTTACTTTTTGGCAATTTGATTAGCTTGCTTTCGCTTCGAATTTTTTCAGCTTGTTTCTTTTCTTTTTTTATTTCCTTAGCAGTCTTAACTCGGTGACCTTCTGCCAAATGAATCGCGGCCTTGTCAACCGTCTTGCCAAGATCCTTCTTGCACAAGGTGCAATGGTAAAAGTTTTGTATTGCGGCCAACTCTTTGGGTTGCACAAACTTAGTTTTATCCGTTGCCACTATTAAGGCAGGTTTTTGATCTAAGAATTTTTCTATTCCAATCAGCACATTTGTTAACGAATCATACAGATTAGGATCAATTTGGTTATAAATTTTGCCGTACGCTTCCAAGGAGTTGAGGAATAGTTGGGACTCCAGAGTTAAAGGATGCAACTGATAGATGGGCAAAACATGTTAACGTGGCCCCATTTATATGTCCTAATCTGGCTACTTACATAAAGTTGTTCTACTGACGCCGCCATTTTCAATGTAAAATGAATTTCTGCAACTTGCCGACGAGGAAAGTTGTTAAAGGGTAAGTAATCTTTATACAAGCAATAAAAAATCGAACAAAATGCACAAACCCAACCAAAAAAAGAAAACAAATAAACTGGCTTTTAGGAATAGGCATGGGTAACACTGCGCTGCACGGCGCAATTACGGTAACACCGTAGCCGGAGTTGCCGCGCCAAAACCAGTATATGGAAAGCGCCAGCGCCATTAACACCAAGCAACACATGAGGCACCAACACAATTCGCCTTTGAAAATTTACACGTACTTTGTTTTTGCTTTTGAGCGTTGAGAAAACAAATTTAAAGCTTTTACTCAAGAATGATGAGAATATCGTGCCACTTACTACATTCCTATCAATTAAATTTGGTTGGCGGTACAAGCATTGCTCAGCGCCGAAAATCATAGAAATAATAGACATAACACCACTGTATGGTGTACTACACTGTATGACGATGGGTACTGTAGTGACACTCAGATGGCACCGTGTTCAATTCAGTACACTGCACTATTGCGCTGAGTTAGTGCGCTGACACCACAGGTGGCGCTGGCGTTATTAAGCTAGCGCCAAAAAAATTGCGCTATTACCAATGGCTATTTAGGTATGAGAAACTATGCGCTACACGGCGCAATTGCGATCATGGTTGCAACACAATCCCCCCTAAACGAAAGAGGATTGACACCGCTTTATGAAAAGTCACCCCTTCCCCCCCCAACACCTCCCACAGACCTTTGGGGAGCTGTTTGAAAATAGGGGAAATTTCGATTTTTTGCAAGGAAAAAACAAAGTTAAACTTGCGTCCGAAGAAGGGGCGCTGAACACCTTTTGCAGAGAACACCTTTCTGCGTTAGCGGCCTTCGGCCGCGCTTAGGGATTATAACCCTTATTACGTAGAATTCTCCTTTCTGTGTGACCTTGGGAAAGGATGAGGTAACTAGAATTCCCTTTCTGTATGGTAAACCTGGGGCTGCCGCCCCAGTGATGTCTATTTTGGTTACTGGGTATTTTATAAAAATATCTTGTATATAAAAATGTATATACAAATTTATAACAAATTTTTGCACCAAATACCATATTTCCAACCGACATTGTTGTTAAATTAGTGCACAGCTTTAGTAAATTAAATTTTTGTAGTAATGCGTGAACTGTTGTCTACAAGTGTGTGTAAAAGTTTTTTGATTCGATTCACGCCTTTGGGCACATCAACCCAAAATCGTTGTACAAATTCATAAACAGTGCCCAATTATCAAGATTGAAAATGACATTGACAGTAATAAAATTTTTTTTTTTTTTACTAGAAAATATTTTGCTATCAATTAATTACTGCATGTGCCGTTATTCTCATTTTCGTTGTTGGTGTTTCCGACAGGGTAGGTGTATGGTGTAATGTGGAACGATTTTCCATCATCCCTTGTCAAATTAGGTTTGGTGACAAATCGGTTTCGGCGTTGTGCCATTTTCAGTATCGTTTTTCGTTAGGAATGTGCCGTTATTTGGACCTGCAACTCACGGAATAATGGCACCGGTACACAAAAAAAAAGTTGCGGGTGCTTTTAACCATCCATTTAACGGGGATACTTTCCATTATGGCCGTTCGTTAAAGGTGTGGCGGTCGAAGGGGGAGTGGGCGTGGCACCTCCAACCGACCTTTTTGGAGAGGGCATGAACCGCCATTGACAAAAATGCAACCCCCGACCACCTAGGCCCCTTATGGTTCCCTACGGACCCCTTAGAAAAATTGCCAAAAATCGAAATTTTTACTTGCGTCCACAGTATTTTTGCGTAGGCGGCCTTCGGCAGCGCTTAGGGATTACAACCCTTATTAAGTAGAATTCTCCTTTCTGTGTGACCAAACTGGGGCTACCGCCCCAGTGATGTAACCTTGGGAAAGGATGAGTTAACTAGAACTCCCTTTCTGTGTTGTAAACCTGGGGCTCCCGCCCCAGTGGTGTCTATTTTGGTTACTGGGTATTTTATAAAAATGTCTTGTATATAAAAATGTGTATATAAAAATGTATTGTGCAAATGAATATTTAACATATTTTATGCGAATGAACGCAAATGAAAACTGTGATTTTTGGCAATTTTTCTAAGGGGTCCCTATTGAACCATAGGGGACCTAGGTGGTGGGGGGTTGCATTTTTGTCAATGGCGGTTCATTCCCTCTCCAAAAAGGTGGATTAGAGGTGCCACGCCCACTTACCTTTAGCCCATCGCCCCTTTAACGAACGGTCATAAAGGAAAGCCAACCCCATTTAACTCGTACAAAATTTCGAGTAAATTGCGAAAATTGGAAAATTTTTGTTACTATTTTTTCGGTTTTCCATAATTTAGTGTACGTGTCAAACGGACCTCAGATTCGGATTCAGGGGGTCGAAATACATGTCAGTAGGTGGGTCTAGTACATGATGCAATAATACAAGGTGTAATCAGTTGGCAACTTCTCGCTCTAATTCCGCCATATTGACTGCCTTAGCTGAAACAGTGTTACTTCTTTACCAATTCTTTGCCTAATAATATATTTGAATTTTTTTATTTTTTCTCAGTATACACATTTTGTTTTCTCAAAAAGGTATTATATCTTATTTTATTTCATTTCATTGCGAATATATTATAAAAAAACAAATTTTGTTTAGAAGAAAATATGAAATTTTATGATGTATTTTGGAACGAATTTCCGTCATCCCTTGTCAAATTCGGTTTGGAAACAAACCGGTTTCGGCGTTGTGCCATCTTCAGTGTCATTTTTCGTCCTCGAGAACGCCGAAACCGGTTTGAAATCGTCCGATTCAGCTGGAACAAAAATGATTCCAACAAGTAAGGGTTTCTCTGCATTATGTCCTCGAACCGACATATATACATCTTTCATTTGAATCCGTATTAAAACCTCTATTGGCTCCTACATTCGGGTGTTTATAGGCGAGTCTGCCCTGAACCTTTTTTTCCATATTTTTCGGCGTATGCGCGCTTTTATTCGAAACCTAAATGTTTCGTACCAAGTATCGAGAGTATTGGATACTTTTTAAATCGGTACCGAATATCGATCAATACTTAAAAGTATTGACTCAGCACATCGCTAGAAACAGGCAACATGTAAACACAAAACAGCTGATATGCACTTTGACGCTTTATCCGTTTTTACCCGGAGAAAAAAAAAGTCCGGGCTGTTTTGGGCAGGAGAAGAAGACTTACGATCGAATACGTTCCAATTTTCGCCCTCAATTACC
>NW_023458555.1:47784063-47785394 GCF_013731165.1 Rhagoletis pomonella
AAGAAGACTTACGATCGAATACGTTCCAATTTTCGCCCTCAATTACCCATTTTGTTGAGTACGGGAATGATTTCTGGGCTATTTGGGCACCCGCGGGATCCCGCGTTGCGTACGGGAAAGAACCTAATACCACTGACACTGTATAACCATGAACCAAAAATACAAGATCACGCGGGCAGGAGAGTAGCCCGTTAGCATAGCATTTAGGAAAAAAGTTTACCGATTTTGACATTAGCCGTTAGTTTACATTGCTTCGTTGTTTACAATTTGGTGGTGGCTTTTTACTGCAATTTTCTTCATTTTCGCCTGTAACAACGTGTGTACACATAAGATAAAGAATAATTTAACTCAACGGCATGATGATAGAAGAAATTGCATAATAAAAATGATTATTCATGCGTTCAACAATTTCGCGGTTTTCTCCGTTGTTTACTTATTACAACAAAGATGGCGTCGAGATTTCGGCAGCTAGAAAACATGATTCAACAAATACAGGTTGTAGCAATCGTACAAAAACAATATTTACCGTTGGTATGAACTCCTTGTGTCATCAACATCTTCTTTATCTATTCATATTCGTATGTAAATGTATACCCTGCACACCAGGATTTCATAGAATTCTGAAAGGTTTCACAATTTTTTTAAGAATTTTCTTTAAGAAACCGTACAGAAATTTCTTACTAGTTCCTGTCAACCGCTTCATTTGTTTTTCTCTAAAGATTTCTGAAATAATCGTAACAAATTTCCGACACTCTTAAAGATTTCGGGAGCACTTGTTTGCAGGGTATATATATACGTATATGTGTATGTATACGCGGATATGTAAATAAAGCAAAACAGACGATAATTTGACACAAGCGTGCTCTTAAGAAGAAGCATAGCGCCTATCGCTATCACCTGTAATTGATGCGCCTTGGCTAGAAAATAACTTTTTTCTTTCTTTCCTTCCCGCGTGATCTTGTGTCTTCGTTCATGCTGTATAACGATGGACACTGTGGTGACGCTAAGATGGCGCCTGTTGCGGAAGCCAGCGATCCCACGCCCAAATTTCCAAAACACTCGTTTATGTATTGAGATGTTTGAAATAACTGGTGTTTATATTTATTCATTAGTTACAAGTGCTTTACAGATATTACAATAGTACTTACTTTAGTATTTTCAGGGATCTATCTGGATTTTATTAAATAATGTAAAATTTCTCACGCTCCTTGTAAGAGGTAAAGGCAGAAAGAAAAGAAAACGTATTGTCAAAAACATACTCAAGAAAACCTATCATTTGCTGTCACAGGGTGGCACATCGCAGTTAGGGTGCTGCCGTATCTTTCTTAACA
>NW_023458555.1:47785494-47786652 GCF_013731165.1 Rhagoletis pomonella
CTATTTCTCGTTGTTCGCTTTGTGTTGCCGCAGTATTCGCCACAATAAGATAAAATACCTTTTGAAGAAAACAAAGTGTGTATACTGAGAAAAAATAAAAAACATTCAACTATATTAATGGGCAAAGAATAGTTAAAGAAGTAACACTGTTTCACGTAAATCAGTCAATATGGCGGAATTAGAGCGAGAAGTTGCCAACTGATAACACCTTGTATTATTGCATCATGGTATTGTGTTTGCTGCGGCAGTGACTGCCAGTATTAGCAGTAACAGCTGATTTTATAAACTGTAACTGCCACTGCACTATTGGGCCTCCGCACACTGGACTGCTCAACCTAATATTCACGCACGCCGCCAATTTACTGTCAAAAATTTCTCATGCACATACAACTTGTATGGGACCAACCGAAATTGAACGGCGTGCGTATGAAGCTAACTCAATTTCCAATTTTTGTTCTGCGTGACATTTTGATTTGACGTTTCGCTCAATGAAATCAAATGCAAACGCACGGAAGCCAATTTCGGGTGACGCAAAAAAAAACAAATTCGACGGCGTGCGTACCAAAATGCAAGCCGCAAATATTAGGTTAGCCTGTAAGAGGAGGAAGAGAGTTCGAGTTCACCTCGCTCATTTCAGTCCGCGAAAATCGCGGATTGACGGTGGACTGACACGCACACATAGACAACTTGTTTTCTATTTCGTTTTGTTTGCATGTGCCACATGCACTAACACAATCATGCGTAGTCCATGTATACAAAACTGAAACCTGTTTTCGGCCGGCTGCCCAGTCCAGTGTGCGTTCGAGTGGTGGACTGCTCAGTCCTGACTGAGCGTAACTAATCCAACTCCGCTGTATCGTGGCTCTGATATACCTGCGCTCGCACTCATGGCAACTCTAGAACGTTCTGAAGTTCATCGCTCATTCTCTTTCTCTCGCTGTTCGCAGTGTTCATCCAACTTGACGTTTCTCTTTGTGGAACATCCTACGTCAACCTACGTCATTCCTCGAACATTCTGCCTCATGAACCAAAAATACAAGATCACGTAAGAACGCGACGTTGTATTTGTAACTGGTTTTGAGAAAAAAGTTTGCGAAAGCGGGTTCGTCAGCTGAGCGTTTGTTTACATCACAAGCACCACTATTTTACACTTTTATT
>NW_023458555.1:47786752-47795783 GCF_013731165.1 Rhagoletis pomonella
CTGAGCGTTTGTTTACATCACAAGCACCACTATTTTACACTTTTATTCAAGTAAAGAAGAGTTAATTCAACATGACAACACATTTTAAAGCATTTTGTTGCATCATTTTACCTAAATTGTGCGTTTAAAGTGGCTGACAATAATTTTGGCTAATTTTGGTTTTCGTTGTTTTCTTTGCTTTGTTTACTTTTCGCTCGGTTTCCAGTGAAACAAGATGGCATAGAACCCGCTAAAAAAATCTACTTTTTTCACTCTCTTGTTCTTACGTGATCTTGTGTCTTTCGTTCATGATTCTGCCTATTTCTCGTTGTTCGCTTCGCGTTGCCGCAGTATTCGCCACAATGCAGTCGCTAGCTGCGTTTCAGTGATCGCCGATCGAGATTTCATTTATTATTTTACATTATTTGGATAAAGAAAAGTTACGCATATTCAACATATATGTGATGTTGATAGAAATCTGGATCAATTTGTGATCAACTCTGTTTTGTTTCCTAATTAAGTGAGGACATTATAATTGACAGCACCGACAAATGAATGTATACACAAACAAATGTTCGGTTATGGTTAAGACAATTCAAGTTTTTGTATTGTATTTTTGGTTTAAAATTGATTTTTCCTTTTCAGTAGGGTTTTTTGCACATTATCTTCTGCGTGAGAATTGATCGCAATAGATACGGATCTGAATAAGCGACTGGAACACGGCTGTTGGTCAAAAGCATACGATTTCGAACTCTCGTAAATGTACATTTGCTAAATGCGTTAGCATGAACATATGTTCGAAAGTGCTAAATGTTGCATTTTAAATGCAGCAAAAACCCTGCATTTGTTTCTTTTCTTTTCTAGAAGATAATTATCAGGAAGAAGAAGAATGGGAAAATTGAGAGAATTACGCTCACAGAGAGCAGAAAGTAGCAAGTAAACAGCTGGTCGATGTATTTGACTATTGAAAATATTTGGCGCGAATTTTTGTTTATCCATTTTGACAGCTGCTAGTTTCTGCTAGTAAAAAGTTTTATTTTAAATTTTTGTATCCGGAAAACGTTCGAAACGTTGGAAAAAGATTCTGTCATTTGAAAGCAATAATTGTATTTTATTTCCTCTAGCTAAACATTTCGAAGCATGCATGCGTAGTCGGCAGTAGCTGAGCGTGCAGAGTGTGCCGCTATTTGCTAGCTTCCAGAAGATGCCGGATTCGAATTCCGTTAGGCGCATCCTAATTTTATTTTATTTCTTTTGAACCATGTAAAAGTATCTGTGAAGTGCAGATGAAAATCGTATTGAACGAAATATTCAATCAGACAAATTTCAGAATAAGCGGCCTTAAACGTATTCGTTTCACAAACAATTTTGCGGCACACTTTAGTGGGAAAACGGATCGTCAAAGTAGCCGCAAATGGAATTAGTAAACGGGCAAAAATCCGCACTTCATCCCCTTTTTTGTCCTTTTTCGGATCGGTTTTCGGATTTTTTGCTGGCTGAGATGTTGCATATAATTTGTAAAAGGCCCTACACACGCATTGATTTATCGGCCAGTTGACCAACCTACTTAAAGAAATTCCCTACAAAGGTATCAACCAGTTGGCCGATTTCATTTGATTGAGAGTTTTTGAGCTGTGAACCACACAACAGCACTGGCAAACTTTTAAGTTATGCTAGGAATGCATCTCATTTTTATGTATTTGTTATTGCTACCGCCCCCGTTTTCACAAATCATACGCATTTTCACTAGCGAAACGAACCGAAAAACACATGATAATTCGCATTTTAGGTTGCCAACTTGTCTACACACAGAGCATGTTGACCAATCTGCCTCAAAATTCAAAAATTTTTGATTTTACTCCAACCAGACGAACAACTTGACGAAGGTTTGCCAACTTGCCTACACACGGCTTATTTACCACCAAATTCTAGCGGTTGGCCAAATGGTTGGTCGATAAATCGATACGTATGTAGGGCATTTAATATTAAGCTGATGCCAGATAAAACTTTGTAGCTTTGCGTGACATTTATAACTTTGCCAGCAAAGCGCCAGACGCAAAAGGTATGCCACAATGAACGCCAAGAAAACAATGTTGTACCGCTTTTTTACTCATCAAAGTTGCTGTGGATTTTAATTATTTTGATTTAAAATTATCAGCAATGTAATTAAGTTTTATGTTTCTGCATGAAAACCCGAATTTGGACGAAACAAAATAAATATTAAACCGGCTGATTGTCAAAGCGCGCAAAAAGATGGGAGTTGACCATCTTTTCGCTTCGCACTGCCGCTTCAACGATTTATGTGGCATGCTTTGTGCATTTTCATACAATTCATCTTATCTGTCAAAGCGAATCTGTCACGTAAAGCGAAGCAAAAGTTTTATGTGACATCAGCTTTAAACACTAGCGGACCCGGCGAACTTCGCCCGCCCAAAATTAATTTTTTTATTGAAATGTTTCGTCCAACGTTTTCGCCAGCAACTCAGGTTCATGTTTGGTTCTGCGGGCGACAGAAAGCATATCCCCATTGCCTGACGAAAGCGTTATACCGAGAAGAAGTCCTTGCGGCTCGATAGTGAGTCGTCCTTGAATCTGTATAGGATAGTTGGTGGCAATTTACAAACTGGTGAGTATCATTGGTCCACATTCTGTTTAGTCACCGTAAAGCAAGGACCGCAATGGTTCTGATGGTTTATTTAACGGGAGTAATTTAACTTTGATCCCTGGTGCCTCCGAATCGACGATTTTTAGCAATAACTCGGTTCCAGCGCCACTACAAATTATCACTAATATCGTTTCGGTCGTTTAGGAGGAGTTAAGCCACCAGAATAAGTATTTTATATACTCACACTCTTCGGCATTTTTTCCCATACAAAAAAACGTTCACGCATTCGTTATACGGCGAAAATGCGCAACATTATCAGCGAAAAAATTCTAAAAAATCAACGGTATCTTATAGCCATTAAAAACTTGCACTTTATGATACTGAAACTGAGTGAAAAATTCGATATGCATTGGTGATGCCACGCTCACTTAATATATCCAAAGTCTGCAGTAGGTGTCTAAAATTTAAAAAAATCAGTACAGCCGTTCGCGAGATCACCTCTAATAAAAAGAAGGAGCTTCTCTTTATATAATTAGTGTAGGTAACACAGGGCAACACCGATTTGGATGCGGCAAACGTTGAAACTGGTTTTAACAGGCTTTTTTTTTTGCTGATTAAGTAAAATGTTTCCATCAGCTCCAGATTTTGAGAAAAATGTGGTGAAAATGTCAAAAATTCGCGTTTTTTGCAATATTTTAGAAGCTCTAGCAATGAAACAAAGGGTGATAGAACCTTCCACTTAAATTAAGGCTTGGACTTTTGAGTTCAATCCCTGAAAATACCATTCCTGCACTTTGACCCTAAGGTTACCTATAGTCATTTATTTAACAGCTAACACTGCTTTGACACCATTCTTGAAGATAAAAAGTAAATGAGTATAGGTGACCATTAGGGCAAGGTGCAGGAATAGTACTTTCAGGGATGATAGTCTGTAGTTCTAGGAAGGTTCTATGACCTTTTGCTTAATTGCGGTAGGAACTCAAACTTCCCAAAATCAGTTATTCCTGTTAAACAAATGTCTATAAGGGCTGGTTTCTCCAACTCAACTTAATAAGCTGTGTAAAACGTAGGCTAACTTTTGACTTAAGTCCAAAAGGGGCTAAACTAATTAAGTTGAGTTGGAGAAACCAGCCCTAAGTGACCATCAACCAAAGGTGCGAGAACTTGCTTTAATCAAAGCCTAAGTGGAAGGTTCTACCACCCTTTGTTTCTTTGCTAGAGCTTCTCATATATTGCAAAAAACTCGATTTTTTGACAATTTGACCTCATTTTTTCTTCACATCTGGAGCTGATGGTAACTTTTTACTTACGGATTCGTAACGAGCGCAAAAAAAAAAATGTATCAAAAATAGCGTTGACATTTGCTGCATCAAATTTTTTTCCATTTTTGTTGGCCAATACCCGCATGTTTGCGGCGCCTTCAAACACCTTTCGATTGAAGATTTTTTGGAATTGATCGGTTCGGGTCCACCAATCAGAAAAAATGTCACATATGTTAACCCAGCCAATAAGCTACCTACGTGCTAAATTGGCAGCAAATCGGACCATTAATAAGACTGTTTCGAATAGTTCGGTCTCTGACCCACTTAACGGAAAAAATGAACCCCATATCCTAATCTAGGCCATAGGCTACCAACGAACCAACTCAATTTTTTTAAGCATAGCTCGACCCCTGCGCCAACTATCGGAAAAATTAAAACTTTGTGCACTCCTTCTTCTAAACACGTTTCCAAAAAAACAGCACCCATTCGAATCAGTTATGAAACATAGGAGAAAATTGTTCCCAACTGATTCAAGCTCCCAATGAATTTCACAATTATCCGAAATTTTCCAAGCTTTCGTCGAAAAAAAATTCAAATTTTTTGCGTTCTTCCGGATTTTTCAGAGTTTTCCACTTAAAATTTTCTATTTTTCCATTCGAATGCCATTCCGAAGGAATTGCACACAAAATTTAATACAAAAAAATCAATTTTCGATCTTTCTAATTTTCCGACTGTCCCGGAGGGGTTTCCCAAAATTTTCTTTCGTAAAAACCTTTTCCTGGCAATTACAAACGACTAAAAAAAAAAATTAAGCCAAATCGGTCCAACCGTTCTCAATTGATGAATTACTATATATTTTTCACACCATTTTTATATACAGTACATTTTGCTTAGCTGCACATCCTTCTTTGCACGAAAAACTTGTGCACTTAACCGAAAATGAGGAAGGTATCCAAATCCCTATGAAAGCAAATAATGGAGAAGCACTTACCATGTAGAAATTACTGCAAGCGAAATTTTTACCGATTTGTATCTAATTATCTATATAACTACATAAATTTATAGCCATTTTCGTTGTAAATATAAAGTTGTAAAATTAGGTAATTGTAGGGTCAGTGCAGGTAAACGTAATACTTTCTTTGATAATTGATACTAGTCGCATATTTTTTAAGGCAGGTATCGCCAATGTGCAGGTATGTTAAATGCATCTATCGGAGCACTTTCCTTATAAATGTTAAAAATAATCCCTCTGATGCGCATTTTGGGGTAGGTATCTTAAATGTGCACTTAAGAATAGAGGCAGCAAAGCAAAATATACTGTATATAGATTGTTGGTTATTTTATGCCTGGATTATAATGGAAGTAACGGAACGGAGTGAACTGTCACTTAATTATCTATTATTATAATGCACTTGAACGCAAACGTAAGCATCTAAAATCAATAGATACTTACGAATTCGCCGGGATTTGTTACGATTCGCCCTGATTATTATAACCAAGTGTGACGAATACTGCGGCAACGCGAAGCGAACAACGAGAAATAGGCAAAATGTCACGGTGCAGCGAACAAAGGTGGCGCCGTCAGTGGTACCGCTACTTTGGTTTTGCCGATTTTGACAGTTGTGGTAACTTGTAAATAAACCTTTGTTTACAAATCAGAGAAAGAGAAATTTGAATTATAGGTGAAAAATTAGATTAAATTGTGTTAATTTGCAATTTGTGAGTGATATTTGAGTTGAAGACTGCGTAAAAACTAATACAATGAAGTGCTGTGTGTTAAATTGCGACAACCGTCAAGAGGCAAGAAGCGTAGATGCAAGTGTAGCGCTGGGACGAATCGCTGCATTTTGTGTACATAGGGCACGGCAAAGCCGTTCCCGAAATGTTTCTCTATTATTATATTAACAGCATTTCCTCACAATGATTTTGTTTCTGCTCCACGCAGCCGCCATTAGCAAGTTAACTAATCAGTCCAGCAGAGATGCTGCTGCAGTTTTCTGCAGCAGCCTTAATTGCAAAGCAATAAAGTGCACTAAAACGATTGCTGAAGCAGCCTCAATTGCAAAGCAATGGAGTGCACCACAATGTTCACTGTTCTCTAATAGATTAGGTGAAAAATGCAATCTTTTCGCATTTAGCAAAATTAGAACACGTTTTTCGCAGTAAAGTGAACTGCTTTGGCTGTTTCAACTCGTTCTTCCTCTTCGCTCTATTCTTTATTTACTTGTGGTACACAAATGTCAACGCCCAGGACGGCGCAATCTTGTATTCTATCATTCTTGGCAAAATGTTCGAGGAATGACGTAGAATGTTCCACAAAGAGAAACATCAAGTTGGATGAACACTGCGAACAGCGAGAGAAAGAGAATGAGCGATAAACTTCAGAACGTTCTAGAGTTGCCATAAGTACGAGCGCAGGTATATAAGGGCGCCGCCACAGCGAAGTGGGTCAGATACAAGTCAGCAAGCTACAAGTAAAATGAGCAGAGAAGTGAGTTGCGAATAAGCAAGCTATAAGTTTAATTGTGTTAAAAAGTTTAGTAGAGCGTTGTTATTGCTTTAACAAGTATTGTAAAGTGTTTCTACTGTATTATCAAGTATTGTAAATTGTTTGTTGTACAATAAAGTTAATTGTACTAGAATTTGGTCATCGTTAGCATTTATTTAACAATCCAGCGATACGAGCCGAAAGTTATTTGGGAAATCCCTCAAGTTTTCGAGGATAATCGTAACACAGGCTACACACGACGAACATATCCGGGCACATGTGCGCCAACATGCTCGCTGTCGTTTGCTACTAGGGCTGATGATTTCACCCGGGTAATGAGCTACCCGGGTACCCGGGTAGCGGGTGAAGCCCTACCCGGGCAGTATGGTAATTACCCGGGTACCCGGGCACCCGAAAAAATGTGGAGAGGTGAAAATTAAACGCATTTACGATCATATAACGCAAACGAACGTACATAGGGAAAATCTATAAGAATCTTCCGTACCATATGGGGAAATATTATAATATACAACACATACATTGCACTTGACAAATCCGTCATTCATCACACAAGCGTACTTCCAAACCCAGCTTGTTTTAGGCATGTCTAAAATATTAATATTTACGAAGTTGGTAATGCACGTACAGATATCGGATCGGTAACAAATAAAATTATTGAGACACACCCACCTGCGAATCTAAACGATGACCGACAGTTGAGGCAATTTTTGTGTTGGAATGAAAAAAATTTTAAAATTTCTTCCACAATTATTTCACAACAATACGTTCATCAACCTACTTCTCGTATTAAGGAAACTTCATTAAATAATTGTGATTTTAAAAGCTTTAAATATTATGAGAAAAGAAACTATAATTTGAACAAGCTGATACAATAAAAGTACAAAATCTTTAGGTGAATGAATAGCATAAGGCTTTGTTACCTTACTTTTTGTACCAGAAGTGGCCTACCACAGGGTTTAGTTCTTATATAATTCCCAATGAGAACGTTCTCGTCAGTTTTGTTCTCATTTTGGTTTTGGTTTTGACGCGTTCTTGGGAACAAAACTACGACAATGGCATTTAGTTTCGATCATACATTTCGTTCTCAGTCCCTGTTTTAAAATATTAATATTTAATATTCTTTAAAATATACATACATACATACATATGTACACATGCATGTATGTATATGCATTTACAAAAATTAGAAGTTTGAATTTAAGTACAGAAACTAATGTTTTAATTTACTTTTCTTGTCTCCGTCTACTCAGGCAAGCGGTTAGGTGTACATAGTCGCGTACACTCTAGACATAAAAAAATAATTATAAAAAAAAATTTTCTCACTGAAAAAATATTTATCCTCACCAAAAAGATTATACAAGAAGCTTTATGTCGCATTACCCGGGTGTTTTTCGTTTAACCGGCACCAACATATGTATATTACCCGGGTACCCGGGCAAATCGGGTAATACCCGACTACCCGGGTAATAAAAGCCCCGGGTAATACCCGGGTAATCGGGTACCCGGGTACCCGGGCATTACCCGAATTACCCGGGCACCTGGGTAATACCCGGGTAACCGGGTACCCGGGTATCATCAGCCCTATTTGCTACAGACGGTGAGCGGCTCATAAGTGATTTTGTACTCAAAGCGTAAACATGGAAAGGAAAGACGCGGATGATGCAATTGAAATATTTATGACTTAGGTTTTTTTATGTATGTGTTACTTAAATTTATTTATATTTTACTTGTATGTATGTATATACATATACATATAGTAATTTAGCCTCATTTATCAAAAATTCATTAATGCACATGGCTTGGATGCATTTATCCGCGATGTGCACACTGCAAGCATCAACACAAAATGATGTTGTTGTTTTTGTTTCCAATGCGATGCTCGCAAACCACGCTACAAACGACGAGCATGCTCGCTGAAAATAAATTCGCCTTGGTATAAATTCTAATGGCTGTTTTCACCCCGAGATCGGTAGTGCGGTTAAACGTAGCAATCAGGGTTGGCAGCTCACGAAACCGATTACGTAGCAGAATGTAGGGTAATTAAACTGCATGTTTTTACGCTTGTTTAAATTCTTGAAGTTAAATTTATTGTTCTATAAATTTGTTTGTTATTGGAAAAGAAATTTTTTGATTATTAATAAATACTTTCAACGTGATCAAATAATAAAGAAAATATATTTTTAAATAACAAAATATCATATAATGATATACAGAATACCAGAATCGTAGTAAAAAGTAAATAAAAATCGTATCAAAAGATAAAAATTGGTGTTATTTGAAATTCATATGCATATTTAATGTTTTAAAGTGTATTTCTGCTATGAAAAACAGCTTCTCATAAAAATACAATCGCCGTTCGGAGTCGGCGTAAAACTGTAGGTCCCTTCGCTTTGTGTGACAACATCAAGGCGCACACCACAAATCGGAGGAGAAGCTCGGCCAAACACTAACATATGTGTAAGCGCTAATATATTTTTATTATTATTTAATATTTAATGTTTTAAAACAAAATCATAACATTAGAATTTCAATAACATTTGTACTCTTTTAAGTTTTGTATAATATTTGTTTCTTTTACAGTGGCGTTTTCCAAATACCGAACTTATAGAACTAAACACTTTTTGCCACTTACCCTCGCCACTTTCGTTATAAATAAGTGAAAATTTACTTTATTTG
>NW_023458555.1:47795793-47798991 GCF_013731165.1 Rhagoletis pomonella
TACCCTCGCCACTTTCGTTATAAATAAGTGAAAATTTACTTTATTTGCCTCTGTTAAGCCGCTTTTTATTTGCGGCAACGAGTCCATCGTGGAGGTAGCTCGACACGCAGTCATTGTTACCTCTTTGTGCAACTTCGTATCCCTCTCGGATATGGGAAAATTCTACCGGTGGTGCCTATTTATGTTGCAGATGTTTTTGGTCAGACGCTTCTTGCACAATTTGCAGTAAGAGTATACAATTAGATCTTGAAGCCATGACCTGTTACCCACATTTTTGGAGTTATAGTGATTTACATTTGGAGTTATAGTGATTTACATTTGGAGTTATAGTGATTACAAATTGCCCATGAGTTGAATGAAGTGTAAAAAGCGTAGAAAAATATGAAAAGAGTAGTGGGGTAGCAAATTTTAAAATTTTTGAAAAATCGTAGCAAAGTGCCAACGCTGGTGCCAATGCAAGCGCTTTTTTTTAACTTGGGATTTACATAGGACAATTCTGCGAAGACAATAGCAATACATTCACCATTTTTACAAATAAATTCACACTTCTCTCGATGACGAGAAAAAGATGCAAACGAAATCGCCAAAAATACTTATTGACGGTGTTGTATGCAATATTGATGGATCCATATCACAAAATTTCTAAGCATTTGTAAGATAGCTTCAAAAACGTATTTTTGCCGGATTTAAGCGCTTAAAAAATTTAGAAAATAAGCAATTTGACATCCTTGTATATAATTACGAATATTTTAACAGAAACCAGCTCAATTTTTGCTTTTATATTAAAATAATAATGATGTTGCAGGCACGAATTTTTCGTGCAAATGAAAATGTAGTAATAGATGGCAAGATATAAGATATATATTGCTTTTGAACAGCAAAGAGCGGTCTCCATTGGCTATTTATATTCTAACATATGTATCAAGATGTAAACTTTATCTGGAGACGGACACTAAACGGGCCTAAATTCAGCCGTCATTCAAGTGAAGTGGCCTACAGGGCACAGTCACACGGTCAGTATTTATTGACGTGATTCAAATATCGCGATATTTATTGACAGTGTAGCATGCAGTATTGATGGATCGCGATTCATATCGTAAAATTTATAAAAATTTTGAAATCTGGATCGCGGATCGCGATATTGTCATTAAATATTGAGCGTGTAGCACTTTCAAAACGCTATCCATACATTTCGTCAGTACATATGGTTCTCTCATAATGCGAACACCGAAAACGTATTCGCTATGCTTTCGTTCTCGTTATTTAAAACCTTTCAAATCCAATTGAAAAAATTTTAGGTAACAGGAAATATTTTAAAATAATTGTGGAATGCATTATCTGCAAATTAATCATACAAAATAAAAATATTTACTTGCATCCTAAAAAGCGTTAAGCACAAAAATTATGCAAATACTGACGCGATAAATATTGAGCATGAAGCATTCGTGCGCGACCCATTAATCCATCAATATGGATCGCGATCCAAATGTTATGATAGGTTCATTCCTTATCTTTTTGGACTAAAATCTGAAAAGTGTCAAAATGCCAGAGCGTAAGCAAAATGCGCTCACTAAAAGAGAATAACAGGAAAAGTAAAGGAACGCAAAAAACCAAATTTTTAGTCCAAAGAATGGCAACAACAAAACTAACGTCAAAAAAGAACAGAAATGTATGTACAAAACACATTCACACAAGCACAAGCACAATAAACACTTGCTATATCAATTATTTTTTGCTTTCTTCCAATTTCAATTCATTTCTTTTACTTTTTAGATTATTCTCAATTTTAGCGTATTCTTTAATTTCCGTTAATTTAAATTCAGTTGAGTTTGACACTTTTCAGGATTTTGCCAGAAAAAATTCTTCTGACTAAATCTGACTACTTCGGACTGATGAGAGTCACTCTCACTGACTGTTGCTCTCTCATTTTTGCTGTAATTTCCGAGTTAAGGAACGCTTTTTGGACTAAATCTGACTACTTCGGACTTTTTCTGACTATTTCTGGGAGATAAGGAACGCTCCTGATATTTCCTGACCGTGTGACAGGGCCCAATGAGAACAATAACTATTTCACATCACTGCTCCATGCCTTGGCTATCGTCTCTAAATTTCGACCATTTTAATGTACTGAAGTCGATGCTTAGAATTCGCCGATATTTTTTCGGCACCTTTAGTTTTTTCTATTAAAGGTTTCTTAAATTTTAATTGTCTAGTACGGAAATAGTGATATTCCTTAAAAAAAACTACTGCTGAAAACTAAACCAAAGCTAAATTTATCAACAATGGAAGCGGCAGTAGATGGTGGACCCGAAAATAAAGTGCAAGCTGGCGATAATTTGACACCAGCAGCCGCAGACAGCGAAACGCCTTTTAATGGTGTCCCACAGGAAAATGAGGTCACATCAATAAATGCAAACGGTGATCAAGTACCCGCAGAAAAAATGGATGCCAACGAAAACGAAGCCCAGTGGTGAGTAGTTTACTTAAGTATACGTGTCTATATATTTAAATGGCTTTATAATTTAATTTAATTAATAATTATTTATTTCTACTTATGAGAGTGTGCATGTACATAAATTGTAATTTACATGTATTTATATATGTATGTCTGTATGTATATCTGTATTAAATAAATATGGTTGCGTTTCTTTGGTAGCGTCAAACCCAATAGTAACATTTTTGAATTTAACTCTAGGTCTCACAACCAACCGGCGACTGGAGTGGCAAAAGCCTTTGGTATGCCCCCCTTCGGAGCACCACTTGGAGCACTTCGTGGCGGACGTGGGGGTATACAAATTATGCCTTTTGGCCGCGGGGGTACACGTGGCGGTGGTGGTAATTTCGGGGGACGGACACCTGGAAACTTTGATCCTAACTGGCAGGGCCAAAATCCGAACGCACCACCAAATGTAGCAAACGGGCCTCCAATGGAACTATGGGTAGAAACTAAGACAGAAGATGGAAAGTCTTATTTTTATCATGCCCTAACTCGTGAAACAACTTGGAATAAGCCTGAAGGTCCAAACATTAAAGTAATGACGCAAACAGAAATTGAAGAAATGAATAAAAAGCAACAACAAATGCAGCAGCAACCTCCGCAACAACAGCAACAGCAGCAGCAACCTCAGCAAGTAAATAGCCAAGTCATAGAAGGTGGTGGTAAAATTGGAGATGCTGGGGTTCATACACAAGGTGGCA